>NC_059429.1:31673621-31938847 GCF_021028975.2 Sphaerodactylus townsendi | reverse complement strand
AAAGCAATATATACAATAAAACGAACCCTCCTGGAAGGTCGCTCACTTGGAACTTCTCCAGTCATTTAAGGTCCTCCTCTAAGCATCAAGTACCACAAAGCATGATTGTAGTTCCCCTGTCATCTGAAATCTGGTAGGTGACCATTCAAGATGAGATCTTTTTAGTGGTGCTACTTGGAATTTGGATTGTCCTTTTGAGACAGTCATTCATGATTCTACTGTCACAGCTTGCTCTTTGACCCTTTTGGCCTAACTGCTGCCAAGGGCTGTTAGGTTAAACGGGGATTGAATAATGCTGGATTGGTTTTCACTGTCATTCTGGGCCTTTCCTTACTTACCTTAAGCCCCGCACTACTCTTCTCAAGTAGCGCGGGGTCCCAGGGCACTCCCCACGCAGCTGCCCCGACGCTGCCCCTCTCACGCCCCCTCAGCGCGCGGCATCCCTGGCACTCTTGTAAATGGCGCCTTTTGATGACCCCGCACAGAGCAGCACACGGCATAGGGGGGATCCTCAAGAGTGGTGAAAGGCCCAAAGTCATCATACTCTGAACTATTTGTTTTTGCTAGTCACTTGCAGGTCTTTTACAAGAAGTGAAGGAGAGATACAAATATTTGAAATTTTTAAAAATCTTCTTTTTTGAGATGTCTGTCCTTTCACTTTTTGTCAGCATCCAGCTTTCCATTCCAGCTGGCCATGTGGTCAGTTGCTTCAGCTTTCTTTATACTTCTACCCACTGAAATGAAGTTTTCAGCTAGTTTTGGCTTTAGGATTGATTGGAAGAGTGCTTTCCCGGAATCAAAAAGCAAACATTCTCCCTTCAATGTTTACGAAGCAAACATTGCTTCATGACAGGAAACAAAAAGTATCACACTGAAAAGCAGATTTGTACACCCTGCACTCCCATCAGAGTAACGATGAGGAAGTGAATTCCCATATAATTCCATTTTGATCTGGTTTTTATTTTATTTATTTGTGGGATTTTTATACCGATTTTTATGAATGGAAACGTGCGTCTCAAAGAGCGTGTCAAAAAACGGACCGGAAAAATTATACAAGACACACGTATGCTGCTAAAGTGGCATTCAATGTATTACCCTCTTATATTTCTAATCATACATAAAATACAAGTGCAACGATGCTTATTTGTATTTCTATTCCAAATAGACTTCCTTGGAAGGAGCGCAGTGATTTTCTCACGCGTGCTCAAACAGTTCACTCTCAGTTTAGTGCACACTCAAAACAGTCCAACGTATTAGTCCTGCTCTTCATATATTTGTATCCAAAACCATAGTCATAGGATATTATCCTGACATTTACAAAGTTCTTATTCTTCAAGAGTAAGTTGTTATTCTGGATACGTGGCTGAAATCTTACGTGATCTCCTTCTGGAGTCCATTTAAAGGAGCCTTGTTGCAATGCGGAGAAAAATTCAGCAAGCAAAAAATTCAGCAAGCAGAAGCTAGTCGCGTAACTAAAGCTTTTCGATGCCTTCTTCAGTGCTCCGTATTTGCCATTATCCTTGTCATTCTAAATCTTGTTCATCCAAATATTAACCAGGGAATAGGCTTGTTACAGAAGTTTAATTTCAGCTGATCATTGGGAGAAATTTCTTAAAAGTCAGGGGACTTCAACAAAGGAATCTGTTATCTAGAAGGATGGTGGGCTCTCTCTTGCTAGAAATCTTCAAGTAGAGGCTGAACAGCCATCTCTCAGGAATACTTTTTTTCCTGCATTGAGCAAGAAGTTGGACTGGTGGTGGAAAGTGCTATCAAGTCTCAGCCAGTTTATGGCAACCTGAAAGGTTTTAAAAGGCAAGAAATAAGGCTCGGGGTCTGCCCTGCGGTGCGTCTGGGGCTCGTCTGCCCTCCATGCCCCCTCCCCTGATGGGCAAAGCTGCAGGCCAGTCTGGGGACCTCTGAGGCACCTCCTCTTCTCCCTCCTCCATCCGGAGCATTGGTCCTGGAGCTGCACCCGGGGAGGCGGAGAGCAGCTGGTTCTTGCGGAGAGCTGCGCTCGCCTGGCCAGGAGGAAGAGGAGGAGGAGCGGCACCCCAGCTTGGATCCCATGCGGCGATGACGCCTGCATAGCTGGCTGGGTTGAGTGAGTGGGGGGGTGCCCGCAGGGTCTGCCTCTGCTCCTTCCTCAGAGCAGAAAAACTGCAGCGGTGGCGCGGGGAGGGGTAAAAACACCGCCCCAGGTGGGGGAGGGTGACCGCCCATGGGAAGGCATCCAACTCAGGTTTTGCCTAGGGCCCAGGGTGCCAGTTTTCCTAGGAACACCACTGGATGGAGGTCCTGCATATTCCCAAAAATGTGTTAATAAGGCATTATTTTCTTGTTTTCTTGCTTAGTTACTTCTTGTTATCTATATATATAAAAAGCAAACCGTCCGTCTGAGTGCGTAAGCAGGCTGCACATTTTTTAAGATAGAGGCACCAGGTTTTCAAGGTGGCTCCAGGAGGCCCTCCTGGTAGTAGCATCCAGTCTTGGTGAACTGTGCTTCTGGGGGCGGTGGGAGGCAGGTTGAGAGAGTTGTGAGAGAACTCAGCCAGCAGGCTTCATGTGTAGGAGTGGGAAAACAAAATGAGCCTTTTGAGGACCCATAAAATTGAACTCCAAGAAGCAAAGTTCACCAAGCCTGGATGCTATTACCAGGAGGGGCTCCTGGAGCCACTTTGAAAGTCTGGTGCCTCTATCTTCCAAAAAGTGCAACCTGCACAGAAATTCCCCATTGGGTACAATGGTGCTAAGGCACTGCAGAACACTGCAATTTTGGGGGGTGCCTGTCAGGGCTGCTAGCTTTTAAAATACGCCCCCCTGCAGGCCGACACATGAAAAAAACTCAAAAAGACACACACAAAAAATCAGACGGATCCGAATTTTTCAGCTTTACCTGAATATTGGGGTATATCTGAATATGTTATTTGTCTTATTTGGGCATACAGATAATTTTATGCCCAAATAAATCTGAATCTTAATTTTACCAAATTTCTAGGGTATTGACCAAGTGTAGTTGCATCTCTATTTGGCTTATTGGATTTCCGCCATTTCAAATTGAAACGGAGTTTTTCATAGCAGCTAGCCTCTTGGAATCCCTTTAAACCAGCTTGATTTTTTCCAAACTGGAAAATCCCCCCCCCCCCCGAAATTTCCTCATCTACCTTACTTATCTTTCCTTGGTGTCTGTTGGGATTTCTGTTGGTGTGTGTGTTGGGGGGGGGGGGGTTGCTTAAAGCCCAGCCATGTTGCTGAAGCTGGATGTAGTCTTCTTCTCTCGTTCCCTGGTGTCTGCTGCACTTTGCATTTGGTTTCCAGGACAACAAATGGGAGAGCTCTCTGGTGATTCACTCCCAGACAATGAATGCCATGCATTTCTACAGGAACCTAGCTAGCTAAGTCCTTGAAGAGTTTGCACCTTTAGTGACAGTAGGGGGGAAGAAAGCTGACTGTGGCCTATAAAATGTGAGCATAACTGCCAATACTGCTCCTTTGCCAATCAGGGAAAGTTTTTATTCCCTGGGACATTTTCAAACTTCTGGATTTTAAGTGACTGGCTGGCCCAAACAGTATAAATTATAGTTCTGGTTCCTAGCCAGCCCATTCTGTTCCAGACTGCAGTAGAGTGATAGTTCAAGATATTTCCCTTTTGCTTTTGAACTTGTCCTCTCTCTGTTTGGTCTTTGCAGAACCTATCTTCATGGGATACCACCAGCTCTGCAGAGGAGATCTGTCCGGAAAAACAGGCACTGGAGTTTTGACTGAACCAATTTAATTTTGAAAAAAAAATTGACTTTTACAAATGTTATTGCTTTTTGTTTTAGTTGTGGCTGCTGGTGGTGGTGGTGGGGGACTGAAGTCTTAGGATAACATGGTTAACTTAATAAAATGTTCACTTGTATCACTGTAATCTTGGCTGAATGTGTGCAGGAGGATTGCAGCTACTGTGGATTGTTCAAACTCTGACATGCATTCTCAAAAATCTCACAATGGTACAAGCCGCATGGTGGTCATTGTAAATATTGTTAGGCAAAGTTGTTAACCTCACCTGCTTTTCTGTCCCTTCTTGAAAGCGATGTGCACTGCTCCCAAAATTGACAATGGGATCTTCCATCCTGTACAGAATCAGCATAAATTTGAAGACATTATCCAATTGAATTGTAACCGAGGATATGAGCTTGAAAACCATACCACAACTTCTAAATGCACGAAGTATGGCTGGTTACCTTCTCCAACATGTCTACGTATGTAGCTTGATTGCTATACTATTATTTTCTGCATCAAAGCCTAGTGAATGTTGATAGTTATATATTTTGATGGTTTCCTGCTACTTTTCCTTTTGCAAGGTTTAATCAATACTTTAGTGTGTGTGTGTGTGTGTGTAGGAATCTTTTTGAGTAAAAGATGTCCCAATAGCTGAGCAGACTGAAGGAAGGGAGGATAGAAGGGTGAAAAAAAGATGGACTTTGTTTTAGCCAAACAAAATCTGGTGTCATGAATCAACAAGGAACATTGTTATCAGTATTATCAGCTGGCACCAATAGGATTAGTGAACACTTCACCATAGTTCATAGGAACCCTTAGGTGATTCCCCACATGTGGGGCTTACTTTGATAGCTAGAGATAGGTCTGAGAAGTTGAAGGTCCATTTTGACTTGAATATGATAGTGATAAAAACACCTGAGATGGCTTCCAATATTAATTAAACCACAATGCTTTAGTAAGTGCTAATTTCCTCACCCCCTTACAAATTCTTCTATTCAGAAGGGAATGCTGGAGAAATGGCACACTGATTAGCAGCATCTTATCTCTTTGCTGTTTGTTTCCTTTGTATCATGTTTGTGAACAGAATTTGTAAGCCTTCCATGCTCTGAACATCTGCTGTCAAAACTGTGCATGTGCCATGGTGCACATGTAGAGAATGTTGTTTTGGGCACAGCATTCAACATCCACAGAAACTCTGCCTTATTTTTTTAATGAAGTGAAAAGATGCTTGGGAAATATATAGGCAGTCAGCAAACTTTGCTCATATCATTTTCAAGCTTCACTTTGTAGATTTGGTTCTATAAATAATCTAAGGAGGAAGAAGGGTAGGAACTCGGAGCAGTTGAGCTAAGTGAGCAAGACCCAGTGTGAGCATCTGCACCTTTTTGTGCAGGTATTTGGAGCTTGGACTTGCCAGCCTCCAAGTGGGACTTGGGGATCCCCCAGAATTGGAGGTCATCTCCAGACTACAGAGATCAGTTAGAAAATTGATGGTTGGAGGGGAGGACCCTATGGCCTTGTACCCCACTGAGGTCCCTGTCCTCCCTAGACTTCATCTCTAAATTGCCAGGAATTTCCCAGCCTCGATTTGGCAACACTAACTTGGCCAGAAACATACATCTTTGGCACAAGCTGAAGGCTTGTTTGGCTCTTGGTTGGCCCTTGTGGCATACAACTGTGGCCTGTAAGCAGTGTGGAATGACCTTGTGGCTAAAGTTGACTAGGCTTGTCGATCAGTCTCAAATCACCTTGTGTCTTCACACTTCCTTTAAAAGTGTACTGAGGACCAGCTGCATTGTTATATCTTTATTATATTTTTGTGTACTTTATTTGGTAGGCCACTTTGAGCGCCCAGAGTTGGAGAAAATTGAGGTTAAAATATTTAAATAAATAGTCACTGGAAGTTGTATATTGGCAGTACCAGTTCAACATGCTATCTACCTCCTCACACTATCACTTTCTGTAGCAGCAGGTTTGCATACATGCACAAGTTGTTTACCTGCTATTGTCTGTGAGGTTCTCCACAAAAGAGCTAATTGGTATTGATACTAATCAGACATTGGGATGGGGTGTGCGTGTGCCTGGATTTACTCTCCTTAACAATTAACATGTGATCAACAATGTCAAAGCTGATAGCATCAGCTGTCTGTCAAGAAGTACAACTCTGGGAACTGGATGATGATTTTTTTTTTCCAGTTTGAAAGTCCAGCTTCACAAGATGCAGTCTGTATACATGGATCACCCATGCTGGATTTGGGGATTGTATTTTGTTGTCTGTATCCTACTTGAACTGTGTGTCCATTAAGTGCCATTAAGTCACTTCCAACTTATGGTGACCCTATGAATTAATGACCTTCAAAACATTCTATAATTAACAGCCTTGCTCAGGGCTTGCGAACGGAGAGCCGTGGCTTCCTTGGCCAGATCAATCCAGGTCATGCAGAGTATTCCTCTTCTCCTTCTGTCTTCATCTTTCTCTAGCATTATTGTCTTTTCCGGTGATTCTTGTCTTCAAATAATGGGACCAATAGCCTCAGTTCAATACAATAGCCTCAGTTTGGTCATTTTTGCTTTTAGGGAGATTTGTTGTAGAATCTAGTGATATGTCTTTTTGGAGGTCCACAGTATCTGTAGAATTGTCCTCCAGCACCACATTTCAAAGGAATCAGCTTTATTCCTGTTAGCTTTCTTCACTGTCAAACTTTCACACCCATTTAACGGGGAATACTATGGCCTGAGTTAACTTGATCTTGGTTGCCAGTGACACATGTTTACACTTAAGAATCTTGTCTAGCTGCTTCATGGCTGTTTCCCCAGCCTCAGTCTCCTTCTGATTTCTTGGTTGCCATCTCCCTTTTTGTTGATGATGGAGCTATAGAATAGAAAATCTTGAACAATTTCATTTTTCCTCATTGTCAACCTTAAAGTGAACTACAGCTTGTAAATAATTGATTATCTCAAATCCTCTTCCACTCATACGTATTTATTTATTTTGTCTTTAGAACAGTGCATTCCTCCTAGACCTTTTACACATGGTCACATACATTATGCTTCAAAGAATGTGTTCATAGAGGGTGACGGTATGTTGTTTGAGTGTGATACAGGATATCATCCTGAACAGCAGGAAGCAAAAACCAAATGTACAAAAAAAAGTTGGACACCTATTCCAAATCGTGTCCTAACAGGTAAGCTCCATGTACCAGTATATCTCCCTGGTTCTATCTTAAGGAAACCACCACCAATCCAGTCTCTCCCAGCTCCCTGCTACTATCCTTAGCAGACAACGACTGATTGGCTGTTAGCTAAGTCAGTCTCTGTCTTGTCTTTGCTTAACCAGGTACTGCAAACAAGTCTCTCTTGACAAAGGCAGGGATTCCCCCTCCCCCTTAAATCAGGCACATGCACACTATATATTAGTTTATTGGCCAGGGGTAGCTATCCTTATGGCACACTCTGGGTCCCTATTTGGTTAATAGGTCCATAAGAATTCATTGCCCAGACCTGTCATCTTTCTTCATCCGATGAGAGACTCTCAGATAGACAAATTTGCTTGTTATTAAAGCCCCAGTTGGGAGGCAATCAGAGGCCAGGAGATTTATGTGTTTAGGATCGTCAGTGACACAACAACATTTTCAGTTACAACTGGAAGTCATGTCATGATGTGGGGGTACATGCCCTAGAATGAAGAGAAAAGCTCCTCTCTTAGCATGAGGGGGAAAATAATGTCTCCAGCATTTTCCATGACTCTGAAATTGAAGAAGGTTCAGTAACTCAGTTGTGAGAACCAAAAGTTGGAACTCCATCCTCCATGCCCTCCGTATAAACTTCCTTGCCCAAAGAAAACCAAATCTCCTTAATTCTGTAATCCTATATACACTTCCCTGGGAGCGAATTGTATTGAATATAGTAGGATTTACTGCAGGTTAAACATGTATACAATTGCTTCAGTGGTGCATAGAATGTTTCATAAAGGTACTATGCACAGATTCTCAATAATTCTCTTATCAGAACTGAAAAATGTTGCCTTCTAAAAGCAAAGGTGCCGGAACTTGTAAAATCCTTTTTCCAGAACAAGACGATCTGTTTGCTTATAGCTCAATCATCTAGTGGGGAGAGCAAACCTTTGACATGTGGTCAAAGGCCTCCTTGCTTTGTGTTAATCTACATCATGGAAAATGAGTTCTGCGGCCAGAGGTTTGGTGAGTTTTGGATCAAAATGGCTGGGAGCAGAATGCAGGTCATCTGATAATGTCGCTCTACGCATATGCCGACTTATCTCCCCATCCAGCCTTTTAATTATGTAGACAGAAAAGGTTAATTTTTGTAATACCTAATAGGATAAAAGGACATATGACTGCAAAATAAGATTGTCCAGGAAAAAACAATGAATGAAGGCCACCGCTTCCTGTGAACCCTTTAACAGTTACTCATTCAGTCAAGATATTTACCCATAATTCCCCTGGCAGTGATACATTTATCTGCAGGCAGAAATATAATAACTTGTTTTCTTTATACCCTTTAGGTAAGGACTAAGGAGGTTTTCAGTAAGTAGCACTGGTTGTCTTTCCTTTTTGGCCGTCACAATCCTGTTTCCCTAGTTTAAGGGTTCAAGAGGGGTTTGTGGAGGGGAGGTTTCAGGGCTTTTCCCTGCTCCACACACTGCCAAAAAGCCCTTTGGAAAACTCCGGGTTTGGAGGAGTCTGCCCAGTATATTAGCAGGTTTTTAAATCAATAAACAAAACAAAGGCTTTTATAAAAGTATAAAATTATAAGATCAAATAGAGTTGATATCAAACAATGGTGTTAAAGTTGAAAAGAAAAGGTGAAATGTCTGGGAATTAAGTTGACAAATAGGAACTGTACATTATTTCAAAATAATTATGTTAAAACATGGAATGGAGTTTAAAAAGATCAGTGGAATAAGGTGGGCCAGCACAGCAGCCGGCTTCAAGGTACAGTTGCTCCACCAGCCGGGATTGCCCGTTGGGGTGGGGGTGGGGAGGCAGGAGGACTTTGCCAAGCCAGTGAAGCAGCGGGCCCCAAGTTGTGGCTACTCCACCGACAAGGGTGGCCTATTGAAGGGTGGGGTGGGACATAATATGGGGTGGGACATAATATGGGACATAAATGACAAGTGTACTTATTATATCCTGTGTTGGATAGCTTTAAATAACATGTAACCTGTTTATGAGCCCCATATTGGCGGGAGGACGATGATGACAACAATTCACTGGTGGAAGAAGTGTGCAGCCACACTGGTGGATTTACCTTCCCCAGGGCCCTTACCCTGATGGAGGGCGATTCTGCTGGTGTGCGGTTGCCACTCCCCCCATCTGCTGGGATGTGGTGCTGGAGCATCAACGACCCAGCGCCCCTGCCATCATCACTAGTGTAGCAGTGGTAGCTCAGGGGCATGGCCAAGGAGAACTAACTTTACTTGGCTCCCTCCCAACCACCCACAGAGTTACACCAGCAGCTGGGACATTTGGGCAGCATAAGTCTACTGAGCCCCACAGAGGCTTCTCTGTGGCGGGGAGTCATTTTCACTTTTCAAGCCTCCCCATGCCACCAGGAGGCCTCTTTACGGGCTGCAGCTCTGGGATGGGGCTGCCCAACTGGTTCTTAATGAATTTCCCCCTAACTATACCAAATTATACCAGACTACTTATTCTGTGATTAGACAGATTTCAGCCCACAGGGTGTTTCCCCCCCCCACACACACACATTCTCCCTTCTTTGGAGCCAAAAATGCCCCCAGTGCTGTTACTTCCTCCTCCCCTGTGCTACTGTGGATTACAGTCATTATGTTTGTATGTATCTAACTATTTGGTTTGGAAAACTATAGATTAAAATTTAACATCAAGTACTCACTATGACCCAAATATCTGAATGATGTAGCCTCTAATCTTAGATACTGTTATCTACACATTGCCAAGCCATATGTTATTCTAACTGGATACTTCCTTTTTTAATTTAGATGTTCTTGTTGAAAATGTTTTTTGCTATGTGAAAGGCCTTGTTAGTCCTGAGAAGTTTAGTGAAAATGACTGTCAGGTTATGAGAAGAGTAATATGCAACTGCCCCCTCAAACATATATCTGACAATCTAATATGCAAGCAATGGGGTGGGTTTTTTTTTTTAAAAGCTTCACCTTCATGCAGTGCTTCACTACTGTTGCATACTGCACTAAAAAAATATCTCAGTCTGCATTTCAGATTGTCTAATGGAGGAGATCTTAGCTTTCTGACTGTATTAGACCTTTCTCCATATGTCTAACAGTTTTATATGCAGGTAAGGAGGAATTTGATGGAACTTCCCATTCACAGGATTGCAGCTAAAAAAAGTTCACACTTTTTCAGAGGCCCCGAGACCAGAGGAGGAGACAGACAAAAAGATTTCTTGTAATGTAGACCTCCGTGTATTTCCAGACTGGCCTGCAACTCTCTGGAAATCAACAACATTATAGTTTTGTTGAAGAAATGCTTCTGATTCAAATAAATCTATGGCTCTGGCCCAGATTCTAGTGGAACAGAATTATACGCTGGTGGAATTTCATCTGATAAAGGGGAGCACATCAGCAACTGACATTAGGGGGGGGGGAAGAAAGCATAGCTTTTTCTTTAACTTTAATAGCATCCCTTGCCTCAAGGCTGTGGCCATTTGATTGGGTGTGATTCTCAGTTATGCTCATGTTTCCCTCTCTTCCCCACAGTTTCCAAAATCTCTGAAAGGGCAACTTTTCCTCTCCCTTTGCAGAGAAGGTGAAGGAGAATATGCATTTAGCTTTCTTTGGGGTTTCTCGCTCCTCTCTGCCTTCTTCCACGCACATCATAGCAGTTACTTCCAATCTTTGGGTCCCCCTTTCAGAAGGATTAGAAGGACTTTTAAAATTTTTAATGCTGAAGGTCTATAGCTGGAGTGAAGTTGAAAAAAAATGGTACGGTTTAGCAAACTAATGGTAGACCAAAGACAGCACACACACGCAAACTTCCCCAAATGGAGGTAGCACATAAACAACAAGAAAGTGGCGGGAGACAAAATGGTGGATTGGCTCAGTTAAGAACACTTCACAAAAAATAACAGGAAAAACCCACTGCAAAGGAAACAGTCATGGGGTAAGTAGTGCCTGCCTAAATGGCCTGTGTGGAAGGAGAAGTTTTGTGACTTTTCTGCCTAGTATTGCATACAAGCTTTTCCAGTCTGACTCCTAGGCCCCTTCCGCACACACAAAATAATGCATTTTCAAACCACTTTCACAACTGTTTGCAAGTGGATTTTGCCACTCTGCACAGCTTCAAAGAGCACTGAAAGCAGTTTGAAAGTGCATTATTCTGCATGTGCGGAATGAGCCCTAGACTGGTTTTATTAGCTGAATGTTCTCAAGTGGCAAGTGCCACCAACTGATTAATGGTGTTGACTTCACAGACATAAAACCATCACATCCATTCAAGTGTTTTCCATTTTACAAGGATGCATGTCCTACCCAGAATGGTTCTGGGACATTGGTTAGCCCATCAAGCCAGTCACAATGCTGAATCTCATCACTGAACAGGCACAAAGCTACTCAAAATACTGTTTGTTTCAAATTGAGAACAGGTCTTCAATGTGATTATGTGAGGGGTTAAGTCAAGCAAAAATGGGTATTGCAAACATAGCAAATTTGATTTTCGAGCACCTTATACCCCCTAAGAAGTAATCTTTTTGAGCACCTTATACCCCCATAAGAAGTAATCTTTTGACTAATCTCAAAACAAAGTATCCAAGTTTTCTATCACAAGACTGGGGCATCATTTTGGTAGTGGTCAGGCAGGGGTGGCCAACCTATGACACTCCAGATGCTCATAGACTACAATTTCCATAAGCATCTTCCAGCATGACCAATTGGCCATGCTGACAGGGGCTGATGGGAATTGTAATCCATGAACATGTGGAGTGCCATAGGTTGGCCACCCCTGTGGTAGGGCATCCACTCCATTCTGTATTGAAATCACACTTGATTATCTGTCAGAATTGTATCATAAAAAGTAACCACAAAAACATATTTAAAGGATACACTTTTAAACTTTTGAATATAATCTTGAAGATATCCAAGAGCAGCTGAATAATGTTCTTGCTTTCCCCTGCTGCTGATTTCTGCACTATTCAATTCTCAGTCATTTCTGAAACATGAGGATATCTAGGCCCTTTATGCATGGAATGCTTTCCGCAACACTTATAACCCCATAGTGCTTTCACGGTGTGTGTGTGTGTATGTGTGTGTGTCTCCTCACATTTCCTTTTTTAAATGTTAGGAGGTGGCCCACTGCCTGCCATGTGGCTTGCGCACTTGCCTGCCCCCACTTCTGGGTCACTCAACCGTCAAAAGCCAAGAGCAGGGTTGCCTTTTTAAAAAACCACTTTAAATAATTGATATTCCTTATTCCTCATATCAATATCGCCTAGGCTGTTTTCATTGCTGTTGTATTTTTAGGAAAATGTGAGGGATCCATTGCCAGGATTTCTCTGAAAATACAAAAGCAATTAAAGCAGCCTGCATGATATTGATATAAGGAACATCATGTTTAAGGAACTTTTAAAAAGGGCAGCCTTTGCTCTTGGCTTTGCTCTTGCCACAACTTCGGTGGCTTCAGTACAGAAATCTCTGCCCCACAGAAATTGTACCCTTGAGTGGAGCAGAGTGCCAGTGTACATTTAGCCACAGTTGAGCTCATAAGCCACAGGTCTTTGTTTACAAACTTTGATAGCCACAGAAAGTTTTGTGTTGATGCGATTATACGAATTGTTGATATGCAAGGAGTCAAACAATGTGTACAAGCACATGAATAAGCTTTTCTAGCATTTAATAAACTTTAACAACAAAAATACACACTTTTTGTTTAGCAGTAAAGAGACAGAATCTGCAGGTCAAATAATAATTAAAAAATCAATTTCATTGATAATAGCCAGCATGTTTGGAAAAAAGTGCCTAGTTTTCATTGATATTTCAGTTTATGGAGTCAGAAACATCCTGCATTCTTGACTGCTGATATATTTTTTTCCTTCTACAACTTTATATATGTAATGTTTCTAAGTGTGTGGCTTTAAAATTGGACCAGATATATGTCTACTGACATGTTACTGACATAGAAGTCGCAGGTGTAGCTTTCACCCTGTTTCCAGTTTTGACTCCATAATTCTATGTGAAGAGACATAATTCATCAAAGATATTATTACAGAAGCAGTATATTATGGTAATGTTTGAAAGAAGTGAATGATGACTTTTGAAGGCCAAATCTTGCTTTAAAATATCAGTTGCATCTTTCTTTTCATTTTAATCCTGTAAGATACAAAGTAACTATTCAGAAGAAAAAATAAAATGCATAGATTTTTGTAACACTCTCATATATAGTTATACTTGATCTGTAGTGACCTGTAGTGGACTGCAGCTGTTTTAACATATACATAACATTGGAATGGTTCAGTGTATAACTATTAATATACAAGTACTATAAAAGGATGTTTGTATCTTGGGATTTTTAATCAATCATATAATTATATCAAAGTGACTTATCAGAAATATCTCACCCTACTATTCAGAGATCCATTATCACTTAAAAAAATAGGTAGCATACCAAAATTTAGGAATCTTGCAAATATTGACACTGAGGAGGACTGAAGAGATTTCTAGATTTGTTTCCATAGAGAAATTTCCATATAGAAACTCTTAACATTTCAAGCTGTAGTTCTAACAGTACCAATAAATCACAAAGTCAACTATCTTTTGATAAAAGAAGTAAAAATTTTTCATTTCTATACTCTAATACTAAACAGAGATTCACCATTCTAAGCTTAGTGACTTCAATGGTCTCAGAATGGTAACTCTGGAGAATTTCACTAAACAGTTGTTATTTGTGACCTGAAGAGCTACTAAAAATTATCTGCGAGGAACATACATTTATCTATTTGTAAGGTTAATTTTGTGGCCTGGGACCCACAGGTGGATATGCCATGCCTTAACAGGTATCTAACTTGTGGCACAATTACTATTTTGTTGTTTTCCTGTAGAATTTAGAAGGAAAAACATGGAGAAGTAAGCAAGAAGAGAAGGGGAGAAGGAGAAACCCAAGATGGATGAAAACGGGAGAAACAAGATAAAAATATACAGTACAAAATAGGATTTGTCCTCAAAGAACAAAGCGGGAGCAGAATAGCCCAGAATGGCAACCACTGGCTGACAAGAATTCTAATACTGTATATACTCATGTATAAGTCGAATTTTTCAGCACGTTTTTGTGGTGAAAAAGCCCCCATCGACTTATACATGAGTCAGGTATATTTTGAAAAATATTTTAGGGTTTTTACTTTGTCGGCCTCCAGGGGCGCAGTTTTTAAGCTAGTGACACCAAATTCTCAGGGTATCATTAGGTGACGCTCCTGATGATACCAGCCAAGTTTGGTAAAGTTTGCTTCAGGGGGTCCAAAGTTATAAACCCCCAAAATGGGTGCCCCCATGCCCCATTGTTTCCAATGGGAGCTAATAGTAGATGGGGCTACATTTTGAGGGTCCATAACTTTGGACTCCTTGAACCAAACTTCACCAAACCTGGGTGGTATCATCAGGATAATATGTTTCTGATATCAGCCAGGTTTGGTGATGTTTGGTTCAGGGTGTCCAAAGTTATGGATCCCCAAAGTGGGTGCTCCCATCCCCCATTGTTTCCAATGGGAGCTAATAGTAGATGGGGCTACCCTTTTGAGGGTCCATAACTTTGGACCCCCTGAACCAAACGTCACCAAACCTGGGTGTTATCATCAGGAGTGTCTCCTAAAGATACTCTGAAATGTTGGTACTGATAACATAAACATCCTCCCCTGACAGGTTGTGTGAATGTTCCTTCTAAAATGACACCTGCCACGTGCAATTTTAAAAATATGTATACTAAAAATAATGAACTATTCTTTTAAAAAGCAGGGTAGTTTTGAGTCACAGTGAACAGGCATGTTGTTCATTCCAGTTTTTATTATAAGATCCATTGTTTAAAACCCTTCCTTACAAAAAAGCTAAGGTTTTTGTACTTTTCAAGTTATTGTTGATACCATATTGTTCTTGTTGAACCTCTTTTCCACTTACAGAGCTAGTTTACTGTTTTTCTTTGAAATAAATATTAAAAAACATTTAACCTACTGATGCCTCAGTTAATGTAATTTTATTGGTATCTATTTTTATTTTTGAAATTTTCCAGTAGCTGCTGCATTTCCCACCCTCGACTTATACGCGAGTCAATAAATTTTCCCAGTTTTTTGTGGTAAAATTAGGTGCCTCGACTTATATGCGGGTCGACTTATACATGAGTATATGCACTCTCCTAAACTTGTTTGGATTGCCCAGATTCCAGTGAAGAAGTTTAGCCTCTAGGATAAGGAGCAGAGGATTAGTATGGTCTGTGGAAAACAAGTACAACATCGTTTGCTTCCAAACATTCTGCACCATAAACATAGGGCACTATTTTATGTAGGGGCAAAACATTAGTCCCTCTAAGCAAGTTATTACATTTTATTTACAGTCAGTCTTCAGTGCAGAGGACCTTCGCAGAACCCATTTTACTTGAAAAGTTTTAACAGGGCATGGCAGGAACTGGTCATGTGAAATGTGACCATTTGCATGCAAAGATTGTGCTTTAGCAATGAGCTCTATGTCAGTTGAAATTGCTTGATGAGGTCCCAGTCTGTTGTCCACCACAAACGGTGAACTATTTGAATCTAAACTCCAACTAAGAGAAACCCCACAAGGCCATCCTCTAGTCCTCCTGCTGTTAAACCCCAGCTATATTACTGCTCTCTTTCAATAGCCATTTGGAGAATATTGCACAAGCAAAACAAACATTATACCTTCACAGTTAGGAGGTTCCGTCCATTTCCCTTTTCTGCATGTCACATTGAGGGGCCCAGTAGCAACAAATCCTGGATGGCACACATAATGCACTGTTTCTCCGGAATGATAGCTTTTTTTCACTAGCCCATGGAGAGATGCATCAAAGATTTGGGGGGGAGGGACACATGGGTTTTCTGGTAAGATATAAAATCAGAATAACTATGTCCAAACCAGCTAAAGAGAGTGAACAAAATTACGTATCTAATATTGAGCCTGTAAATAGAATGAGATTCTAATGTGAGGTAAAACAAGTAGTATGGGAGGATACAATAGCTGATTCCAGGACAGTAGGTATGCAGTAAAGTACACAGGAGGAAGAAAATAGATGGCTTTGTTGTTTCAGATACCTGTCAGGAGCAATACTCATACCTTCAGAAAATTGTTGGATGGAACATCCTAGTGACTAGTCCAATTGTTTTCCCACTTCCATCACTTAAGGAAGACTTTCCGTTTTGATTTGCTTGTGGAGGAACCCCCTTTCCGTCATGAAACCCCTCTGAATTGCAAAAAACTCTGGGATTCGTTTAGTTAGAACAGGCTATTTCATTAGAACAGGCCTTTTAAGACTTAGCTACTGACTGACATGAATTTTCACATTTTCCTGTGTTTGTGCATTGTTGTGGAAAATCAGTAAAGGAGGAGATTGTTCTGATGGCTTCATTAAGAATCCTCCCCTAACTGAATTTCTGACTTAGGAATCTCTGACAATTTTCTAAAGAGAAGAGAGAAGATGTGTTTGGATTTATACCCTGCTTTTCTCAACTGTAAGGAGTCTCAAAGTGGCTTACAAACACCTCCCCTTCCTCTCCCCACAACACATACCTTGTGAGCTAGACGGTGCTGAGAGAGAATTGTGAGACAACTGTGACTAGCCCAAGGTCACCCAGCAGGTTTCATGTGTAGGTGTGGGGAAATAAATCTGGTTTGCAGCCCATGTGGAGGAGTGTGGAACCAAACCTGGTTCTCCATATTAGAGTCTGCCTCTTGCTGGCTCTCTCTCAAAAAACAAGGTTAAGACCAATGACTTTCCTGGAATATTCAACTAACACAGCAATGCACCTCAATTTGAAAGATCTTCACAGAAGTTGAGGATTAGAAGAGCACTTCACTTTGGAGTACTTGTGTAGCAGAGATGTGCATTTCAGATGTGGGAATATTTGAAAGAACCAAATTATGCTATGTTCAGAATAGCTACTGATAATTCAGAATCTGAATGTTCCAGTCCTGGATATTCAAAGTATTTCCTAATATTTGGAATCTCATTAACTAATATTTGGAGTCTCATTAAAGCAAGTTAGGCTTTTTGCAAGAAGAGGGGTGTGAAACCTATTCTTCAGAAAGCTTGGTCTGACTTCTTAAGAAAAGGATCTGAAACATTCCTCCAAAAACCTGGCATCAAGGATAATGGAGACAGAGAGGTCAGTGTCCCTTGACTGGTATTACCATGGTCTTTCCAAGGGAGGAAGGGATGGGTTGAGAGGAAATCCTGTGACGATGTCTGCTGGTGCTTATGAAATCTTAAAGCTGGCCCAGACACCAGAAGGGACTTCCACATTGGCCCTTTCCAACTGAATGACAAGCATAGCTGGTTACATAATTCTTCTGCAATCTCCTGGCCCAGTCTTCTCTTTCTCCCCTTCTATATTTGATTCCCTCTCCACCCCTTAGTGTATATTAGTGTAGATTAATATGGAAATTTTATACCATTTAGACACCCTTTGGAGTATATCAGGCATTATGATAAGGTAGATAAGATGCAAATAGATTTAGCTTTTGTTTAGATAATGGGTTTTGTCTCTGTGTGTGATATTTTCATTTTTTAGAACTGTGTTCTGTGTAGCAGCATCAAATCTTTTTTTGGGAGGGGGAGAGAGTCTGCCAGCTGTTTGAAATGTAGGCATGATTTGGCATATGGGGGAAGGCTGTAGAAACATGTCTGGACCTCCCTGGATGTGCCCTGTGAGAAAGATAGCATGGCACACTCCAGCCCACGGTACAGGGAATGCCATGCTTCCTGTATGGCCATATGGTGCTTCCTCCTGCTGTCCCTTCCCTTGTTCCAACAGCTACAGCAGGATTGTGTTCACTCACTCAACTGTGCTGTGGACTTTTTCTGTTGTCCAGTGCTGTTGGCTTTTCTCATCCATTCACCATTGTTTTCCTGCCAATGCTGCCTAGAGTATTTGCCCCCCCACACACAACCAGCTGTTCGGTGCTCCACTGTGCCGTGCCCAATGCTGCTCTGGTGGCATTTGCACTGTTCAGGGTTCATGCCCATACTGCAAGATGGCGCTTGCAACGGATGCTCAGCAGCGGAGCTCCGTAACAATTGGATTTTAATTTTAAAGAGCCCTTCGGGGATGGGGCGGTATAAAAGTCCAAACAATAAATAAATAAATAAATAAAATAAATAATTAAATTCTACTCGGTTTCAGCCTGTAGGGACACTTTCTACCACTCCTAGTGCTTTTTGTATCTTTTTTGGAGTGAGGAATTAGACTTGAAAGCCAAGATTTGGACTGGAAATTGGACTTGACTTGGAACTTGGAACTTGGACTTGAAATTGGAACGAACAGAAAGAATGGAATGAGGTACCTGGCCCTTTGTTTTCTCCGCCCTCCGCATTTTGGCTTTTGCGGGCGCTTCTGCGGGTGCTTCTGCGGGCGCTTCGCCTCCATTGCTGGCCCTCTCCATTGTTTTCCCCCTCGCCGCACCCGTGCCCTCAGACTTGACGGGCTGGGGCTTGGGGGCTTGGGGCGGAGCTGACGAGAGTCCGTACAGTTGGGGGTCGGTGGCAGAGACCCCCTCTGTTGCTCCAACGGTGGGGGAGTTCCCCTTTATCGTTCCAACAGAGACCCCGCCGGTCCGAGAACCCCGCATTACACCAGTGAAATTGGCGTTTGCCAGAACAGAGAGCGGCCAGCGCCGTGGCTGCGCAAATTAAGCCAGGGGAGTGCGGTGGCAGTGACCCCTCCGCTAGCGTGGGTGGGTCTTATCAGCTGAGGGCCCTCATGGGATACTGACACTGGAGGTGGGACTCGCGCTGAGGCTCACGCTGCAGCCCGCCGTGGGGGATGGAGACAAAGTTGGCCCTGTGGACACCTCCAGTACTGCAGAGGCTGCGCTGACGGTACGACTGCCTGCCCTGTGACTACGGCCGTGGAAATCGGCTTTGCTGATTGGGCGAACCGCCTTGTTGCAGTGCAGGCCGCCCCCCCGCCCTCGTGACCAAGGGAGGGGAGCTTTGGTGAGGAGCCAAGAGCTTGGGCACCCTGAGTGGAATGGATGGCGGAGCTTCTTAGAAAGATCACTAGTGTTGCCGGGAGACAATAGGGTTCAGGCATCTGATGACTTCATCGCCCTCCTCATAACCTGCAAACCAGCCATGAGAAGGCTAGGTGGGCCGTGTCTTGGGGGGCAAATACCGGATATAGAGCCTTCGATCTCAGAGTGAATCAGGGGGTCCGGTGGCAGAAGTCCCCTGATTGCTGCCCTGACTATAACTTTGGATTCCTGCTCGATCACGGCCTTAACTACAATTCCAGATTGCCGACCCTGTGAGGTCTCCCTTGGACTAGATACCCTGCACATGAACGGTTGGCCTGGGTGGTGTGAGCCCCATGCCTGCCGCCTATGCAGCTGTCACCCCACCGCTGTTCCTACGGATTCCATCAGGAGCCCATATAGCATCACCGCCCTCCCATTAGGGGGTTCGGGGATTGGGTGGCAGTCGCCCCCTGTTGCCGTCTACCATCCTCCTTCTGGTCCACGTCTTCATTTTCTCAAACTCCTTGTTATGTATTTATATTTTAGATAGCTATAGTTGGAGCACACTAATTATTGGTATAGCCTGTATTGGTAGCATTAGTTGTAGGTTAGCTAGAATTTATTATTGTACTATACAGTTAGTTCTGCCCAACCTATTTGTATATGAGAGTTGGGTTAATTAAGTTAAGATTACTACTGTTAGCTGAGTTAGACCCACTTTGGTGGGGATATTAGCCAGACTGTTGGGCAGAGAGAGGTCGGCAGAACTATGGGGGCACCAATTTTGGGGCTGGGGATCCCTGTGTTGATGGGACGGGGTAGATATTGCGGTAGGCGGTGGCCATATGACAGAAGACGCACGAGATATGGGTTTGCTCGTTCGCCTTCTGACCTCCGACCTATCCCGAGAAACGATGGTGGCTGGGATCAGGGATACTCTGCTTCGTCCTTGGTGCTGATTAATGCCAGGTCCATCAATAATAAGACCACGGTACTCCGGGATTTCCTCGGAGTCCAGCAGATGGATCTGGCATGCATCACTGAAACCTGGGTGCGCGAAGGTGAGACCGTCGCCTTGGGCGAAGTTGCGCCACCGGGTTTCGCGTGCCTCCACCAATCACGAACCCAGGGCCGGGGGGGTGGGGTGGCACTGTTCATCCGTGAGTCTATCCCCTTCAGGGCAGCCCCCATCCCAGAGATCACCGGCATGGAGTGTGTTGGCTTAGAGTGGTTGGCCTCAGAAAGGTTGGCTGTTCTTCTGGTGTACCGGTCGCCTAGCGCACCGGGGAACAGTCTGCCGCGGCTGCTGGAGGTAGTGTCGGACTGGGCACTGCGGTTCCCCAGACTTATTGTCTTGGGGGACTTCAACGTCCATGCCGATGCTGCCTCATGTACGGTGGCAGCAGACCTAGTGTCATCCATGGCGACGCTAGGCCTCTCCTTAGTAAATTCGGGCCCCACTCACGAGGCCAAGCACACGCTGGATTTGGTCTTTGGGTCGGGGATTAATTTGGTCATAACCTCTGTGGATAGAGTGCCATGGTCCGACCACTATGCCTTGAGGGTCCGGATGGACGTGCCCCGTCACCCGTCTAGGCGACGGGCTGATTTATGCCCGCCCGTGGAGACTTATGGATCCACTTGGTTTCCTGAATGCTCTGCGGGACCCTGAACCCGCCGGCACACTCGATGAGCAGATAGAGGATTGGAACTCCCGGCTCTCTGATGCCATCGAGGTTGTTGCCCCCCGGCGGCCTCTACGCCCCCACTCTCGGTGCGCTCCATGGTATACAGAGGAGCTGCGCCATATGAAACGGGCGCTTAGACGTCTAGAGCGAGTTTGGAGGAAATCTCGTGATGAGGCTGCGCGAACATCTTATAGGACATTTATGAAAGCCTATGAGATGGCGACGAAGGAGGCGAAGAGGGCCTTCTTCTCCTCCTCTCTTGCATCCGCTAGCTCCAGCCCAGCACAATTGTTTCGTATAATTCGGTCTTTAACCTCCTTATCGGAGGGCTCTACAAATTCCCAATTGAGTATTAGCTGTGAGGCATTTATGAGCTTTTTTGCGGATAAGGTCGCGTCACTCCGCCAGGATCTTCCCTCCACGTTGGCTACAATTAGTGAACTTCTGGAGGCTCCCTTGCCGTCTTTAGGCCCTTGTTTGGCCGGTTTTCCCTGCTCTCACAAACCACTGTGCGGCAGAGCCTTAGCTGCTATTAGAATTCTACCTACCTGTCCTCTGGATCCGTGCCCTTCCTGGCTTGTACAAGCGGCCGGGGGGAACTACTGACCCCATCTGTTGAAATATTATCAATGGCTCCCTTGGGCAAGGAGTCTTGAGACTGGACGGGTTGAAGGGAGGCAGTGATTACCCACTCTTAAAAAGACCATCGTTAGATCCAAGGGATCTGGCCAATTACCGCCCCGTCTCGAATCTTTCGTTTCTGGGGAAGGTAATTGAGAGAGTGGTGCTGGAGCAGCTTCAAGGCTTTCTGGATGACGCTTCGGCTTTCGACCCCTTCCAGTCCGGTTTCCGTGCTGGGCACGGGACGGAGACTGTTCTCGTCGCTGTCACAGACACACTCCGTACACAGCTCGACAGAGGTGGATTGGCATTGCTGGTATTGTTAGATCTTACAGCAGCGTTTGATATGGTCGACCATGACCTTTTGACCCACCACCTGGTTGCCTCTGGAGTGCGGGGAACTGTCCTTCAATGGATTGTCTCGTTTTTCCGGGGCCGGAATCAGCAAGTGAGGTGCAGGGATCAGACCTCCCGGAAGTGCCCACTTCATTGTGGTGTACCCCAGGGAGCATTACTATCCCCGCTATTATTTAACATCTATATGTGACCCCTTGCTCAGCTGGTACGGAGTTTTGGGCTGATTTGTCATCAGTATGCGGATGACACACAGCTCATTCTGTCGATGGAGGGGGGAGCAGTCACCCCCCCTGCAGCTCTACAGCATTGTTTGGAAGCGGTTGCTGGTTGGTTGCGACAGATCAGGTTAAAACTGAACCCATCAAAGACGGAGATTCTCTGGCTTGGCTGCGAGGGGGGAGGCGGGATTTTTCAGCCGCCGGTGTGGGAGGGGGTTACATTGGCGCCAACCCCCTCCGTGCGCAACCTGGGGGTCCACCTGGACTCGTCTCTTTCAATGGAGACCCAGGTGGCACATATAACCCGGGTTGCTTTTTTCCATGCAACCACTTGCTCAGCTGGTTTGGAGCTTTGGGCTGATCTGTCACCAGTATGCTGATGACACTCAGCTCATTCTGTTGATGGAGGGAGGAGCAGTCACGGCACCTGCAGCTCTACAGCATTGTTTGGAGGCGGTTGCTGGTTGGTTGCGGCAGAGCAGGCTGAAACTGAATCCATCGAAGACGGAGATCCTTTGGCTTGGCCGCATGGGAAGGGTGGGGGATTTCCAGCCGCTGGAGTGGGAGGGGGCCATTTTGGTGCCGGCCTCCTCCGTCCGCAGTCTGGGGGTCCACCTGGATTCGTCTCTTTCAATGGAGACCCAGGTGGCCCTTGTAACTCGGACTGCATTTTCCCACCTTTGTCAGGCCCGGCGGCTGGCCCCCTTCCTCTCTCAGGTGGACCTAGCCACGGTGATCCATGCAACGGTCACCTCCAGGTTAGACTATTGTAACTCGCTCTACGCGGGCCTTCCCTTGCATTTGATTCGGAAACTGAAACTGGTCCAGCATGCGGCGGCACGCTTGCTCACAGGTAGTGCCTTTCGTGATCACATCCAACCTGTATTGCGTCAGCTGCATTGGCTCCCAGTGGAATTCCAAATCATCTTCAAGGTGTGGGTTTTGACCTTTAAGGCCTTACGCGGCCTGGGACCCTCGTACCTGAGAGACCGCATTACCCCATATGCCCCTACTCAGCCTCTGTGCTCGGCAGAGGCCAATTTGCTGGTGGTTCCTGGACCCTCAATGATGCGGCTGGCCTCCACATGGGCCAGGACCTTTACGGCTCTGGCCCCGGCCTGGTGGAACACTCTTCCTCCAGCTGTCCGGGCCCTGCGGGACCTTGGTGAATTCCGCAGGGCCTGTAAGACTGAGTTGTTCTGCCGGGCCTTTGGAGTGTCCAGTCGCTGAGGTGCATGCCCCCCGCCCCCTTCTTTGCTTTGCTCCTTGGCTCTCTTGCTCCCTGTTTTTTATAATTTGTTTTTGCATATTTATTGTTAATTTTAGGGAGGAGTTTGGTTGCTCCCTTCTTTTTGGGGTGGTTTTAAAGGAATTGGGTTACAGGACACCATTATTATTGTTACTGTTTTTGACCACTGTTTACATGGTTTTAATGGTTTTTAATATATTTTAGTATATATGGTCACTATTGTGACCCTTGTTATATATTGTATATAGATAGTATTGTGCACTGCCCAGAGCCCCTTGGGGATTGGGCGGTCTATAAATTTAAATAATAATAATAAAAATATAATAAAAAATGTTATACCCCACCAAAGTCTTTCCAAAGCTTATTCTCAAATATTCAATAATTTCGTAACCCAGAGTTGCCAACCCTGATTCTTTTCCAAAGGGTCGGTCTCCAGAATGCTACTGTTAGGGCAACATTCTCCTAATTCTCAGAAGTCCCTCTTCTCTTATCTAGGGTTGTAGCACAGTGTCTCTGTATCTACTCCTTACTATCAAGTATGATACTTCCTGAATAAATTTTTATTTACACTTGGATCAGTTTGTGTTCCTCTGTTGTCTTAATCTTTCTGCCAACACAAATAACCTGATGACCAAATGATCTTGGACAAGTTGTTTAAAGTAGATTATGATAAATATCCAATTTCCCAGGTAACATACTGTTTTGCAAGACAACACGAATAAACATTACCTGTGGAAATGCATCTTGGAGTGGGTGACCAGCCATTTTTTGTGCAGTTGGTTTTCCCCCCCTTTGGGTTTGGATCATATCCTGTTTGACACGTAAATGAAATTTCATTGCCTTCTATGAACTTACTCCCATTATCATAATTAAAAGAACCATGTGGAAAACCTCCTGTATGTTCACAGAGTTCTAAAAGCAAAAAGAGCAGGAAGAGGTTTTATTTGAACAAAGAAAACATCCACAACTCAAATCCCCTTAATAATAATTTAATATTTTACAATTATTAATTTACAAAATACACCTATAAATACTTGTGATAAATTAAATGTAGAAATCATTGAAGAGTTTCGGCAATTTTATAGGAAATGATGTGATAGCTGAATGTGTGGAATGGCTGAGGGAGAGGAAATAGGACAGAGAAAATTCTCAGGCAGGAGAAAGCAATGTCCAGTCTACAGATGATCTAGAGGCACAGTAGTTACAATTCAGGCTTTAAAAAAATTCTTCTGAGAACCTACTACATCTACATTGGAAAAGCTTTTAATAAAATGTGTAATTCAAGTGCATATAATCACATACTATTAAAAGAACATAAAGGCCCATGGAAAACCCTAGAAAAGATACGTTTCATGAGGACTCCCCCTCTCTTTTCACTGAAATTTGGAGGGAAACACCTCATATCAAATGTTTTCTCTTTGAGAATGAGTGAAAAGCTTTTAAAGACAAGGTCACATTTGAACAGAACTATTTAAAGGTATCTTCCATTCATATTAGTAAATTCAGCAACTGCCTGTTCATGTACATTCTCTGTGATGGCTCCCACCTTACGAAATGGCCTGCCTGAAGAGATCAGGAAGGCTCCCACACTACTATCATTCCACAAAATGTGTAAAACAGGAATGTTCAGGAGGGCATTCCTGTAATGGAATTAATCTGTATTGGAACAGAACAGTACTGGATGGTACATTTTTAGGGTCTCCAATTTTGGGTTAGGGAATACTTGGAGATCTTGGAAATGGAGCTTGGGGAGAGGAGGAAGGGTTTGGAGAGAGATGGGACATTAATGGGGTATAATGGTCGAGGCCAGCCAGATGTCTTTTGGGTCTATTTTTCTCAAACCTGGTTCATAAGATCTTGCTGGAAAGAATGCAACCCAAACATGTTAACAGGCTGTCTGGATGGGATGGAAAGTTGCACAGTACAGAAGTTTCTGCCCCCACTGGCTCCATTTTCCTTGCCTCTGCTGCTATTTCCCTCTAAGCTGCACACAGAACTAGAGAGCTTTGGGGGCTTTGTAAATAAATAATTAAATCTGAAGCTGCTGTTGTGCAATAATGTTATAATGATCCACTGCAATTATCTGCCAGTTCCTATGAATTCCAAGGTATAATTAAAAACAACAACCCTTCACTCCTTTCATTGTGGTGATATAAGGGGAAAGCTACCCATCCCCTTATATTGGTGCATCAAAGAAGGATAAGAGACATACTTATTTTTACAAAGGTATGGGTATTTCGAGAACTAGTAAATCATTGCATGAATTCATTTTAATGCCATAGTATTTCAGCAGCACAGTGATTAACAATTTTTAAAAAGCCTTAAACAACAAGCCCTCCTCTGTTGCTCTAGGGGAAAAATTAAAGGGAAATGGCAGCTGATGAAGGAAGTTTTTCACAAAAGCTCCTATTGGATAGCTCCTTTGTCAGTGCATTCACTGTGCATTCTGAATTCACAGCAGTGATGGCAGGGAAACAGAATCCTGACAATGAGGATGCAACCAATTGGGTGTGTACCTTGCTGGGAGTGACAGCCAATTCTGAGCATATTTACATGAAATGCTGGCAATCTGTCATAATTACCATTTTCAGGCATGAACCTAAAAAGCAGATACCTAAAGGATTAAAAGTTTAGGGTTTGTTTTTGTGGAATGTGTGAAGTGACTCTTACAACCAGCCACCTCAGCTATTTGTAATGCTTTTCAATGGTACTAGTTTAAAATGGCATGCAAGAAACATTATTAATACATAATCATTTTGTTTCCCAGTTGTATCAAAAGAACACAATAAAAACATTTACTTACTAAAGCATTTTGGTTCTGGATCCCATCCAGATTTGGTGCATCTTGAATAGACCCAGTAACGTTCGGATTTTAATGGCAGGGAGCCATTTTTGCAATGGAAGAGAATGTGTTCTCCCTCTCTTTTTGGAAAGTAGTGATGCCTGTGATCCATGTAACCCTCATATTTTCTATATAGTTCTAAATTCTCTGCTTCAGGATAGCCGCAGGGGTTTCCTTTGGAAGCTATGAGAGAAAAAAAGTTGAGGCAAAGACTTTCTTCACTTGATTAGGGTGGCACCACATGTATAAGATGGAATCCAGAGAAGGAAAAGGGCTGTACTAGGGAATGGCAGATAAAGTGGAGAGAGTCTAGGAACAACAAAGATAAGTCTTGGCTCAATCAAAGAGGAGCTGCAGAAAGTGAATAGAAAAAAAGAAGAGAAGATCATTTTCAAATGGGTCTGTTATCTATACCAGTGCGATTCGGCTAATTTGGCTTGTATTTGGGCCGAATCCAAACCACCAGAACACAATCTGATCCAAATACAATGTAGCCAATCCAAATAGAATGTATTGATTAGGCATGCCAATTGCCGAATTGCTAAGTCTAGTCGAGATGGGGATTCCAGGCTGTCTGTGAGATGCGCGATTGGAGTTGGCGAAGTGATGGGATGGGGGCGAGATGGAACAGGACTCCCCCTTTCTATCCCAGGGTATGAAACCCAAGTGCATCGCTGATCTGGGGGAGAGCAGAGCTGCTGTTCCTGCTGCCCGGATCTTTGTGCAGCACCTGCATGGAGGGAGGGGGAGATCTCTGGGCTGTGGTTTTGCTGCTGGGGTGGGGGCCCAGAGTCCAAAGGGGCAGCTTTTCCACCCCCTGACTGGACACCAGCAAGCTTCAAGCATCTCCTCTCCAGCCAGGTCGTTTCCCAGTGACTGGAGGTTCCATGGGCTCTGGGTAGCTCTCCAAGGCCCACGATATGCCCAAGGGTGACTTGGCTTGAGTTGTGGCCTCCTCGCCTTTTTGTTTTTGTCATTTTTATGGGTTTTTTAAAACTTCTGACTGAATCAATGAAGCATTGATTAAGTGGAGCAACAGAGAACTGAGGCAGAGAATCAGTGAAGCATCATTTCTACAAATAACCCTCTCAAATTAAAAAAAACCCCTCACAGAAACCATGAAACGTTTGGAGGAGGTGAGTGCAGACAAATATCATGGTAAAGGAAGGGGGAATTAATAATGTTCTGAAAACATTCTAGGTGACTTGTGCAGACAGGGGCAATTGTTTTACTACATCCCCATAATGGCAGACTGACGGGAAAGGATGGGGAAGGAAGCAACTTTTACTTTGTGGAAGAAAACTAATAGGCCAAAACGAGGAAAGATAACAAATGCAGACTTTTTATTTACAGTCCCTGCAATAGTAGAAAAAGATGGAAAGGGTTCCATTTTTTAAAATGCCGTGGCTAGCCAGAGCTCTCCTGCTTGGCTGCTTCTTGTCCACCACTGTGGAAAAAATTGAGTTTGTGCTGTACCTGTGGGGGAGGTGCCGCAGGGGGGTGTCGTAAGTGGGGAAATCACATCCGCCCCCCGCGGTGCCCTCCCACACTTACTTTAGGAAACCAAGCAGGCTGGAGAACAGGCCTTCCTTTTCTGGCGGAAACTACATTTCTCACGTGACCCAAATCTGTGTGCCCTGTGCGTAGCGCAGCCCCCATCCCCTGGTGGCTTTGCCACTGATGGCAAGTGCTACAGTGAAGACATTTCAAGCCTAAGACAACCAGATAAGGGAAATAGTAGGATTGTAACAGTAACTGTTTTTGTATACTCCCTGTAATCTAAAGACCCCCCCCCAAGTTTAAAGTGAATTGAATCAAGGATTCAGTTTTACAGATGCTCAAGTAGATTCAATTCACTTTAAACTTGGGGGGGGGTCTTTAGGTTACAGGGAGTATACAAAAACAGTTACGGGGAGTATGCAGAAATACATACTATTTCCCCTCTGAAAATAATGGACACAAATACCTTGCCTTGCAACTTGCAGGAGATGGGGGGGGGGGCGGACATGAGACCATCTCTAATGTTGTGATGTCACTTCTGGGAAAAACATGGATACAACATCACTATTTTCCATGAATCACTGGGAAGTCTATGGTTTCCTCAGTTTGTAGAGAGGGCTGACACACGTCTGGGTTTTTCAACAGGTTTCATCATATGGTTGAGCCAATGGCTATTCTTTATTTCCTGGGCCGCTCTGAAATGAAGATGGAATCTTGACAGCCCTGGGAATAGCTAATCTTTGGCCCACATGGTAATTAGGTCACAGGTAAGCAACTTCGGAACCATTTTTGTGTGTGCAAGGAACAATGATTCATAGCCAACATAAACTAAAACAGGAAAAATACTTTGATCCAGCCAATTGCTGAATGGAAGACGACAATTCTTTACTGAGTTGTCAATTTCCAGATGGGGGCTGCATTTGTCCTGGAGTTATGACTTTTCTCTAGACTGCAAATACTAGTTTGGACTCCATGGCATCACATTCTTGCTTTGCTCTTTCCTCTTCCCACACCTTGCCCTCCCAGAATCTTTCCCTACAATATCTAGGAATTTCCCAACCTAAAGCTGGCAACCCTAATACAGCACATATAAGGTAAGATTTTCACTAGGTCTTCCCAAATTTTGAGCACCTCCTTCTGAAGGAATTTTTTTTGAGGTGCTTCTTTGGGACAGGATATCAGAAGTGTTCACTTACACAAGAAGATGGTGAACATGTTGGTGTAATTTGTTTGAAAGCCACTAACCTTCACAGTGTGGGACATCATGGCTCCACCCATCCGCGCGACAATCTCTGTAATTTATTTGGCTGAGCATCTGATATCTAAAAGTTTAAGGCAGGAAAAGTGAAATCCTGACACACTAAAAGCTACCAACATATTAAAAACTGATTCTGTAATAATAATTTGAAATATGTTATGATTCAAATGATCACTGCTAGAAAAAGGCAGCATTTTAACTGTAATGAATTGCTTCCCAACGGCACTCAGCAGTCTCCCCCTTGTTGCATATGATGATAAAAACAAAAGACAGCAGACAAGGTCTGATTCCCAAAGAGTGTCTTTAGTGCATATCAGCCATTTTGCACAGACAAAAATGTTGTTAATCACCCTGAGCCCGTGAGGGGAAAGGTGGAGTACAAATCTAATAACAAATTATAACCAAAAATCAGATTTTTATATTATACCATTGATATATCCTAGTCCATGTACTTCTGATGTCAGTATAGTACTTAAGAATTCACCATATACCATTGTGACCCTTAGTTTATTTGAAATAGTTGGATAGCTTTCTTTATCATTCATTCTGTGCTTCCTGATTTAATCTAAGAGCAATTGACTCCATTGTCCCGGGTACTTAGAACAATAGATAGAGCTTTTAATTAGCTCAAGCCAGCAAGCCCAGCATGGGAAATTCCAGAGAATTTAGGAAAATGAAACTTAAACTTACCTGTTCCCGCCCCTACCCATGTAAAAGGGTATAAAAGTACTGTGCACCCCAACTCCAGTGCTCATTGCTAACTTGAACCTCCCTTGGTCTTGTTGGTCTGAGACACAAATTCATCCTTTGCCTGGATTCAGATGTTGGTCATTTGAATCCTTGCCTTCTACAAGATCTTCTTCAGTTGATTTAGGTAACGTATAAGTCCCCTGCCTCCCCAAAACTCCTACTCTATCATCCCACCTATCTTTCCTACCTATCTATATACTAGGAACTGTGTGTATGTGCCTTAATGTCTCACTGTGTGATTGTTTGCAACCAAAATTTATATAAAAATATTAAAACTGCAATTTGGTCTTTTGTGAATTCTCTGCAGATACGTTTCAAGCCGTTTCTGGTATACATAGTCTAAAAAGATCCCCTCCCAGCCTGCCTCTCACAGTGCAAAGCCGAGTTATTTTCCCCATTGCTACTTTAAAATATTTGTGTGCTGTTACACTCTTAGCAGCTGGTGGAGATTCCTTAGAAATAAGTTCACAACCTGTGAAAGCTGGGTAACACAGTGGTAAGAAAAACACTGCTGAAATTTGATTTTCTAAAAAAAAAATTCATATGGAAAAGAACAATTACCCTGGATCACACTCGTACACAACACGAGCACCAAAGACAAAATCATCTTCATTAATGAGTTCAAAAGAACCAAAGCGGATACTTCCAGGATATCCACAATTCATTTCTGCAAATTTTAAAAAAGAAACTGTAATGTAATAAAATGTAATTTTTATGGTTACAAATGGTAGCGTTTTGGAGCCAAATGACTTTATTTTTATTTACTTAATTGATGATATCCCACTTTTTTCCCAATGGGAAGATAAAGTGAGGTACAACACTCTTCTCCATTTTATCCTAAGAACACCCTGTGAAGTAGTTCTGCTGAGAGTGTGTGACAGACCCAAGGTCATGCAGTGAGACAGAGGCCCACTCAGCACGGGACAGGGAAGTGGTTTCCTGTCGGCATATATGATGCAAGTGGAGCCTTTTTTTTAAATGAGAAATTTTATTAAAGTTTTGAAATAAAGTTTTTGTAAAAATAACACATAATCTCTAATATATACATCCATCAATATTAATTGTAACTCATCTTTACATTTTCTGTATAATGAAACTTATAACATCTATATAAAATGCATATTTTATGTGATTACTTGTCATCAATTTCTAGTCTGTAATATATGACCTTTCTGTTACAGTTTTTTCCCTTAGAGACTACTTGAGAGTTTCTGTTTAAATCTACCATATAAACTCGTGTATAAGCCGACTCGTGTATAAACCAAGGAACCTAATTTTACTAGCAAAACCCAGGGAAACATATTGACTCACATATAAGCCGAAGGTGGGACGCTGGGAGGCAGAGGGAGCTCCTCAAACCCAGGCCGGAGGTGGAGGGAGCAACAAGCGGCTTATGCAGCCGCAGGGAGGTTGTCCCGGCCACACACCCAGCCTCAGCAGAGGCCTGAAGAGCCAGCTGGTAAGCAGGACTCGTGTATAAGCCGAGGGGGCATTTTTCAGCCTTAAAACAGGGCTGAAAAACTCTGCTTATACGTAGTATATACGGTAATTGTTAGCGCTCCTAAGGTGGTTGTTTCCACCTCAATGATTGACACCCTCTCTAATTCCATAAGTACCAGGTATAGTTCATAGGGTTATTACCCTTATCTCTCTAATTCCTTTTTCTGTTCATTTCTTATCCATTAACTATACTTACTACTCTGTCTTTAACATTTTTACTGAGAAATATATTTACTCTCGTACTGAACTTATCTTAACATTCTATTTTTCTTATACATCTTATATATCCATTACTGATTTATTACTAAACAATATTATACACTATATTTTCTCCTCAAATATTTTTAAACATTCAACTATGTCATATAACCCATTACTATCAACATCTTCAACTTCTTCTTGACTATAAGTTCAGGTCTCCTTTCTATGCCCATGTTGTCTATCTTCTTCCATTTCTGTGTTTTCTTTCAAAGAAAACAAAGCAAACAAAGATGCCATTGGAGCATTGAGGCTGTTTGCACACTGAGGTGCGAGCGGCCCCAGAGTGCCTTTACATGGAGGCACCTCTGTTTTCTTTCCCCACACTTAACTTCTCTCCCTATGGAGCGACCCCCCCCGGATTCAGGTAGCATGGACACGCCTCCATGTGGAACTCCATAGGGAGAGAAGGTACATGTGGGGGGAAATGGAGGTGTCAAAAAGCAGCACCGGCAGGGAAATGCTGTTTCCCAAAAACAGTGCTTCCTTACCAGTTGGGGGGGGGAGCACAGTGCTGCCTTGATGTAGTGGGAGCAGCAGTGTGAACAGTGCCCCTAGAACCATGTTTTTACCATTCCAGGGGTCAGGGACGTAGGTATAGATTTTTTATGGCAGGGTTGGGTGGGGCCATGCCCCCTCCCACCCCTGGGGCATAGCCACACCTCCCCAAGCCCCACCCCAGCCCCAGTGCTTATAAAAGCAGCTCTCTGAGGCCTGGGACTGCAGACCCCAATCCCCCCACCCCATCCCCCTAACAGCTGGGCTCCCAGCCCTCCCCTTCGGGCTGAGGCATAGCTAGGGAAAATGGAGCCCTGTGTAAAACCTGAGTTTTGCGCCCCCCTCCCCCCATGGGTGGCCACTGTGATGCAGGAATCCACCCGCAATAGCATCACTTTCGGTGGTGTTAAACTAGAGAGCCCAAATTCTCCTTTTAAATCCACCTTAAAGGGAGAATCTGGGGTCCCCAGTTGAAACAACATTGAAAGTGATGCTGTTTTGGGGTGGATTCTCCCACACTCTGAAACAGCATCACTTTCAATGTTTAAACTGGGGACCTCAGATTCTCCCTTTAAATTCATGCTGAAAGGGGTGGATGTAAAAGGAGAATCTGGGGAAATTTGTGGGTGCCTGCTGTCAGGGGTGCAATTGCTAAGCTAGTAGCTCCAAACTTTCAGAGTATCTTTTGGAGACTCTCCTGATGATACCACCCAGGTTTGGTGAAGTTTGGTTCAGGGAGTCCAAAGTTATGAACCTTCAAAGGTGTAGCCCCCTATAATGAAGACCCTTATATTCAAGGGCTAGGGAGCGATATATTATCCCACCTCTAGCCACCAATGTGTAACAGGGTTTTGTGAGCTCAGACTCACTTTCAGGCACACTGACAAATTAGACTGGAACACTTTGGTAATGTGAAACAGAATTGGTACGTTTATTTAGCTAGAAATGAAGGCTTCTCAGTTGACTTAAGAGGTTTTAAACGCTTGTTGGTTACAGAAAGTAAAGTTTCTACTTGAGTGGTTACTCAGTTTCAATAAAGTTTTCTGTTTGGTCACATGCAGATGGCCACTATACTTCTTCCCTTAAAGAGGTTCTGGTTCTTAAGCTTTCTCAAACACACAGGTTCTAATTTACTTCAGCTTTCTCTCACAGAGGATTCAGCTTTTAGTTGTTACACACAGAGACACTAGATTCTCTCTGATCCACACCCTTTCTAATTCACACAACCACCCAAGTCTTAAGACTGGAAGGACTCTGGCTCAACACTTGCCACCTTCCCTTTCAGTCCCCTTTTAGGGCCTAATTGCCCCCTTTATGGACTTTTCTTCTCCTGACTGGGCTTTGAACTGGGGTTGGAAAGACACTAGTCTGGACAGCCAAGCTGCCAAGCACCTGAGTGGCAGATTCACCTTCCACCAAGCCCAGGACTTTCCCTCACACTCTATCAAGCCTCCTCAGCCTGACTAGAGCAATCTGACTTCTTGTCAGAACACACAAGCAGTGACAGATCTCTCTTCCTGATCTGCTCTCTGCTTTCAATCTTGGTCCAAGCAGGAACCAAGGCAAAAAGACCCTCAGCACTCAAGCTGCCTCCTTTTCTTCTCCCTGGCAATTTCCTCCAGCCAATTAGGACTGGGTAGGACTTAACTCTTTCAGGGCAATCTCTCCCTGGAAACCACTTCCCAAATATGGGCATTTGTCACACCCCCATCTCCTATTAGCGCCCATTGGAAACAATAGGAGATGCCCCCCTTTGGGAGTCCATAACTTTGGACCCCCTGGACCAAACTTCAGCAAACCTGGGTAGTATCATTAGGAGAGTCTCCCAACAAATCCCTCAAATTTTGGTGCTGCTATCTTAAAAACTGGGCCCCCTACAGGCCAAAAACAAAAAAACACTTTAAAATACAAAAAAGCTCAAATGGGGGCAGCACTTTGGACATGTAATGGGGGGGGGGTTGAACCCAAGAACCTTGATCCTTGATCCACCCCCAAACAACATCACTTTCAATGGTGTTTAAATTAGGGAGCCCAGATTCTCCTTTTAAATCCATCTTAAAGGGAGAATCTGGGGTCCCCAGTTGAAACAACATTGAAAGTGATGCTGTTTTGGGGTGGATTCTCCCCCACCCTGAAACAGCATCACTTTCAATGTTTAAACTGGAGACCTCAGATTCTCCCTTTAAATCCATGCCGAAGGGGGTGAATTTAAAAAGAGAATCTAGGGAAATGTGGGGAGTGACTGCTGTCAGGAGTACAATTGTTAAGCTAGCAGCACCAAACTGTCATGGTATCTTTAGGAGACTCTCCTGATGATACCACCCAGGTTTAGTGAAGTTTGGGTCAGGGAATCCAAAGTAATGGACTTTCAAAAGTGTAGCCCCCATCTTCTATTAGTTCCCATTGGAAACAATGGGGGATGGGGCAGCTCCTTTGGGAGCCCATAGGTTTGGTCCCCCTGGACCAAACTTCACCAAACCTGGCTGGTATCAGAATAAGACTATCCTGATGATACCACCTAGGTTTAGTGAAGTTTGATTAAGGGGGTCCAAAGATATGGACCCTCAAAAGGGTAGCCCCATCTACTATTAGCTCCCATTGGAAACAATTGGGGATGGGGGCACCCCTTTTGGGGGCCCATAACTTTGGACCCCCTGAACCAAACTTCATCAAACTTGGCTGGTATCATAAGGAGTGTCACCTGACGATATCCTCAAACTTTGGTGCCTCTAGCCTAAAAACTGCACCCCCTGCAGGCCACAAACAGAAAAAAACACTTTAAAATTCAAAAAACCCACAAACAGAGGAAAGAGCTTCGGACATTCAATGGGGGGGGGGGGGGGTTGAACCCGAGAATCCTCCCTTACCTACGTCCTTGCCAGGGGTGCTGCTTTTGGCCCGTGTGGAGTGGGCCAGAGTCTTCAGATCATAGTCTGATGCTCTAATGACTACACCATTGGAACTCTGCAGATGTTATAAAGAACAAAAGGGTCTCTGCAAAGCTTTTAGTGGAACTTCATTTTCCTACTTTTCAGTTTCTACCTCCCCCTCCAGCTATATTTATTATTTATTTACTCTATACATACCCTGGCTTTCTAAAAATCACAATGAGGGAGGCCAAGCTGCATAATTCTCAGTTTTATCCTCTACCTTAGCCTGTGAGAATTGCAAGTTAGGCTGAAGAAAACAGTAGACTTCCATTTTATTCTGTAACGGCATGTTTGTTTTCCTTGAGGACTTTTAAAGAAGCAGGTGAGTCTGAAGGGGAAAGGGCTTATTGCAGATGAGATGCCACTGCTAAAAAAAGCCCTGCTTTTGGTTGCCCCTGAACCTTAGCTGTTACTAGGGTTTATTACTCCTGGTGGTAACCATGCATGCTTTGTAATGTCTTGTTCATCTCTGAACTACTGATATTGTAGCAAAACACAGAGCTAAGGACATTGTCAAGCTTTTCAATTAGATAATAGAGGATTAAACTGTCCCTATACTTGGTGTGGAATCAATTTAATTTTTAGTTACATTTTATTAAATGTATATTTTACCTTCCCAATTGGGGTTGGGCTCACAGTGGCATACATACATATTTAAAAACATTAAAGTGTACAATAAATACTTAAAATTAGCATTGATTTCTAATCTTAAAACCCCCAGATGGTGAATAACATCATCATAATCTTATGATAAACATCCTCCTTTCCAAAGTCAAAGGAATGACAAACAGGACAAATGACAAATAGAACAGAGACAGTATCTGCAAACAAGCAACCAACCAAGCAAATGAAAAGCATGAATGAAATACAATATTTTGCAAGACAGTATATAGTTAGTTTCTAGTTTTAAAACTACCAAGAAGCCATTGAAAAGCAGATCAACAGATTCAATTGTTCAAAGGGTTTCAAAGTGCTGCTTTCATGAACATTGCACATTTTATATGGCTACTTACTTTTGCATTCCACAAGTCGTGGGAATTGTTCCCAGTTTCCATTGATACACCACAGTCTAATAAATTCATGTTTTATGAACCCAGGGCGGCAGTTGTAGAGTACGTATTCATTGTGTGAATAGGTCAGTTTGCCTGAAAGGTCAGCAAGCTCTTCATTATTTCTTCTAGGGGGTGGTCCACAGTTATCTTCAAGAGAGAAGAATATGAGGGGAAAATTTAAATGAAAAATATTCTGGGTCTTGTAACCTCTGAAGAACATAAATAAATAGACGAAAGAAATGAGGAAACTCACAGGAGGAGAAGTCTGATTAAAATTAATATTTTGTACACAGCAAGATTGTTGAGACAGGAGAACTTGAGCAAACTTGGCAGTACTTGAAACACACAAACAACTTTTCTTTTTCTCTCTGTCATTTTTAGTAGTTAAGATTCATAGCCATAGTTCGTACATGATCAGAAGCATGCTTTCATTGGTTCCCAGCATGTGCATCTGATTCTGTTTGCAACAGCAACAAAACAGGTTTCATTATATAAAATTTTTTTTTAGCCAAGTATGGCAGAAAGAGAAAGATGTAAGAAGTATGACACAGATGGAGAGTGCAATAGAAAAAAAATCTTGCTTTAAGAATATGTTTCCAGGAAGCAAATCTTTTGGTCCAGAAGGAGAACACACACATGCATGCATGCACTCCTTGCTCATGCATACCTTTACACCACACACACACAAGCTCTATGGCCCAAATTAATGTATTCCAAGTCCAGTAACACCTTAAAAACTAACAAGATTTCCAGGGTATGAGCTTTTGAGAATCAAGACTCCCTTTTTCAGATAAGAAGGGAGTTTTGACTCAGGAAAGCTTACACCATGGAAATCTTGTTGGTCCTTAAGTTGCCACTTAAGTTGAATCTTGTTCTTTTACTGCAGACCAATACAGAGACCCCTCTGAAATTATCTTAATGAAATTAATAAGCTCCTCAAAATGTTTTCTGTCAAGAAAAGTTGTGCATTACATGTTTTCAGGAATGAATATCTTATTTGGGGTCCACAAGCATCTTTCCTGCTCCCGCAATGTCAAGTAGGGAGAGGAGCTACAAATACAGTCGGATACAAACTGAGAATTAGAGATATAAAAGATCAAGCTCAGAATGTGCCCAAGGAGACAATGAAAATCTAAATTTTTTAATCTTCTTTTGCAGTTTCTCATCACAACTACCCATAATTTCTCATTGAAAGAGAATAATTTTAGTTCTGCTCATGATTTGGGGAGGGAAAGAAGCCTGCAATTTTTTGTGGTTAGCTTGGGCATGTACAGGCAGTGAATCCAAAGACAGAAACTTAGCATGTTCTGTGTTGGCCAGCTCTGGAGCTATTTTGCATGCAACCCTCCAGATCTTTCATAATGTGCAATATTGTATTCTCTGCTTCTAGAAGCGTTTTCTTTGTTTGGTTGTGAAGGAACAGGTCACCAGCCCTCTTTTTTTCTGAAACTAGACAAGACTTAACTACCTTTTCTACTGTGTGGCTAAATAAGATAACAAGTGCCAGCAAAAGAAGAGCATGGTGAGCATAGGCAGTAGTGTTTAGCAGCAGAATGTAACAAGCCACCCTCTTGCTACTTCATCCACCTTGAATCAGGAGGATCTAACTAACATTTAGTTTATGTATGCGTTATGCATGGAAGGTGCTTTGTCAGAAGAAGTGGAGGGGGACGGGTGGAGAAAAAGAAAAAAAAGCCTACAACTTGTGGCTTGCGTAATCAGTTGTATATAGCATTTTAAAGAAAACACTATAAAGGGACATGTCTGAATCTTTAACAAAGTTTCTGGTTGATTTTTAACTGCTGAATAAATAAAACATTGCACTTTTCATTGCAAAAAATTGCACACATTATTTGATGATTCATGTGCCACTGATCTTATGGGGGTTTGAAATCACAGCAGCATCATTTCACAGTGTTGCTGATAAAAGACTACTCTTTTTATTAAAGAAATTCTTTTTTTTCTTTGAAAAAGAGCATTTTGCTGGAATTAATCCCTTATTGTAGCTTCCACTAGAGGGTGCTGGCATACCATCCAAAGCAAATGACAACAGTATAAAATAGCAATTAAAATCCTTTTAGATTATGATAGATAACTGCTTGCTGTGATTATGTCTGTAAAACAAAATGTCACCTCACGTTTAATAATGTTTCGTTCACTCTAATTGTTTTACAGTTGTTCATTTCTGTGATTTCCTTTGGAGATGAGTAGTAGAGCAGCAGTGGCATAGGGGGTTAAGAGCTCGTGTATCTAATCTGGAGGAACTGGGTTTGATTCCCAGCTCTGCTGCCTGAACTGTGGAGCTTATCTGGGGAATTCAGATTAGCCGTACACTCCCACACATGCCAGTTGTGTGATCTTGGGCTAGTCACAGCTTCTCGGAGCTCTCTCAGTCCCACCCACCTCACAGGGTGTTTGTTGTGAGGGGGGAAGGGCAAAGAGATTGTAAGCCCCTTTAAGTCTCCTGCAGGAGAGAAAGGGGGATATAAATCCAAACTCTTCTTCTTCTTCTTCTAGAGGCTATAACACTGGTCAGCTCTACAGCTTTCACTCTGGGCCATGTTTAAGAACATAAGAACATAAGAACTAGCCTGCTGGATCAGACCAGAGTCCATCTAGTCCAGCACTCTGCTACTCACAGTGGCCCACCAGGTAACAGCATCCCACTGGTTCTCCTCATCCCACTGGTTCTCCTCATTCCTCATGTCTCTGTGATGCCTACTATATCAATGTCCTCCTTCAAAACTCTGTCCTCCAGCTCCCCCATTTTAGGTTGAATGCTTCTACTATTAGCATAGAGACACTTGTATACTCTGTCTCTGTCCCTAACCTGGAATTTATGTGTTTTGCCCTCTAGCCTTTTGTAGACACTATCACTTATCACAATGCTATGCTCCTCGCTTGTATGAGGTTGATTTAGAAAAACCTCCCTCTCTGTCTGCATCCCCATGGTCTCTGTATTCTGAACTGAAGTCACCTCAGCTCCTGTCGGCTTTTCCCCAAAGATCAATTTAAAAGCTGTTCTGTTGAGAAATTCAGTTAAAACTATAACTTGTTTCCTCTGCTTTTGGTCTATACATGTTTGAAGAATATAACCAATGACTTGCTAGATTAGGCCAAGTTCACACTAAATTCATTCGTTTATGTCAGTTTTACTCTCCCTTTCTCATAGAGGCATGCTGCTCTGGAAACTACTGAGTAGAATACAGAATTGATGGGCATTCACTTTTATTTAACCCCAGCACTGATATTCTGATAAAACTACTTCTGCATGGGTATTTAATTTAATTTGGTTATATACCTGCAAGCTAACCCAGGCTAGCCAGATCTTGTCAGATCTCAGAAGCCAAACAGGGTCAGCCCTGGGTAATGCTTGGATGAGAGATCTCCAAGGAATACCAGGATTATGACACAGAAGCAGGCAATAGCAAACCACCTCTGAAGTCTCTTCCCTTGAAAACTCTAGGTGGTCATAATAATTCAGCTGGCCCTTTTTGCCACAAAATACCTGCAGGTTTGACTCCTGTCCTGTTCCCTAGCCTTGAGCAGAGAGATGACATTCAGTGAGCTGTCTGGACATATCCCAGTGAATTTGGCTGTGGTTAATTATGCATGCTCCACTTGCCCCGCAGCTGCCAGCTTGGCAATGGGATTTCCCTGTGGCTTTCCTTACATATTAGTTCCATACATATCAAATGGTCTCTAGGTAAGTGGATCTGATCCACCATTTTGCCCACCAACAGCTGCCTGCCCTTGCTTGTTTCCTTGTGCCCCCCTTTTTGCTGCCTTTCCCCCCATCACACACAACACACAATGGAAAAGGCTGATGTTCATTTCTGGTTCAAGATTTGTCAAACTAAATAACTGCCACAGTGTTGCTGGTTAGGTCTTATTTTAATTTTGCTGACATTTGTTTCTATGGCATTTGAGGAAGCCTCACTTTCAGATTCACAGTCATCAAAGCTGAGCTTCCTCTTTACAATTTTATCTATTTATATGAGGTGCTAGACATCATAAAAATAATAAAATAAATACTGCATTCTATCATTCAGGTGTCCAAGTGGGGAGGACTAAGAAGCAGTCAGTGGGGAAAATGCAGGAAACAGAGGGCAAACCCAGACCATCCCAGTGAGGCACCCTGTCCTAGAGAGATTGGGGAAGCTGGAAGCAAGTCAAACCTTTCCAGAATTTCATCTTCTATTCAATAGTCAAAATTGACTTTTTGCTTTCTTCCCTTTTGCTTTTTGCCATGATGCTTGGATACCCAAAGGAAATTTAACAGGTTGCACAGGATTCTGATTTTTTTGCAAAATAAAATAAAACCAAACCAAAAACGAACAACCACACCTGTTTCAACATCTACGGCTAATTCATGCTTTCTTTGAATTTAGTTTCTTTTGATCTGCCTTATGCTTTTCTATATTCCATTCACAGTTCAGTTGTATCCCCAAACCCCTTCTCTGAAAGTCTTATGAGATAAAAACCTGGGTCCCGTTGAAAGATCAACGAAGCATTTACATTTACCTGTTATAATAGTGTTTAGATGATTAAACTGCAACATGATCTTGTCTGTGTTTCCTCAGAAACTGGTTATCTAGTGGATATAGTTTCCTAAGCAAGGATTTGAACACTAACGTATATTTTAATCAATTACATCAATAGAGAGCAAATTATTTATTTCAGTGACTTACCATTCTGTGCATTACAGCACACCCATAACAGGAGCAGAACGCTATAACCCAACACATGGAACATCATAGCAGTGCTTCCAGAGGACAGTTGCTCTTTTTACAATAGCTGCAGCCTGTTTTTCTCTTGCTCTCTGCTAGGCATGCTTTGTTAGCCTGATTGCTCCAAATATTGACCTTGCTTAAGCTTTTTCTATCCTTACCATCGCTTCCCCCTTCAATCTCTTGCAACACATGTAATAAGACCTTTCTTTCTGGACAGAGAATTATGCAAACTTGGTAGAAAATAATTTCTCAACCGGCTCTGCCCTTCCTGTTGTGTTGGTGATCACTTCACACGGATGACTAATCTCAGCCAGCAACCCAAATAATTGGCTACTTTTGGCTATCAAAGTAGAGACATGTTGCCTAAGGGAACCCAACATTTTCTGGGCAAGGATCTCTCATTTTCATGCTCTGTTCTTTTAAAAAATCCACAAAACTATACCTGTAGTTTGCATTTTTAGTTCTCAAGTTGTCACTGCAGCAGAATTTTAGAGTTCACAATCTTTAGCAGTTTTTAGGGTTTATTAAAGTTTTCTGTTAGTCCCTGTGCCTAATCCTTTAACAGGGATTTGATCTAAAAGTATTAGCAGACAATAATGCTTGTTAATCACTTTGCTTTGAATAGCTTCTAGTGTTGATTTCTGCAAGGAATACTGTTCAAAGCACAGAAGCAGGTCATGACCCTCGCCCCATAAAACCTCTCAACCTATTGAGTGTGGAGTGAACATGGACTCTGGTATGCTATGAGCTGACATATGGAGCTTCATGCCAAGAGAGGGGCAGAACTGATGCCAGATTCTATGGCCAAGGATCTGCACAGCCTCATAGACACTTTGACTTTTGAAACTCTACACAGACTCAGTGGTGTCAGAGCTTTGTCTTTCCCCATAGTCTAAAATGGAGCTTATATTTATATATGTGTATACCCTCTCTCTCTCTCTCTCTCTCTCCCTCTCTCCCCCAGGACCTGTTGGACTGGGTCAAGCTGCAAATATATTTGCAGTAATTGGCAATTGGAGGCTAAATTCAGGAAAAAAACCCTCACAAGGCAGGTTTTTAAACTCTTTGTTTTCAAAGCAAGTTAAGGTTAGGTGAGTTTTTATACAATAAAAAACTAAGTTTTATTGGTAGAGGGTTCCTAAAAAGCTGTCAGGGTTGGCCGTGTTGCAGTTGAGGTCAGCTACATAGGGCATTTAATTTGCCCATATAAGTTAGCCAGAGTTTGGCCAAGGGAAACCATGGGTGGAAGAAAAAAACTCAGTAGGACCCTGGGGAGAAAGTGATGGAGAAAATCTAGAGAGGTGGAGGGGATGGGGAGGGCTGTGACCTTCCCCCAACTTGTGAGGAAACCTGCTCCACAGCCATCTTCTGCCACCCTGCTCTCTGGCTGGAGTGGTATGAAGTAGATACCTTGCAAAGTACTGTTTGTTGCTGAGGTAGCTCCAGCAGCAGATCCACCCACACAGGAAACTGTAGGTGCTGGCACTGTACAGGGGCCTGCTGCACAGACTGCCCCTCCTCAGGCTGCTGATGTTGGCACCATTTCCCAGCAGCAGCAAGACACACCTGAGCTGTTTCTGGAGTCTGGAGGTGGACTTTGGGGAGGGGTATGACTGTGGGGCTCTTCTCCCCAAGGAGACAGAGGGTGCTGGAGGAGCTAGGTGGGAAGTGCTGACACCATCTCTCTCCTTGGTTCCTTCCAAGCTCAGCAGGCCCTCCAAGGGGACACAGGAGTAGAGGCCACAGTTGGAACAACATCCCCACTAGAGCCCCCTCAAATCTCCAACACAATACAATTGAAGCACAACAGCAAGCCCCATGTAAGTTGTATGATGGGAAAATTGGGAACCTTTTTACATGTGGTTGGATGCTCTGATGTTGTGTGACTTTGCTCCATTGTAGTCTATGGGGAATTTTGGGAGGTTTCCAGAGTGGGAGTATTTTGTAAGGTAGTCTTCAGGAGACTGTCCTGAGAAGAAAATCCAGGTTTGGTGAAGTTTGGTTTAGGGACCCAATTCTGTGGATCCCCAAGGGGACATAAGAACATAAGAACATAAGAACTAGCCTGCTGGAGCAGACCAGAGTCCATCTAGTCCAGCATTCTGCTACTCGCAGAAACACCCGAGGTGCTGCTGCCCCAGAATTCACCTGCAGGATGTGAAAGCAATGGCACTTCTGCTGCTGCTGCTGCTCGCAGAGCACCCTGGTCTGCTGGAGCATTTGCAATCTCACAGAAGGATCAAGGAGGATCAAGATTGTGGTAGCCATAGATTAGACTTCTCCTCCATAAATCTGTCCAAGCCCTTTTTTAAGAGGCTATCCAGGTTAGTGGCCATCACCACCTCCTGTGGCAGCATATTCCAAACTTTACCAATCCTGCACGTTGCATTGAAGAAGTGTTTTCCTTTTTTATTAGTCCCCTAATTCCTTCCCCAGCATTTTTCAATGAATGCCCTGGTTCCTCAAAGTATTGTGAGAAAGAGAGAAAAATTTCTGCTCTGTAAACATTTTCTACCCCATGTACATAATTTTATAGACCTGTCAATCATATCCCCCCTCAGACGTCTCCTCTCCAAACTAAAGAGTCCCAAGCGCTGCAGCCTCCTCTCCTCATAAGGAAGGTGCTTCCAATCCTTCAATCATCCTCGTTGCCCTTCTCTGCACTTTTTCTATCTCTTGATATGTCCCTTTTTTGAGGATGTTATGAGCTGACCAAGAACTGAACACAGTTACTCCCAGATGCGGTGCTTCACTGCTTTATAAGGGCATGACAATCCCTTGCAGTTTTATTATCGTAACTCCTTTCCTAATATATCCCCAGCATAGAGGTTTGCCTTTTTCACAGCTGCCATGCGCGCAGTTGACATTCCCATGTGGAACTATCAACTAAGGCGCCCAAATCCCTTTCCTGGTCTGTGACCCAGTAAGCACTGACCCTGCTGTAAGCGTGTATGTGAAGTTTGGATTTTTTGCCCCTATGTGCATCAGCTTTACATTTGCTACATTGAACTGCCACATTTGCCATTTCTCATTGCCCTTTCACCTAATTTATCAAAGGTCAGCTTGGAGCTCTTGGCAATCCTTTGTGGTTCTTACCACCCCTACATGGTTTGGTATCATCTGCCAAACTTGGCCACCCACACTGCCCACCCCTACTTCCAGGTCATTTGCCAGATAAGTTAAAGAGCACTGGTCCCCAAGCGGATCATTGGGGGACACCACTCCCTACATCTCTCCATTGTGAGAACTTGTTATACCCACCCTTTGAACCCTGTTCCTCAACCAGTTTTTAATCCGCGGAGGACTTGCCTCCTTATTCCTTCATTGCTGGAGTTTTCTCAACAGTCTCTGGTGAGGAACTTTGTCAAAAGCCTTTTGGAAATCCAATTAGACAATGTCCACTGGTTCCCCCTTATCCACATGCCTGTTTACACCCTCAAAGAACTCTATTAAGTTTGTAAGACAGGACTTGCCTCCACAAAAGCCATGCTGACTCTTCCTCAGCAGGTCTTGCCCACTTTCTACATGTTTAATAATTTTATCTTTAATAGAAGTAGATTCTACTAATTTACCAGGAACAGATGTCAAACTGACTGGCCTGTAATTTCCAGGGTCCCCCCTAGACCCTTTCTTAAAGATTGGTGTGACATTGGCCATCTTCCAGTCTTCAGGGATGGAGCCTGAATTCAGGTATAAGTTGCATATTAATCTGAGAACAGCAGCAATTTCATGCTTGAGCTCTTTAAGAACTCTTGGATATGAATGCAATCTGGGCCAGGGGATTTGGTAGCATTTAGTTTATCAATGGCTGCCAGAACTTCTTCCTTGTCTACCACTAACTTCTCTAGTTCCTCGGATTCACCTCCTAAGAAGCTTGGTTCAGGTGCAGGAATGTTCCTCACCTCCTCTTGGGTGAAGACAGATGCAAAGAATTCATTCAGCTTCTCTGCAATCTCCCTGTCATCTTTTAGCACACCTTTGGGAATAACTCTATCTCCCTTTATTTCCTATTGTTTCTAATAGATGGGGCACCCCTTTTGCGGGCCCATAGAATTAGACCCAAACTTCACCAAACTTGGGTCCACTTCTCAGAAGATCCTGCTGAAGCCACCTGTGTGGTGTCTCTATCATGAAAAATATCCCCCCACACACACACGGATGAACCCCCGCCCCCCAATTCCCCATAGGCTAAAATGGAGCTGAATATTTTCAAATTTTTGGTATTATTTTCAGGGTTACGACTACAGATATTCAGGGTTTTTTGTCTTTACTTATAATTTTAAAGCTGAAAAAACCCAAACATGAATTTTACTTTTTTGTTTTGTTTTGCTGAAGCCTAGTGCTCCCATCTGCACACACTGGTCAGCACTGCTGAGCAAGGATGTGTGAACAGTGGAAAATGAGCAAGGGGCTGGGGGAAAGATAGGATTGTCCCTGGTCTTGAGTCACAGTGTGAATGGCAGAATGTGCTGGGCCACTGGAAAAGTGGGTTGGGTTTTTTGCTTTTGTTTTGCTTTGGCGCACTCCTTGCCTGAACCAGGAATGGATTGGCCATATCTCCCCGCTTTCCTTCCACCAGCAACACACGCAGAAACTAGGGGTATGCAGAGTCAGTTTTCCAAGCATTTTAGATGCCAGTTTAAAAACTTGAACTGTAATATCCCTTAATATTAGAATTAAATTCAGTCGGATGGGAAAATCATTGCAATAGTAATTTCCATAGGCTTTAATGGAAAACACATCTCTGTCTATAAATTCTCCACTTCATGGCCTAAATAGGATGAAATTCTAATATCGTAAACCAAAATCAACTGCCATATGTGAGGATTTTTCTCCCTGTTTCCTTGAGATCTTTAAATGTTTGGTGCATGCAGCTGGTCTGTCTGTTTTTAAAATACAGTGGAAAGTGGGAGCAAGGTTATTTTTTTAGCAACAGAACCTTACCTTTCTCTGCGCATGAACTGGAGTGGTGCCTCTCTCCATCACTACTACTTTCTTTAAAGTCGTAGTATTTCTCTCTCAGACAGTGAAGATAACCAATAAGAGGTGAATATCAATCTTTTTGAAAATTCACAGGAAAGAGAGTAATAATTATTCATTGGCATCAACTGGAAGTGCTCTCTTCCTAAAAAATTCTTTTGAAAGTCCCTTCAGGCTCCACTTCCTTTTTTGATAAGCAATGACATAAAGAAGTGTAATATAGCCTCTTGCCTCTGCTGCACTGCCATTGGCCAGGTCTGAGTTAAGCACCCCTTTTGGGATGCTAGCATCATTGTGTCACAGCACAACCTATTCCTGACCACCAGCAGCCCTCCTGGATGATGAGTGAACAATTTGTGAACACACACATACACACACAAGACCTTTATTGGCATTAAAAAAGATGAACTTAGTATACAGCAAAACTGAGTATAATACAGTGAATACATTATTCCAAAATCAATATTCACAGTATCTTATTGCTTTCTGCAATTTATTGCATTTGGCCATTCTCCATAACATTATAAAGCAATATATACAATAAAACGAACCCTCGCTCACTTGGAACTTCTCCAGTAATTTAAGATCTTCCTTTAAGCATCAAGCACCACAAAGCATGATTGTAGTTCCCCTGTTATCTGAAATCTGGTAGGTGACCATTCAAGATGAGATCTTCTTAGTAGTGCTACTTGGAATTTGGATTGTCCTTTTGAGACAGTCATACGTGATTCTACTGTCACAGCTTGCTTTTTGACCCTTTTGGCCTAACTGTTGCCAAGGGCTGTTAGGTTAAACGGGGATTGAATAATGCTGGATTGGTTTTCACTGTCATTCTGGGCCTTTCCCCACTTACCTTAAGCCCCGCACTACTCTCCTCGAGTAGCGCGGGGTCCTGGGGCACTTCCCACGACGGGTGGCGACAGCGCAGCTGCCCCAACGCTGCCCCTCTCACGCCCCCTCAGCACGCGGCATCCCTGGCGCTCTTGTCAATGGTGCCTTTTGATGACCTCGCATAGAGTCGTGGGGACGCCCGGGCACGCGCCAGGGATGCTGCGCACTGAGTGCAGTGTGCGGCATAGGGGGGATCCTCGAGAGTGGGGAAAGGCCCAAAGTCATCATACTCTGAACTATTTGTTTTTGCTAGTCATCTTGCAGGTCTTTTACAAGAAGTGAAGGAGAGATACAAACATTTGAAATTTTAAAAAATCTTCTTTTTTGAGATGTCTGTCCTTTCACTTTTTGTCAGCATCCAGCTTTCCATTCCAGCTGGCCATGTGGTCAGTTGCTTCAGCTTTCTGTATACTTCTACCCACTGAAATGAAGTTTTCAGCTAGTTTTGGCATTAGGACTGACTGGAAGAGTGCTTTCCCGGAATCAAAAAGCAAACATTCTCCCTTCGATGTTTACAAAGCAAACATTGCTTCATGACAGGAAACAAAAAGTATCACACTGAAAAGCAGATTCGTACACCCTACCCTCCCATCAGAGTAACGATGAGGAAGTGAATTCCTATGTGATTCCATTTTGATCTGGTTACCAATGGCTGCTGCAGTTCCAATGAAATCTTTTGAATGTCTACAAAAACAACAACAACAATTAGAAAGGGACTCAAATTTTAATTGGAGTTTTTAATACTAATTAAAAATTGAGCAACCTGTATTTTCATGCAGTAGATATAACAATAGGGCTTACACTAGCTGTTCACATTTTAACAACTCCTTAGGGCATAGGTATCAAACTCACGTCCCTCCAGATGTTATGGACTACAGTTCCCATCATCCCCTGCCAACATCATGCTGGCAGGGGATGATGGGAACTGTAGTTCATAACATCTGGAGGGCTGTGAGTTTGACACCTGTGCCTTAGGGCTTTCAAAATTTTACAAAGAGTTTTTACTATAGCCAGCTTATGGTGATCTGTAGTGGTTTCTAGGCAAGAGGTGGTTTTCCATTGCCTTCCTCTGCACAGTGATCCTGGAATACCTTGGTGATCTCCCATCCAAATATTAACCAGGGAATAGGCTTGTTACAGAATAGGTTTGTTACAGAATAGGCTTGTTACAGAAGTTTAATTTCAGTTGATCATTGGGAGAAATTTCTTAAAAGTCAGGGGACTTTAACAAAGGAATCTGTTATCTAGGAGGATGGTGGGCTCTCCCTTGCTAGAAACCTTCAAGTAGAGGCTGAACAACTATCTCACAGGAACACTTTCCCCCCTACATTGAGCAAGAAGTTGGACTGGTGGTGGAAAGTGCTATCAAGTCACAGCCAGCTTATGGTAACCCCAAAGGTTTTAAAAGGCAAGAGATAAACAGCAGTAATTTGCCATTTCTCTTCTCCTGCAAAGCAATCACAGACTTCTTTGGTCTCCTATCTAAGTAGTAACCAGGGATGACCCTCCTTAGTTTTTGAGATCTGGCAAAACTGGGCTAGCTGTGGTTATTCAGATCAAGGGGAGGGTTTAACTAGATGGCCTATAAAAGCTCTTTCAACTCTAGGATGGAGGTTCTGCATTTTCCCAAAAATGTGTAAATAAGGCATTATCTTCCTGTTTTCTTGTTTAATTACTTTTTGTTATGGGGAGTATAATTAGATCTCTCTATTGCAGGGGTCTGCAACCTGCAGCTCTCCAGATGTTCATGGACTACAAATCCCATCAGCCCCAATTGGCCATGCTGGCAGGGGCTGATGGAATTTGTACTCCATGAACATCTGGAGTGCTGCAGGTTGCAGACCCCTGCTCTATTGCTTTTTCAAAGCTTGTTTGAATCTGAATAGGTAGGCAGTACTGTGGACCCAATGGTTATGGTTGCGAATCTCCAGGGGGTACCTGGAGATCTCCTGCTATTACAACTGATCTTCAGCCAATCAAGAACAGTTAACCTGGAGAAAATGGCTGCGTTGGAGGAATTCCATGGCATTATACCTGGCTGATTCCATGGCATTATACCTTCTTAAGTCCCTTCCCTCCCCAAATCCCACCCTCTCCAGGCTCTACTCCCCAAATTTCCATATGTTTCCAAACAAGAGCTGGCAGTGACACATAACCATTATCTTGCTTATACTGGAATATTTTTGCCCAGAATACTGGAAGTTCAAATCTAATTCCAAAATATACAAAAGAATATGAACAGACTGATGGCTTCAGGAGAGGGCCCATAAAAGTACTATGTCTTGTTCCTGGTTGAAATCAATACTGGATCCTACAGATGAAATGGCCCAAGAGCACGGAGGATGAATATGGGAATATATAGTGTCCTACATTTGCTGTTGTTCTCTTTGAACATTTTGAAACCTGAAAGTGAAAGGAACACCTTTAGCACTAAAAGGGTGGCCTGGGTTAATATAATATGATGTGCCTATCCTTCATAAAAATGTTTGGCTATTGCTTGATCTCATTGTACTATTCGTCATAAATAGGCTTCTTGATTTAGCAAAGCCAACTCAGTAAAAAACCTGAAAAAAGTCCAATTTGGCTTTTGGGGGGCTTATTTTGCTCTGAATACAAGCCGTGACAAAAAAACATGAGTCAAATACTTAGAAAACCCAATGAGCCGCATCTAGGCTTAGAGATTCACGTGCACCGAATCCCAGATTTGGGCCGAATCTGGGCACATTTAGGCATAGCTGGGCAAAAATTGGCCCGAATACGTCTTGTCCAAATATTCACGAATCTGAATGCAAGGCATTTGGGCTTTTGGGGGTATTTTTTGGTGTTTTTTGTGTTTCAGTCTGCAGGTGAACTCCCCCTTGGGTGTTTTCGCATTGCTGCCATTACCATTATTTTGTGCATTATTGTGTCTGTTTTTTTATTGTTGGATTTTGAGTTTGATGCTGTTGGGTTTGCTGCTGCTTGAAGATTTTTGGTTGTTTACTACCACATCCTATGGTTGAATTCTTCCCTTGTGTACTTTTCTGTGGTGTTTCTGTTTTTGCTGGCTTTGTGGTTTTCGGGAGATTTTTATAATTATGGCTTCAGATAGTACAATTCTTAATATTTGACATGTCCCTATGTTGTTCTGCTATTGTTGCATGGCTGGACAATACTCTGGATAGGGGCACTAAATTTTCTGCAGGGTGCTAGTGACTCTTCTCATAGGAACCAAACAACTTTGCTGAAGTTTGTTTGGGGGGCAATGCTAGGGACACCAAGTGAAGAAAAACTTGGTGGCCACAGAATTTGGGATCCCTCAACCAAACATCAGCAAAGTTGTTGGTTCCTATGAGGAAAGTCAGCACTAGCAACCCTGCAGCAAATTTGGTGCTCCTGCCCAGACCAGGACCCCCACCAGAGTCCCCACTAAAATTCTCCAGTACAGGGCAATTTAAAATCCACATGCAAGTCTGTGGTGGGAAATTTTCCCACTATAGATAGTTGAAGCATGCCAGATTCTTTGATCTTGACTTGACTTCATTGTAACCAATGTGAAATTTGTGGGGGTATCTGCAGGGGATGCATTTTTAAAATAGAGACATCAAACTTGCAGGGTGACTTTGGGAAATTCTGCGGAGTGCACTTGATTTTGGTGAAGTTTGGTTCAGGGGGATATGGAGAATGGGGGCTACTCCTTTGCACTGGACCCCCATAGCACTGGACCCTCTGAACCAAACTTCATCAAACCTGAAGCCACCCTGAAACTTTGATGCCTCTTTCTTGAAAAATGTGTTCCCTGCATACACAGAAATTTTCTATTAGCTACAATGGAGCCAGGTTAGTTATAAGAGGAGAATCTGGGGAATTTCGGGGGGGGGGGGTTCGGTAGGGGGAACATTTTCCAAGGTAGTGGCACTAAACTTTCAGGGTGGTTTTGGGTAACCCTTCTGATGAGACTCCACCCCTCCCCCAAGTTTGGTTTAATTTTATGTGTCATCAAAGGAGTAGCCCCTATCTCCCATTAGAAACCATTGAAAGCAATGGGAAATGCGGCACCCCTTTTTGGAGGCCCATAAAATTGGATCCCGAAACCAAAATTCAGCAAAGTTGGGTGGTCTAATTAGGAGAATCTCCTGAATCTGCCCTACAAGTTTGGTATTGCTACCTGGAAAAATGCAACTTCTACAGGTGGAAAACTGCAAAAAAAATTCGCCATAGGTTTAAACAGACCTGGATAGTTTTGGATTTTTTTTGGGGGGGGGGACCCAAATATCTTTGGGTTTTCCTGAATCAGATATTAGGCTTTTTCAGGTTTCCTAATAATTTGGAAGTCTAAAAATCCCAAATCTGAATTTTACATTTTTTTTGCTCAAGCCTAGTCATAACTACATCTTGGGTTTAAGACTACCACAGTTCAGTTGTGCTTGTTGTTGAAAAGCAGGCCCTTGGATTACTTGTGTATTTACTGTTTTGAAATTGCTATGGAGCAGCTACAATGTAATGCTCTTTGGGAGAGTCACAGGGATACAAGAACAAACAGATTCCATTTCTTCAGAAGAGCTGCAGGTTGTACAAATATTTCTTCATCCTTGATTTTTTGCCAAGCATTGATCCATCTCTGAATTTTGCATTGTATGTTTTAAAGTCACTGGACCTGCACATATAAACCTGCATATAAACTCAGACACTTGCAATTCTGCTTCACCAAAATGCAGTTTCCATATCCCAAGACTGAGTGGGTCACAGCAATCTTTAGGCCCAGCACAGATGGTTAAGAGATAGGCCAAGCCCCACATTTTCCTTATTCTCCCTTTTCTCCTTCCAGGAAATTTTCAGGATTGACTCTGGTTTAGTATTATGTATACATGACAAATAACAATACTCCTGGTTAGGTTTTTGAAACTGGTATTGACTTGTAAAGGCAAAGGGACTGTGACCTATACTACTATATTGCTACCTTAACACTGTAAGGATGCTGCAGACTAGGTAGTTTCCAAATCACTCAACATATCATGTTAAAAGCTTAAGCTCATGCTTTGTTGCAACTCTGGTTGAGATTTCTGTTTGTTCTCAGATTTCTGTAATCAAATCCTATTGTGTTGTATTGTATTGCTCTTTGGATGTCCACTCCTGTTGACTGTACTTGATTTACATTATGTAATCACCTTGAGTCTCAGTGACAAAGGTGAATTATAAATATCACCACCATCATCATTATCAACAACAACAAAGGTTTAACTTTGCTACAAATTTGCTCAATGTTAGGTCTAAACTTTGCTAAACATTAGGTCTCTTCATATGGAGGTTTACCATCTAGTTTGGGTGCCAATCTGCAGTGTTTTTCTCCGAGCTTTCTCACAGCCTCATTTTCCATTTTGTTGTATTGCTGGGTTTTCCACATTGTTTCTCAAGCTACGTTTGATCAAATCAGGGAAAGTATGGAGAAATGAAGAAGAAAACATGGAAGGACAAAAATGGGGAGAGGTGAGAAAGATCATAGAAAAACTCCTGCAAGTATGCACCAAAACCATGGGAAAACTGCCATGTGAGCAGATCTTGCAATTAGTGCAGAAAAGGGGAATTCACACAACAGAGAGATTGATGAACAAGAGACCCTGCAAAGTGCTCACAATCTCTGAACCATGATACTGATCAGAAAATATTAAGTGTGCAACTAGTTCAAGAATTAAAACAAATATAGTTATGTTTATTATTGTGTAGTGCCCTTCTAAGTATGTTGATTGAGTGGTACATACCACTGAACATAATGGGGCATTCCCTACTATGCATAGGGTATCTGTCTACCTTTAAAGTACAGTACAAAGGTAACCCTCTAAGCTCATTGACTTCCGTGGATTTAGACAGGGATTTAGGACCCACCCCAGTCCAGATTCAAACCCAGGAGTGTTCTTCTCATCTGAGTATTACCATTGTGAGCCAAGGGGAATATCAGTGGCTCAGGGAACATCTAGCAGCATTAGACTCAACTCAGAGCCCCTGGGTCTTCAGATCGCTACTGAAAGGCCTGCCCTGGACTCCTGTGCTACAAATTACACTGTCAGCTTGCCAGACCTCAGGGCAGCCAGTCACCTTCCTCGAAGGACCAGAGCCTGGACCACTACTTCCACAGGTACTCCCCCATAACCAGTGGGAACAGCAGAGGCAGCACAAAGTTAATGAACTTGTAGGCTGGTGGCCCATGTCCCTGCCACCAAACCATACTTCTGTTCACATGCATATTATTTTTTGCAGGACCAGGTCTCCATTAAGCCCTGACAAGAAAGAGTTCAGAAAAAAGGTGGGGCGTCTTCCACTGCAGGGTTTTTGAGCCCTAGACTAAGCAGAGAGCATTGTGGCCAGTTCACATGTCCAGTGCCTAGAACTTCATCTATGAATCTAGACCTAGTAAATTCCAGACTGTGATAGAGATTGGTATGCTGCTCTGAAGCCCATATTCAGTCTCTCTTATACCCTTTTCTTTAAGCACAGATGTAATCGCAAGATGCTTTGTAGATTCCTGTTATGAAGATCCCACAGTCCACCTTAGGACCCTGCTACTAAAGAAAGAACAAATCTACTAACCACTTGTATTCCCTTTGCAATCCTTGATCTATTCTTGCACAATAGCATTGAGGCTTGGAAATTGCTCTTTTTGACAGCATCATACAATGTATGCTGAAACCTAAGCTAACAAGATAAGACAAGACAACATTTTTTCTGTGTGACTCTCAGAGAAATATGTAGATGTGAAACATGGTAGAGTGGTGAACCACAACAGGATAACTATTCATTTATATGTTTTTTAAAAGTCCAATTATGGATATATTAAGTAACAAAGAAATCTGAAAAATCCCAACATCTGAAAATGCAATTATAGATGAGTTCTGACCGCCCCCCCCCCCCGGCCTTTCCAGGTGTTCCTTTAGCACTGCCTGCCTTGCAGTAATGGTTTATCACTCACTCCAGAATTTTTATTGCTGGGATGTAGGTCAATGCTTGAACCAGTGCTTTAGGGGTTTATTAAATCTGGAGATACATATAAGAATATTTTTTCCTAAGTTATTTTGCTTCTATCATTGGTAAAATCTGACACAGTAGCTCAACAGTCAAGAGTAAACAGACTCTGGTGGAGAGGAAGTTTCTCCACCTTAGGATTCTGAGGTCACTTTGTGTATATGGAGTACTGGAAAAATAGGATTATATTCATAAAGTTTTTTGTGCATGTTTGGTCTCTTCAGGTAAAGTGTACATCACCCTCAGGTCGGATTCTCAATTGTGCATGGGTTTCTCCCTCTTCAAAACTCACCGCCCCACAGATCAGAGAAACATCATAATTTTCAAGAGTAGGAAAAGGGCGATGTTTACTCTGCCTGTGCAAGGAAAGCGAAGCACATCAGTGTGCATTCTGCTTTGTTTGGCTTTTCCACTCCTCCCTGTCTTCTCTCATCCATGCTGGAGCAGTTCTGCCCACTCCCCCACTGGCATTTCTGGGGGGTTGGTGGGGCTTAATTTTTTTTATACTTCTGATCTATAGCTATTGTGGTAGACCATTACAATGGACTTAACCCCTCTCCCCTCAAAAAAGAGGTGGTGAACAACTTCCCAATTTGGAAGCAGGGGTCAGGCAAAATGGTGGCTAGGTTTGGGGGAAGCAGTGGGGCACCTCCTCATGTGTAAATGAGGAAATGTGTGGAGACCCCACTATGAAGCACAGAGTCATGCAGCAAACTGTAAGCACTCAAAGGGCCATAGATAGATGTCTAAGGAACACAAGCACCTGAGCATACATAGTAACTCAAGGGTATTATACACCAAATGTACTGACCACTCTGTTAAGTTTCCAGAACAGGAGAATGGTTTGGGAAAAATTTCCTTTATTCCAAAAAAGAACTACAAGTGTCCAGAATGGGATGATTCTTATAATTGCAGGAGAAGAACACTTTGATTTAAGAAGCAAAGGCAAGTAAGTAAATGTAAGGCTTTTACTTGGCAAGTAAGAATGCCTCCCTCCAGTCACAGCTTATGAATTACAAATAATGCTCAGTTGGTTTTCTGGCAGGGGAGCATAACCAAAGCCTTGGATTCACAGTTTTTATGCATTTGCAGATTAAACAAAGAAATGAATGAACATAGTTATGCAGACAATGATGGCTCATGAGAGTTCCCTGGGTTGAGGCTTGTTCTGCTGGCATGGGTAGCACAAAACCACAAGCTGCTGGCCATGGTATGACAAATGTACATACAGTTTTTAATCTGTCTGAAGATGCTGCAGCTATAGTTACTGATGCTATTTAAAGTCCAAACTTAGAAATATCAGGAGGCAAAAAAGTTTTCTTTCACCTAGCATTTCACAGATACTTCGGAAAAATATAATGAGGACCCAGATGAAATAAAGGATGTAACTTAACACAGGAATTCACTAATGATAGCAACCTGCTTAAATGGCCCCAGATTTTCAACAAAAAAGTTGCCGAGAAAGGGTTCTGTGGTTCTTGCATTAGGATAAAGTCCAACTCTTTAACTGCGCTGAATTTAGAAATGTCATTTTCAGTCTCCACCGAAGACTTGGAGGCAGCTGGATCCAGATGATAAAGAATATTCTTCACCTTGTTGAAGTAAGCTCTTACATTTTCCTTAATATTTATGCAGCTATGAAGTTTGAGGACTAAATAAAACTAGGTCATCAGAGAAGAGGTGATTGTTTTGATTATCAGCACCAAACTAGCTTTCTCTAATCCTGCAACAAGATAGCCATGAAATTGTCTGCTATAGCAAAGACAAGAAGTGGCAATAAGCTTTATTTCTGTATCTTCAGAAAAAGAGTGTGAGGGATCATTGTATTAGAGAGGGCCCGGCAGAACCCCCCATCCCCTTTAACTTGCCTAAACTCAAGGCAGGCCGTGGAGGGCCCAGCAGAACACCCCGCCTCCTTTGATCTCCCCCCCGAACTCAAGCCAGGCTGCGGAGGGACTGGCGGAACCCTCCAGTCCTCTTTCACCCACTCTGAACTCAAGCTGGGCTGGGGAGGGATCAGCAGACACCCTGCTCCTATGAACCACACCTAAACTCAAGGCGAGCTGTGAAGGGCCTGGCAGAACCCTCCTCCCTGTTCAACTCCCCCCCCCCCGGAACTCAAGCCAGGTCATGGAGGGCCTGGCAGAAACCCCCACCATTCCCTTCCACTTACCCCAAACTCAAGCCAGGCTGCAGAGGGCTCGGCAGAACCCCCCACCCCCTACAACCCCCCTGAACCCAAGCCAGGCTGCAGAGGGCCTGGCAGAACCCGCCACCCCTACAACCCCCCTGAACTTAAGCAGACACCACTCTGTCCCCTTGCTCCCCTAGTGGGCCCTCCACAGCCCAGCTTCAGTTCAGGGGGAGTGGAAAGGGACAGGGAGGTTTCTGCCAGTACCTTCCCTGAACTGAAGCTGGGAAACAGAGGGCCAGGCAGGGGATGGAAGGGGGTGGGGTGGTTTCTGCTGGGCCCTCTGTGGCTGGGCTTGAGTTCAGGGAGGTGGGGTGGTGGTGGAGGGGTTCTGCTGGGCCCTCCCCTGAACTGAGGGCTCGACAGAAACTCCCTGCTCTCTTCCCCCCAAAGTCACCCTCTCCAATCCCTTGCCACCCTCTCCAATGTATAGCCACACCTGACCACCTCCCCCACCCTATGCATCCCTTCCCACCCTTTTCAATGCCTAGCCACCCATTACCACCCTCTCACCATCCCTAGCCACCCCTTGCCACTCTCCCTCTACCCCAGGCACCCCCACCCGAAGCCATTCCTTCCACCCTCCCCAACCCCTACATATCCCTTCCCACCCTTTCAAATGCCTAGCCACCCATTACCACCTTCTCACCATCCCTAGCCACCCCTTGCCACTCTCCCTCTACCCCTAGCCACCCCACCCTAAGCCATTCCTTCCACCTTCCCCAACCCCTAGCCATGCATTCCCTACCTCCCCAAACCCTAGCCATCCCTTGCCACCTCTCCCCACACTTCCCCACCCCTAGCTACTCCTTGCCACTCTTTTACCCCTCCTCACTCCTTCCCGTCCTCCCCACTCCTAGCTACCCCTTGGCACCCCCATCCCTAGCCACACCTTTAACCCTCCCCACCTCAAAACTCACCTTGCCACCCTTCCCCATTCCCACCCACACCTTTCAACTCCCCACCCATCACTCAACTTGCTATTCTACCCCACTCCTAGCTGCAACATTCCCCCCACCCCAGCACTCACCTTGCTGCCCTCCCCCACTCCTAGCCACAGCTTTCAATCCACTCCCTTCCCAATACTCATCTACCCAACCTCCCCTCACTGAAGCCACTCTTCTTCACCCTCCCCATATCCTCACCTTCCAACCTACTCCAAGCTACATCTCTCACACCCAAGACCCAGGTAAGTGGCTGGCCATAAGGAAGGGTGTGGTGGCCACTGCTACAGCCCCAGTAAAGCCCATTGCGAGGGAGGGGGAGATGCTTCAGGGGCAGCAGTGGTGTAGTGGTCAAGAGCAGGTGCATTCTAATCTGGAGGAACCGGGTTTGACTTCCCGCTCTGCCACTTGAGCTGTGGAGACTTATCTGGGGAATTCAGATTAGCCTGTGCACTCCCACACACGCCAGCTGGGTGATCTTGGGCTAGTTACAGCTTTTCGGAGCTCTCTCAGACCCACCCACCTCACAGGGTGTTTGTTGTGAGGGGGAAAAGGGAAAGGAGATTGTAAGCCCCTTTGAGTCTCCTACAGGAGAGAAAGGGGGGATATAAATTCAAACTCCTCCTCCTCTTCCTCCTCCTCCTGCTTCCTCCTCTTCGACCCTTTGCTAGGGCCCATTGCATCTCCCCCACAATGGGCTTTGCTGCTAGTACTTATATGATCTGCATATATAATTGAGTACTGTGTTTCCAACAATGAACCAGAAAAAGCAAATGACTAAGGGAGATGTAGTCCAGAGAGACCCTTTTCCAAGGAAAGAAGACCTGACTAGTCTACAACTACCAGAATCCTTCACTTTATGAATAGAGGCTTCACCTCCCAGAAGATCATGGGTAAAGGTCTGAAGAGCAACCGGCAGCCAAGAAGGGGCAGAAAGAAAAAGAGAGAGCTAGGGTAGGGTGGCAGAAAGATAGATAAGAAAGAGTTGGGGCAGGAACAGAGAAAGAGCTGGAATAAGTGGGCAGACAGAATGAGCAGGGGTGTGGGCAGACATAGAGTTGGGGTAGTGGGGAGAAAAAGATCTGAGTAGCAGGGGACAACGAAGATTAACAGAAGAGGTGGCAGGATGGAGAGTGAGAGGCAGAGAATAAGATGGAGAACTCCCCCGTCTTCACAGGTACCTTGCTGGCTTCTCCTTTTAAAAAGCCGGGAACCTGGGTTTGCAAGTGGGGTCTGTGTCTGTGTGTGCCTGTGGAGATGGGTACCTTTGGAGAACTCTCCCCATCTTCATAGGCACCCTGCTGGCTCCCCACCCCCTTTGCAAAGCCGGAATCCAGCTTTGCAAACAACAGTTTTCTAGATTTGCATTTTTTCACACAGTGGGCTTTATTGCTAGTTAGAAATGTTTCCTATAATTTACTAAGAAATGAAGACAAAGCAGTAACTTTGCTTGTAGACAGGTTTTGGTGGCTGTAGTAAAATCATGTTGTAACTCAAGTAGTAAATCTTTCCTTTTAGTGTGTAATAGCTTGCAGTTTATGATTTATCACAAAAATTAAGGAATAATTTCTCAGGATAAATCCAGTGTTATCTTTTTGCTCATTAGGTTTAACCACTGATTTAATACAATTAAATAACTTTTGCAGTAAAAGAACCCTTTTGTATGTCTTAACTGGATTTGGAAAAAAATATTGGCAACCTCTAGAATGGAAGGATTGTATGAATAACTTTTAATGAGGGATAAATATATATTTTTAATTTTCTTCCAATCTATCACACTGGCCCCTATGCCCCACAAATGAGGTGAAGGTGATCTTCACAGCTTGCAGCAGCAGATCTTCACAGCTTGCAGCAGCAGTGGCGTAGTGGCTAAGAGCAGGTGCACTCTGATCTGGAGGAACCGGGTTTGATTCCCAGCTCTGCCGCTTGAGTTGTGGAGGCTTATCTGGGGAATTCAGATTAGCCTGTGCACTACCACACATGCCAGCTGGGTGACCTTGGGCTAGTCACAGCTTTTCGGAGCTCTCTCAGACCCACCCACCTCACAGGGTGTTTGTTGTGAGGGGTGAAGGGCAAGGAGGTTGTAAGCCCCTTTGAGTCTCCTACAGGAGAGAAAGAGGGGTATAAATCCAAACTACTCCTCCTCCTCTTCCTCCTCTTCCTCCTCTTCCTCCTCCTCCTCCTCTTCTTCTTCTTCTTCTTCTTCTTCTTCTTCTTCTTCTTCTTCTTCTTCTTCTTCTTCTTCTTCATACAGCAAGACATGGTTTCCTAGTTAAACAGGCGTAAGCAAGTTTGGCCCTTCAGCTTTTACAGGCATCAGTTAATATCTCTTGACTTTGTCTTGTGTAGCTAGATACCCTCTAATTCTCTCGTTTGATGAGCATTAACAGTAGAAAAATGACACCTCTGCTGAACACCCCTGAGGTCAGTCATTCAAAACTGCTGTGTCTTGACATCAGTGTTAATCCCCCGCCCCCCTGCAAGAGTCTCTATTTCATATTTAACATAACTTGTTGAATCTTTCTTTTTTAGTGGTCATTTCTGGTAGAAGTATTATAAATCAATGGAATCTTGGCACAAAGCGTTTAACTGATTGTGATTCCCCCCCCCCTTTGGAAAGATTTACATCTGTTTTGAAAGGCCACCGGTGTTAACTTTAATGAAGTTTGCTATTTCTGTGCAGTTTTGCTGATTCACAAGGCAACTGAGCCAAGAGTACATTCATCTTCAACATAACAGGGCTGGTTAAGAAAGGCAAAGGCTTATTCAGCCTCAGCAGTTCCAATGAAATACATCACTTCTAAGCTGCTAAAAATTGTCAGTACAACTTGCTAGAACCAGTATGTTTTTCCCTCAGCTGCCCTTATGAGAAATATTATATTTTATGGATGAAGCTATTAATGCACCCAGTCTTAGTGATGTAATCCTTGGATACCCAGATGCTTGCTTTGTCCACACACAACTCAGTACTAAATCATGTTTCTTGTCAGTTATGGCTCCAGCAAAAGAGTTTAAAAAACAGGCCTAGATGTCAACACTTCAACACTTACAGTGCAAGCTGAAGGGGACTTATGCCCTCCTAAATCCATTAATTTTAGTAGCCTTAGAAATCCTCTACTTGGTTTGGCACTGTTGATCTAGCAGGTTCATTAGTTCATGTTAAGACAACAAGACTGCAGTCTTAAGAACACTCTCCTGGGAGTAAGCCCCATTGAATAAAATGGCACTTATTTCCAAGTAGACATGTTTAGGCTTGCTCTTGGAGTAATTCACTTTAGTTTGGCCTCATTAAAAAATGAAAAAATAACATAATTTGAGGATCTGTTTCCAGGTTTTCTGGCACTGACCCTAGGTTACCACTATAACAAATAATAAACAATTCATGATGAAAATCACCCCTTACGTTGCATCCTCCAGTGTATGCAAACCTAATACATTATCTAAAACCTGTTGTTTTATATACTTTCAAACCAGCAAAAGAAGCATTAAAAATGAAAATGCTGATACTTCGGGGGTATTGCTGTAGAGAAGATCTTTGTTGCCACTGTGTCTCTATTTTGATTTATCTCTCTCCTCTCTTATCCTCTTTGCTAGGCCAAGAAACAAAGTGTTTACAGTCACATCAAAAAACAACAACCCCACATCTACAAGCAGGATTATGTCCATGCTTAATCTTTTCACACTTACTGAGAAAAACATCTTCATAGAAGCTGAATTTCACGCCTTATTGGGCAATCAGATCATTAATCACAGTCACCCTATGGGCCTGCCCATATAAATTTTGTTAAGTCTCTTTTCCACGCATTCAAGTACTTTGCTGTTGTAATTAATAGGATATTTTGGAATAAATATAGCAGTTTTGGGAGTATTGACATTTTTACTAAACTAATTTTACCTATCAATTATACATTTAAATTCTGCCTATCAATGATAAATTTAAACTTTGTCATCTTACTAACTTAAGTTTTATTTCCGACATATTGGCTCATAATTATTTCTAATCAAATTCTTATTGCTACTTTTGTCCGGGCGCGGGCGGAGTGATAGTAGCCGGCCCCGCCACAACTTTCTAGTGTTATTCCCAAATATTTCATTTTTTTTCTATTTTTATATTTGAGAATCTTTTTAATTCTTCTTTCTGTGTATTAGTTAAATTTTTGACTAATAAATTTGATTTATCATAATTTATTTAAAAACCTGCTGCCTTCCCAAATTCCTGTATAATTTTAACTAATTTTTTCATTTTATTTATAGGATCATCTCAGAAAATCACCAGATCATCTGCATATGCTCTTAATTTATATGTATTCCCTCTAACTTTTACACCCTTGATTGTCTTTTTTTATGTTTTGCAAAAGCAATTCTATCGCAGTAATAAATAATAAAGATTCATGTTGTAAGTGGTCCACTAAGTAAATTGATAGGCTCAGTTCAAGACACATTTCAAGGTACATTTCTGGGCTCAGTTCAAGATACTTAGTTCAAGACACAAAGAGCACATCTAGCAGCATTAGCCAGCAAATAAGTAATGCTGTCAATCTGTCATCCAAGGAAAATTGCAAATAGAACTGTGAGGTGCTGGCTGTCCACATCCTGAGACCATCTCTTGGTTTTGAAAGCCAGGAGAGCCTTTTTGGCATCTAGGGCAGAGACTGGATTGACAATTCCCATCAGCCCCTGCCAGCATGGCCAATTGTCCATGCTGGCAGGGGCTGATGGGAATTGTAGTCCATAATATCTGGAGTGCCAAAGGTTCACCACCACGGCCTTAAGTAGAGGGGTGGGGCAGAGTTTTCAGTCCTTCTTTCTCTGCCTGAGAATTACTCAAAAGCTTCAAGACAGTCCAAACCTAGACACATCTACTTGGCCTTCTTTTACCTGTCTGTGAAATGCAAGTACAACACCTCCTTCAGCCACCTCCATTTACTGAGGGCCAAATGAGACATTATAGTGTCTATGGGTTTAACCAGTGAATGCCAATGCTGTTTTGGAGCTGAGCTCGGATCATTTAAAATGCTGTGAGAACCCCAAATCAGGCAGGATCAGACAAACTTGTTTCCCCTACTGTGTGCCTTTTCAAGCACTGAAACAGCCCCCCACAGCTGTTTTGGATCACAGAAAGGCTTGGGGAGAAATAAGATTCAGAATCTCCAATTGATTTAAAAAGCTGCAGCATATTATTTTTAGGAAAGTACAAATGCAACCTCAGATTCATTTTATAAGTGGTCTACTGAGTAATGTCACAAGGATATTTTAAATGGCAAAATTCTTCTCTAAAATGGTATTGGTGTCTCTGAGTTAAACCTATGGATGCCATAATGACTAGTTTGACCCTTAGACATATGGGCACATGCAGTAGGGCTGTGGCTTCCCCAAAATTTTGACAGCCAGAAAGCCACATATCCATATCATCACCCCATACTTGGTTGTAGGCAGAGATGCCAAATCACCATGCCTCCAAGCACTTCTCCCTGTCTATATGTACTTGTTCACCCATCCCATAAAGGTCAGGGTAGGATTACCTCTCAGAGTAAGTCCACTTCCTCATGCAAGTACCCTAATTAACCTTGTTCTTCTATCTGTACATAGCAGGCATTATAAAAGATAATACATGATACAGAATTTTATATACAAATAATCTAGTGTACAACTGCAGGATTACCCATTTACCCACCATCCAACAATGCATTACTAAATTATGCCCATTAAAGTCAGTAAGTTTTGAAAGAGTGTAACACCCTTTCAGATTGCACTGCAAATGTATGCATGACATAGTTTGGAATTCTTTAAGGAGTAACTACAAGTTCAGAAGAAAATATCTCTGCAGGGCATGATTATATTCAATTTCACAAACTATGATAAAAAGCAGGCGTTCTGGATGATTCAGAAATCCTTTTGAGCATCTTTAAAGTTGATCCAATCTTTGATTAGTTTCTTAGGTGCCTCAAATCAGACAATGGCAAACCATTCCAGTGAAGATATTTTCACACCTTTTAATCAAATCATGCTTGGCAATTTGTTCCAACTGATACATTATGAAACAGGTGTTATCTGGATTCTTTTGGACTTCAAGCCAAGGAATGATTAAGATTTTGTACAATGGTGAACAAAGCTCTTCTCTGTGTTCATTCACATGATAGCTCATGTATCATTAGGTAGGCAAGAAAGAAATTTCAAAAGCTGCCTCCAAATTAATTCTAGGGTGTTTTGCTCTTCAAAGTCCTCAGTTCAGAGCAATGCAATCTGAAAACTACCTTTCCAACAAATATTTTAATATAGGAACTAGCAACTTTCCTCCCTTGGCATGAGTGAAAGTTAACATTGCATGTCTGGATTCAGAGACTGTCTGTGTTATTCAACTACATAATTCTTTCCCCCTGAAACATCATTCAAGAAATGGGATAATGAGAACTGAAGTTATCCCCTTGTTTGATCAGAAATCAATCCATCACCCAATTATAATGTTTAAATCTCTTGCCAAATAGAACAACCACTTTGGTTTTATTATAGCTCACAGTGAGATATTTTTATTGGCACACCCAATAAATTTTTATTGGCACACCCAGATTTTTTTTCAGCATAGATCTCAGATTGATGTGCAAATGAAACAAGGGTCACATTATCATTGTACAATAATATGAAGATTTTATGAGCTACAAGAGATGGCTGGGGGAAAAGCAAGATCTCTTAACACATTAGATATATTGTTCACATAACAGTTTGAAATAAAGTTTGCTAACAGAAATCCCAACCTAATACACCTGGATGTTGAAATGTGGTCAATAACTTTCCAACCCGATCAAAACTCTTAAAGCCATATCAAAATACAAATCCCCCCCCCAAGAACAGAAATCTTAATATCAGCCCAACTGAACTGAAAGTTAGTAATTGGGTGAACTATTCGGTATGTATGGATCTAATCTTTACCGAACACTTGGTACCAGAATTTCAAGCATTTGTTGCTGTACACTGAAGAGGCTGTATACAGATTGCCGGAGTTTGTGGGCATAAAAATTCAGCTCTTCCCAGGCTAACCCTAAAACAGTGAGGATCAAAGCATTACAATTATTACTTCCCATATTCTTTGCAAGGAACACATAAAAACAATTCATGAATAGATATGCACGGATGCTAACATGAACAAGGAAGCAAGAAGAAGAAGGACAGTTTGGATTTATACCTCACTTTTCTCTCCTGTAAGAAGACTCAAGGTGGCTTACAAGCTATTTTCCGTTCCTCTGGAATGACTCAGTGGTAGCTGCAGAACCCAATGAAACTGACTCTGCTGCTTTCTTCTCCAGTTTCTTGATAGAAAGTTTTCTGTGAGGATAAAATGACACTGGTGGAACACAGGGCCTGGAGTGTAAGTTCTGAATCTCAGTCTTGAACTTGCTAGGTGGCCTTTGGCAAGCTTCTAAAGTCTAAGCATCAGCTCTCCACTGTGATATGGAAATGATAATTGTCACATTCCCACACTGGGTCTGTTCTCACATGCCTGCATGTGAATTCATGTTTTCTCTCCTTGCCACCATCCCAAGATATAAAACCCAGTCTCTCAGTAACCAGCGCCTTTGAGTACACTGGTAAGGCTGCCTCTGGACAAGTACAAAGGGTGGAACTTCTGGTTACCTTAGCTGCCCTTATGGGTGCATGTCTTAAGCATGTGTGAGCAACATTAGTGTGCATGTGTATGGGATTTCATTCACAGCCTGCTTTCTTGAACGGGAAAGATGCTTCATCACTAAAGATTAAATTAGAGCACATTCCTGGAAAGAGTTATCATAGTAGAAGATACAGAATCAAAGGATATAAAAGGAAAACATATATCTGACTGAGGCTCTTTCTGCACGGGGCCAAAAACAGCGGCCCAGGGATGGAAAAACACCGGTCCCTGGGCAGCCTTTCGCAGCTGTCCTGTGCGGCCCCGTCCTGGGCAGCCATCCTGTGCGGCCCCGAGCTGCGTGAAGGCGCCGCTTTCCACCTCCCTTCCCAAGGGAGGTTTTTGGAAAGCGCCGCCTTCCCGTCAGCGCGGTGCGAACCACACCATGCTGAAGGCGCCGCTTTCCCGCCCCCCCACTCACCTCGTCCTCCAGCGTCGGTCTGGAGGGCTGCTTGGACCTGCCCACGCTGCCCTCCAAACCCTGGAGGTTGAAGGGCAGCATGGGCGGGTCCCTGCAGCCCTCCAGACCGACGCTGGAGGACGAGGTGAGTGGGGGGGATGCAGAAGAGGTGGCTCCGTGTGGAGCCGCCTCTTTTGTGCTGACCTCTGCAGGGGCAGCTCGCACGCTCCCATGCAAACGGCCCCCTCCCCTCCACTGGCATATTTTCTGCCGGTGGAGCAGCACCCTTTCTGCTGTGTGGAAAGGGCCTGAGTTACATTATGCTAGTTACCTTCAGATGGAGCAAACGCATCTGCAGTCACAGTATCTGGGTGAATATGTGGATGACACCCAGCTCATTCTGTTGATGGAGAGGGGGACGGCCTCTGCCCCTGCGGCTCTGCAGCACTGTTTGGAGTCGGTCGCTGGGTGGTTGAGGCAGAGTAGGTTAAAACTTAATCCAGCGAAGACGGAGGTCCTTTGGCTGGGCCAAGGTGAGAGACCGAGGGAATTCCAGCTGCCTGTTCTGGAAGGGGTCATGTTGGCCCCGACATCCCTGGCGCGCAGCCTGGGGGTCTGCCTGGACTCTTCATTATCAATGGAGACCCAGATGGCCCATGTTACCCAGGTTGCGTTCTTTCATCTTCGCCAGGCATGGCGACTGACTCCCTATCCTTCCCAGTCCGACCTGGCCACTGTGATCCATGCGATGGTCACCTCGAGGTTGGATTACTGTAACTCGCTCTACGCGGGCCTTCCCTTGCGACTGATCCGGAAGCTAAAGCTGGTCCAGAATGCGGCAGCCCGGCTTTTGACAGGCGGTGATTATTCAGATCATATCACCCCTGTGCTGCGCCGCCTGCACTGTCTCCCAGTGGAGTTCCGGATCGTTTTCAAGGTGTTGGTATTGACCTTTAAGGCCTTACACGGCATGGGGCCCACATACCTACGGGACCGCATCACCCCTTATGTCCCACATAGGCCGCTACGATCGATGGCGGCTGAATTGCTGGTGATCCCAGGCCCTGCAAGGATGCGGCTGGCCTCGACCCGGGCCAGGGCCTTTACGGCTCTGGCCCCTGCCTGGTGGAATGCTCTACCTCCAGCTGTCCGGGCCCTGCGGGACCTCGGCGAGTTCCGCAGGGCCTGTAAGACAGAGCTATTCCACCGGGCCTTTGGAGGGGCCGGCCGCGGTTCCACCGCCCCCCGCTGAAACTGAAATCAAAGCTGCCTGTTAGGACCACCTGGTAGGGCCCTAAATCAACCTTGGGCCCTGCCTACCTCCTCCCCCTCCTTCTTCTTTTCTTTTTTGGCCTTTAGATCAGGCGCCTGTGTATATGTGTATATGTGTTTTACACAATCTTGTTATTTTAATTTATTGTTATTAACTGCTGCTGATTTTAATGGGTTAATTTTATACTGTATCAATTGCTGTGGGAAACAGCCGTGTTGTGAGCCGCCTCGAGCCCTTCGGGGATGAGGCGGCCTATTAATTTAATAAATAAATAAATAAATAAATAAACGCCGAACAAAGAGAAAGTTTACCATTTAATACTTCTGCCTGCTTAAGGAATAAACATTCTGTTACAGACTGCACAATGAAATAAAGATTTAAAAGTGCAAGTAAGTCAATGGAACAAGGGGCTATCACAACAGAGTGGGGAAAAACTTCCTAGGAATGAGAAAGACCCCTGATTGGGTAAGCTGACCTGTGCTCTGATTGGTGGAGCAACCAGCTGACTCAGAGAAGGAGGTGGTATCTCTCTAAGAGGAAATGTTTTGTGACCCTTTGGGTTTAGATTCCCATGAGTTAACATCAGGTTCCTTAAGTGCGTATGTTAAATATCTACTAATAGGGAATTTCAGTCAGGGAGTGGATCTGACTTGAAATATTCTGAGTTAAGTGTGGGCTGAAAGCAGAAAAAACATAGACAGGAGAACTGGGAGTTTTATTTAGTGGTCAAAGCTGCAGGTGGAATAGTAGTGAGATATTTCACAAGTAACCATAAGTAAAAGGGAAGGGAATATATCTTCTGGATGTAGAAGAATTCCTAATCCAGTTAGTACAGTGATTATACTCACAGGTGGATTCCCAGTCTGGCATATCAGTTTTCTGATAAAGTTACCTCAGATTTTTTTTCATTTTGTAAATAATTTTTATTGAGATTTTTTTCAAATTATTTACATAAATCTTACAACATACATAGTCATCACCAAAAAATATCATATCTAAACAAAGTATCATAATGAACAATCTGATACAAACACTAACTCAAAACAATTATTTCCCCCAACATTATTATTATCACAATCCTTTCTCATTAAAATTGTCTTATTAAAATCTAATCTCTTCTGTTATAGAATTCTTTATTTCACAATATTCTATTAGCTACTATTTCATTATTCTGTAGATAAAACACGTACATCTTTGTCTCTTTTAACATATTCCACCCATAAATTCCAATTCATCATATACATCTCAAAGGATAAATTACATATTTGATTACTTATTCTATCAGCCTTATGTAGATGTTGTATTTTCTGTATCCAATCTTCAGTTGAAGGTATTTTTTCAGATTTCCACACTTGGGCTAAAACTATTTTCACCACCTTAGTCATATGATAGAGTATATGCATGCGTGGCTTTAGTTCACAGGCCTTAAAAAATACCGGGTTCAATAAATAGATTATGGGATTTAGTGGAAAGTAACCTTAGATTTATGTGAAGTAGGTAGCTAACAGTGTCAAGGCTGTGTGTGTGTACTGTGTGAAAGGGTACCAGCCAGTTAGAACCCAAAGGGCGGGTTATAAATCGAATCATGAAATGAAATGATTTCCATCCTTTTGAAATATCTCCTGATCCCATTTGTTCAGTAAATTTGTTCAGTAAATTTTACTTTTGTTTGATGAACTTGCCTCAGTTCTCTGGTGTCTTGAAAAAGGGGAATTTGCCATAGGGAAAAAAAGACTCCCTTCACCTTTCTGGAGTTCTTAAGGCTGAGCAGATAAGCTTTAAACACCTCATATGCTACCATCAAAAGATCTCAGTCATAATCAAGACAGGAAAACTTTCCCAGCACAGACAGGAGGATGCCTGAGCTTGCCGCGACCCTTTAATACAGTTCCTCATGTTGTGGTGACTCCCAACCCTAACATTTATCCATTTTACAGACGGAGAACACTGATGCAGAGAGTCTTAGGCGACTCCTGTGAAAGGGACTCCCAAAGGGGTCCCAACCCACAGGTTGAGAACCACTGCCATAGAGAGTTAAGAGGATGAAGGGTTATTCCCCCTCACTCCCAATCCAGAGTTAGAAATCCTGCTGATGCCAATAGGGACTCTTGGTATGTGGCTCTCATTCCTTTCTGCTGATAAAATGTTATGATGCCCATCCATCAGATCCCCTTTGACAGGTAGGTCCAAATGACTGAACTTCAGTTCTCATTTTCCTGACTCTCCCCGCACTGGAAAAATAAACAGTTTGTCATGGGTTCAGGAACTCTGATTATAACAATAACAACCAATTTGTTTTTACAGTGTTGCAAAAATGACTGAGATAATGTATGTGAAGCCTAGGTAAAATATTAGGAAAAGTGCTCTGCAGACATTTATTATTACTATTCCTTGTTGAGCACTTCTAGCCTGGAAGGAACATCAAGAACATGTCAGATTATAAGAATTTAAAGAAATTTTTGAAATAGCTTAATCTACATGGAGCTGGAGAAAGATAGGCAATGAACTGTGGTTTAGAAGGTTCCTGGAGACAAACAGCTAGGAACACAAGTGATGACAGTGCTGAACTGGGGGAGGGGAACCTGGGTTCAAATCCCTGCATGCCATTCAGTTCTGTGATTGATCTTGAACTTATCACTATCTCAGGCAGCCCAGTCCAAAGGGTGGCACTGGGGGAATACAGTGGCAGTCAGGAAAAGAGCCACAGCTCTGGTTACAAAGGAGGAATTGGCAGCACAGATGCCAGAGGAGAGGGAGAAAACACTCACCTCTCCCTGGGTAGCCCATTTTTCCAAATGACTCATGCCATGCTTTTTGCAAGCATAAGTCTGTGCCCCTAGGAAAGGATGTTCCTAGGCTGAAAGTGCATTAAAATTGGCTCCACATCTAGGAATACCCTGGGGATGCCCCCCTCCAGGCTGACGCAGAGCCCAACTTCCATGTTTGGACACTGTGGTGGCTGGCCATCAGGGTAAGTCCCTTGGCGCTGGTGTCTGTGCCAGTTTATGTGGCATTGGCATGAATGCTGGTGCAACCCTTTTACCACTTCTAACCCTGCTTCAGCCCCCCCACTCCCCGCAGATTGTACAGTTAATGTAAATTACACTGGAAGTTGGGCAGGTGAGAACAATGGACACTACAGTGAACTCCTTGGAGGAAGGGCAGAATCAAAACCTGATTGATAAACAGACCCCTGTCCATAAGGGTTTAAAGGAAGCTACAGTTGTTTCAAATCACTGTAATGCTGTTATGTGCAGGAAACCCAAAGTCCATTGTACATACATACGTACGTATGTACATACACACACACACACGTATGTATGTATATATATATACATATATACACACACACATATGTACACATATATATGTATGTATGTATGTGTGTGTGTGTGTGTATGTGTGTATGTATGTATGTATGTATGTATGTATGTATGTATGTATGTATGTATTTAAAATATATCTTGTGTACCCCTGCATTAATCAGATGAAATAAATCACAAGGTGCATAGCTAGGGGCTTGTGGGAATTGCCCAGACTAAAAATCAGTGAGAAAACTCGTTGTTTTCCATTATAGTATTCTAGGATGCCCACACCTTTTCCTACAACAAGATTAAAAGTTTTTCATTTGCTTACACCCTCTCCATTCAGGAGACAAAGATGTGGCACATTCTTATGCATGTAATGAACACCTGATGGACACCTGATGGTCCAGGAAAGACACTTTTGAGTGAAGAAGTGTATGTGTGTTTATGTATCTGGGGGGTTCACACCACCCCCACCCATCATTTCTCTATTTGAACCACCCTTCCCACCAGCTGTTTCCCTCCCTTGTACCATTCCAAGCATATTTTTGTGAGGGCCACATTCTCTGCAAGTAAGTAACTTGACAAGGTTTACTTTATTCGTACCCCACCTTTCTTCCCAGAGGGGACCCAAAGCAGCTGACCTCATTCTCCTGACTTCCATTTTATCCCCACAACAATCCTGCAAAGTAGGTTAGGACTAAGCATGTGACAGCCTAAGGTCACCCAACAAGCTTCCATGGCAGAACAATTTTGCATGTTCCAGATCCTAGTCTGACACTCTAGCCACTACACCATTATGATCTGGATTTTGATTTATGATTTGGAGTTAATAAACAGTGAAAGTATAAAGCAACCCAGACTATTTCTACTCAAAATCACCTGAGCTACTTTTCCTAGGGAAAAAAAAGAGCCAGTCCTTTTCTGCAACGTGTACATGTATCATTCCACCATCAGTGACAGTTTAATTTGATAAGTGCACCATGGCGATTTCAAGGTTTGAGAGTCCTGTGTAGCAGGGACACAAGCAAAGGTCAGGCACATCTAGAGAATTATCAATCCACTTTTCCCACCAGGTGCCACAGATGCAAGGCATTCAAGTCACTCTGCATGGGGGGAGAAGCAGGGAAGAAGTCACTCCCTGTTCTCCAGGCTGCTGCTGTTTTGTTGCTCTGTTTGCTGTCTGCTGCAAACTCTACTTCCCAGCATCATAACAGATATGCTGGGGGTGGGGGTGGAAGACCAAATGGGAGAAGAGAGGAATTCGGGGAGGGAAAAGCAATATGAGTGCACATAATCAGGCTATTAAGACAGCATGAGCCATTTACGATGTCTCAGAAGAGAGCTTGGAAATGCTTGAAATTAAATCCAAGCAGAGCTGGTGGGACTGAGTGTATCGCAACTTTAAAATCCCTTCAAAATGATTTCAGCCTAAGTGAATCTAAGCAGGATTAGGGAGGAAGTGCTTGGATCAAATCTGGCCTGCCACAAGTTTTTTTAGGGCCGCCACAAGTTTTTTTAGAGCCATTCTTCTGTCTGCACCATATAATTGACAGTCGTGAATCTTATAGGCGCAGTTTGGATGCATGGCAGGAGAAATGGAACTTCTCACCTTGTATAAAGCATAAAAAGTATTCCATGGAATAGACATTCTGAATCCTGCATACTTTCTGTTATGCTAAACATCACCATCTTGCAGAAAATACCAGGTTATTTGATTATTTATTTACATCCTGCTTCTCGCCTATAGGATTTCATGGAGCTTTACAGTACAAACAACATGATAAAACAACACTACAAACATATGGGGGTGGGTAGGATTTAAAGATCAAAGTCACTTCCCCTCTTTCTGCTGGCAGATCTGCATTCCCATTCTAACTAGGACCTTAAGGCTAAAAGGTCTTTTCCCAGGCCGAAGGAATTGCACATTTTTTGTGCTGTCAACTCACAGCTGCCTTGTGGTGATTTCCACAGATTTTCAAGGCAAGAGATTTTCTTAGGTGGTTTGCCACTGCCTGCCTCCATGTTGTGATTTTGGTATTCCTTGGAAGTCTCCCATCCAAATACTAGTCAGGACCAACCTTGTAATATAATTCAAAACTTGGACTAAATTGAGCCATCCAGAAGAAACATGGACCTACTAGCTCTGTGTTTGAGCCTGTCGGTGACTGACTTGCAACTTCGTTCAGGCAAGCATCGATCCAGCAGACGCCATGAGCTTCCCAAACTGAGAGTGGAGTTGAATGATGCTTTTGAGGGTCATGGAGGGCCCGGGTGTAGTGGGTCAGTGGCAGAGACCCCCCCAACAACGGCAACACCTGGCCGAACCGACTTTCGAACTTCTCGGACGACAAACAGCTGGGTGGATCCAAGTTGCAGGTTTTGTTCCCCAAGTGAAAAGGGAGGCTTATGGATGGTGCCTTGCCGTCAGCAGTGAGAGTGCCGATGTGGGGTGTTGCTCCTTTGTAGCCAGAAACTCCCGGTCAATTATGGGGACCTGTGTCAGGGGTTCCCAAGGGACTTTTCCTCAACAGCCAAGGCTGGGTGTGCCCAATGAGAACATGGCGGTGAAGGCAGTGATGGTTGCGGATCCCAAGGGAATTTTTGAAGATAGTTATCTCCAGAGGTCATGGACATTGTTTTTTGGTTAGTGCAGATAGCTTTGGATGTTTATAGGTAGCGTTGGTATTTGGTCAATGTTAGTATTAGTCTGGAAATTTGTTTATTGCTAGTGATTATAGGTAGTATTAGGTAAGGGTGGGGAGGGATTGATTAGTTACTAGCTTTAGTATAATGTATTAGACTAGCACTATAGTGAAAATTGCTAATCTTAAGTTATGGGGGCAGTTGATTAAGTGGCCATCTATGTTTATTTGTGTTATTCATTTGAAATTATGCTAAGATGTTGTATCATTGTTACTATGTTTTTGTTATAATATTTTGATTGCTCTTAGATGAACATGTTATGCTGCTGTTATCATTATAGATGTTGTGATGTTATTATATTTTTGCCCTGTGATATTGCTCCTTTTGATATTGTCATTATGTAACTGTTATCGTGCTTTCCTATGCAAATGGTGTTATGTTGGATTAACTTGATGGGAATATTATGTACTGTTAATTTGATTTTGTTAATTTTATTGATACTGTTAATGGGTCTACTGGAATTGTTTACTGTTGTTTGGATAATTAGCTTTGTTATTGCATTATAGTGTTATATATTGTGTTATGTTATGATGTATTATATTTTGATGCTCTTCACTGCCCTGAGCCCTTCGGGGAGGGTGGTATAAAAATTCAAATCAAATCAAATCAAACCCTCTTCAAATATCTAATGAGATCAGGCTAATCTGGGGCTAACCTGGTCATATTTGTCATGATCTTGAACCCCAGCATTGCACAGGGTGCCCCTCGCCAGAGTCTGAGGAGCCCTTCCTTTGACCTCAGACAGGGCATCTGGGTGCAGCTGCACATCCTCAGCCCTTTCCCAAAGTTGACAGGTCCTAAGTTAGGCCATAGCTACAAGGGCACATCTTTCCTGGCCATCTAGACCTCACTCTTTTTATTCCCTTCCCTCAATCTGGGTTCTGCTCCTACCCTTCCTCAAAATCTTTAAAGTTTCTCATCCATCCCACTTGCTGCTCCCCTTCCTTCCTGGCCAGGCTGCACCCTACCTCTTCCCTGTTACAGCTCTAAGAGACCACAGACCTCAGTTGGGCTTTTAGGCCTTCTCCAGGCTCCTTGCTGAGGGCCTGGGCTGTTGGTGAAGCATTGGGCCATGCCTAGATATAGCTGGGTCCGCCTTCCAGGACTCTTCTGCCACTGTGCAGTTTTTGAAGCCTAGGCAGCTGTTGGCCCAGGGTGGAGCTTCTCATTCCAAGTTGCCTTGCTCCATGGTCTCTGTCTACCACCAGTGCCTGCTGCCCTGTGTGTCCCTGGGGCCTGTGTGTGTGTGTGTGTTTTAAACTTTATTTAGTATATCTTAAATACAATTGTTATATGCCATGCAGAAATTTTCCATCAAAGCTACAAGTCATTAAAAAAGAGAACCAAAATTTAATATTCCTCCTTGACTCCAAGTTACGTCTGTTCTCTTCTCACCCTCTACCCTCCTCCCCAATTTGACTTCCCCTCTGATTTCATATTGTAACGTGTAATTATAAACAACTTTGACTAATCCCTCATATTATAATTTCTAGTCTATATCTTATTGTGACTATTAAATTAGTATAATACTAAAATGGATTAATGATATCATAAACAACAAAGAAAGAAAAAAGATAATACAATCGAAATGTAGGTAACTTAAAAAATTCTACTAGAGCGATAGATATATTGTGAAGTTTTGACATATATTTTGTACAAGGTAGCCATATTTGTTTGTAGTTTTCTGCTGAAATTTCCTTAATCTGAAAGAAAGTCTGTCCATTATATACATATTTTGTACTTTTGTTCGCCACTCTTCCAAGGTAGGTAGTAGGTCAGTTCTCCAGTGTCTTGCTATTACAGTCCTGGCTACTGTAAGTAGGTGAAATAATAGGTGTTTATATTTTACAGGTAAATTTATCCACAAATGCTGGGGCCAAAAGGTAAGTAATTACATTTTTCTCCATTTTATGTCCCCGATTTTTGCTATTTGGGTATCAATATCACGCCAAAACTTTTTTACTCTTTTACAGGTCCACCAGAGATGCAAAAAGGTCCCTGGTTCTGTTTTACACTTCCAGTATCTAGGTTAATGTTTAGAGCATCTTCTGTTTTTTGTTGAATTAAGATTTGCCTACATGTGAATTCATGTTTCCTCTTCTTGCCACCATCCCAAGATATAAAACCCAGTTTCTCAGTAACCAGCGCCTTTGAGTACATTGGTAAGGCTGCCTCTGAACAAGTACAAAGTTTGCTGCCCTGTGTGTCCCTGGGGGCTGTGTGTCTTTGTTGAGGGGTTTATCCCAGGCCTTCTGGGCCCTCTCCTGGTTGGTGCGGGAGTTTGGGGTGCGATTCCCAGACAATACTTATGAAAAGCAGAGAAGGAAGAGATTCAACAAGATGCTGCTCCTGTGTAAGGGTGCTTGCAGATGTCACTCCTGATACTTGCCAAGAGTTTTTAGAAAGTGATCAAGACCAAATGAGACTTCTGTCCAGCAGTGCCTCAAATTAGGGTTGCCAGGTCCCCCTTGGCCACCATCAGTGGATGTGGGATAGGGTTGCCAGATCCATGTTGAGAAACTCCTGGAGATTTAGAAATGGAGGCTGAGGAGGACAGGGACCTTGGTGGGGTACAATGTCACAGAGTCCATCCTCCATAGCATTGATTTTCTTCAGGGGAAGTGATCTCTGTAGTCTGGAGCTCTAATTTTGGGGAATCCCCAGGTCCCACCTGGAGGTTGGCATCTGTACCTGCAATTGGCAACTGGAGATTTGATTGGTTGTGACTAAACAGCATCAAGTTAAACAGAACTTCTGTCTCAAATGCTGAACAGTTATGTATAATCTTGATCCCTGACAATTAGTGGTTGGCTCTGTTCCTCTGGCAGCCATTTTGTCATTGCACCCATTACTCTGTTAGACTTCCATAGGGTATCATCATGCTCAGAAAAATTGGGGACCTTGTTCTAGTCAGATGGTTCCCCTTCCACAAACTATGATGGTCACTGGATTCTGCCCCTAATTTTACAGTATATTTTTGACTGGCATGCTTTCCCAAGAGTCAAGGCAGGGTGGAGGGGCATATGGTTGCCAAGAATAGAAGACTAGAGGAAAACATACTAGGATCCCTAGTCACTTTGGAATCCAATGGAATCAGGAAAAAATTTTTTTTAAAGGTTTGGAATGCCTCTTGGTGGTGCAAAGGGATCTGAGATGGAATCTTTGCGGGACTTTGGGCGGACAGTAACAGTAGCAGTTCTGGCCTCTGGTAGGAGAAAGAGTTTATTAAATTATAAAGAAGTAGATATTCAGCTTTGAATTGATATGACCCAGAAATGACAGTTGTGAAGCAGGAACAGGATTGTTTTGTATGTTCTGATCAGTGCCTGCATTTCTCCCTGCACTTTAACAATTGTAAAAGATCAGGATTTCTTGAGAATGCCACCTAGTGGAATAGTATAACAATGTTCACCTAGACATCCAAAAAAGAAACCGAGCAACCCTGCTTTGTTCTGTAAATAAACACAAACAGAAATGCATCTAACAAATTAATGTTTTATCCCTTTGAATCAATGGTTGAAACAGAGCTAGCTGGAGTTGAATCCATCCAAGATGGAGGTCCAATAGCTGTCAAGTATCTCAGCATGATATCTAATGCGTCCCTGTCAATGGAGGCTCAATTCACACACATGGCTTGCCAGGCTTTCTATCATCTCTGCCAGATGAGGCTATTGGCACCCTGCTTGTCTCAAATGAACCTAGCCACAGTGATTCATGCAATGGTCACCTCTTGATTGGACTACTGCAACTTGCTCGATGCAGGGCTGCCCTTGGGCCTGTTCCAACTGGTGCAAAATGCTGCAGCATGAGTCCTTACCGGGACCCTGTGGCAGGCACACATACAACCTGTGCTCCACCAGCTGCATTGGCTCTGGGTGGAATCAGGTTCAAAGTTTTGATGCTTACCTTTAAAACCCTAAATGGTCTGTGACCCTCGTACTTGTCAGACCACATCTCCCAGTATGTCCCCCAACGGATGCTGCTATCAGTGAATAACAATCTACTAGTGGTCCCTGCCCAAAAGATGTCTGTCTAGTCTTGATCAGGGCATTTGTGGTCCTGGCCCCAACCTGGTGGAATGCTCTGTCCAGTGAACTGGATGCAATTTTGCAGGGCCTGTAAGACAGAGCTGTTCCAACTAGGCACATGGTTGAGGCAGCTACAGTATCTATCACTCAACTAGCCTCCCTCACCCTTTCACCTCCTTTTTCTGAATTTTGAATTGCTGTTCCTACTAGATGTTTTATTATGTTTAAGGTGATTGCGCTAGCCACCATTTGGAATGTTAATTGTAATATAATTTATGTTTCTATTGTTTGTAATATATTGGAAGCCACCCTGAGCCTTTGAGGGGAATAGCGGTGTACAAGTTTAAATAAATAAAATAAAGTAGAGAACAGAGATGACAAGGTACTCCTGGTGCAAGACAGACTGGGTTTTTAGATAAAGGAACTGTGACATATGTGAATATTCAATAGGGATGACTGCTTCTACAGTGGAATTGGGGCACAGGAGCCTGATTAAGAAAGTCAGGATCATTGCACTATCCAAATGCCATGAAGGTTTGGTATAATCCCCACAATCATTTGCTTTTCCCAGAGTAACTGCAAAGCAAGAATCCCAGAGAAAGGTTTACATACTCCTAGCTTCATTGCTTCTCACTGCAGCAATCCTGAAAAGGCTATAAAACCACATCAATGTGTTATGAAAACCATTCTCTTGTTTCCTGACCTAGCAATAAATAGATAAAACTCAAGGCTTTGTTCCCAGGCTAACAAGAAAGAGAATGCAGCAGAGACAATAAGAAAAGTGCTGCTGGGGTTATATAAGAACACAAGGGAAATGAAAGTTACAAAGTCTGAGTGGTTTTTGTCTGTGTGGGTTGTTGATCCAATTGGATTCTCGTCAAATAGATTTTGAAGAGAAACAATTAGTGGGAATAGTTTCAGGGGTGAGCTATTTCCAGTGCCAGTATGGATTTAACCATGAAGATATACGTGTCAGAGCAGGCTGGCCATTTGTCACTGAGGGCGGGAGATCTCCTGCCTCTAGTTCTGGTTCTCTGCTGGCACTTTGGTGGCTGGCAGGAGGGAGTTTTTAAAAAACCACCATTGGGCAATGGTATTGCATCACTTCTGGCAAAAATGGAAACTTTATGGTTTTACCATAGAGTTTCTGGTGATTCCTTGAAAGGTGTGACATCACTTCCAAGTTTTCCTCAGAAATAACATAACGCTATTGGTCAATGACATCCCCATGTTCTGTCCCCACTCTTACTCCCACTGTTTGCCAGGAGTTACTGCTAACCAGTCTTAGAGCCCCTGCCAGTCTTACTGACTGCAATCTGAAATTAGACAAAACAAGAATATCATTGACAGGGAAGTAGCATGCTGTGTGTGTTTAAGTGCCATCAAGTTGTTTGAGCGTATCACTATTGTGAGAATATGAGATGCTCAAGAAAAAGTGGTGGTGTTTCTCTCTTGCCTGTGGAGATTAAGATTCAGGAACTATTTTTGCTTCTTACTGCTACTGATCTCAAGCCATAGAGTTCCACCACACTTTTTAAAAAGCAGCCATGAAAGAATGGCAGATATGGAGTTGTGGTAGTAGTAGAGGAAGAGGTTATTTTTTTAGCCCATCCTGGCACAATTTTTATTATTTCACGTTTTATTATTTAGACATTTAAACTTCACTTTTCTCCCCATAGTGATCCATAACATTCTCCACACCTCCTTTTTATCATCAGAACAACCTTATAAAATATGCTATGCTGGCAGACAGAACATCTGGCGTAAGGTCACACAGGAGCTTCCATGGGAAAATGGGGGTTCAAATGAGGATTCTAAATTTAAATTGTCCCCCCACACATCCAGAGTGCTATTTCCCACATATGGAGAAACACACACCTCATGTATGTTTCCAGTGTTGGACACTGTTTGTAATTTGTTGTGGTAAAACAACATAGGGAAAATAACTCTCTTAAAAGGTTGCCAGCTGATGACTGGCACCTGGCCAGAGATGGGGGGGATATGGGCATAGGTGTAATGAGGGGTCTGGTGGGGGGAACTCAAGCTTCAGGAACAACTTTGGTGGAGGGCATGTTTGGCTACCAGACCCCTTCCCACTCTACCTCAGGAGCAAGGGGCTGGAGCATTGCATTTCCTGCTGCCTCCTCCTCCTGCAACCCCCACCAGCTTCTGCCTCCTACCTGTCCCTGCTGCCACCCACCAGCTGTCCATGGCCACCCCTCCCCCAGGTTGACATCCCGAGGGGAGGCCACAGCAGCGAACGAGGTAGCTACCATGGGAGCAGCTAAGCAAGGAATGAAGGCATGTGCATGCCCGTTCCACGTGCTGCTGGTTCCCTCCCGACATCAACTGCCCACCCACCTGCAGTGCTGTCATCACAGGCCACCTACCTTCTGCTCGACACACTGTGCAGGTGATTAGTGGCCGGCTCAGGCAACAGGTGCACCAGGTGAGGAGGTGTGGCTGCTGCCTCTAGGCTGTAGCTTGTGGTGGGCTGGAGGGTAGAAGCAACAGGGGGCTCCAGATGATGAGCATGCAGGTGATCAGCAGAGGGCCCAGGTAACAGGTGCATCAGAAGTGAAGCAAGGAGGTGGGCTCCCACTGCTAGGCTGAAACCCCGAGCAAGAAAGTGGAAACAGCAGGAAGGCCATGGGCAGGGGCCGAGTGAGGGGGAACTGCACCTGGGGCATGTGCACACCCTGCGCCCCTGCCGCGGTACCGCCCACTCCCAGAACACTCCTCCATGCCCCTGTCATGCCCACACCCCATTGGCACTATGCCACTGGCCCTGAGTGACTGACAGAGCATGCCATCCTTTGGAAAGTGGCTGGCGATTGAAGGCACCAGGAGCTGTTAAGATTGAGTCAAATGGAAATGGGCGCAGGCCTTTCCATGGGTGGGTGGGGGCAAATACCTCAAAGCTCTTTCACTCGCTCTTCCTTCCCTCCCTCCCTCCCTCCCTCCCTCGGGTTGTAGCTGGCAAACGTTTACTAACTTTATTTAAACAAGCTTGAACAGTCTCTAAAGCACCAGGCAAGCACTGGTCAGAGTTCACCGTTAGGGTTCACACAAAAGCTCACCAGTCAACCGGGTCATCAAAGTCCAAAACACAAATCCAAAAAGCAGGTCCAAGGAGCAGAGACCAGGGCTCGTTACCAAGAAGCAGGCTTTCCAAAATAATTCACAGGTCTGGAGCAGAGCAGCCGTCTAGGTGACGTGTTGCCTTCTGCAGAGAGTTCACAGCTGTGAACTCCCTTTTATCAGCTTGGGGGCAGAGGTAGGAGCTAATTAGCAGTCTTGCTTCGGGAAGCTGGTCCTGCTGGCTCCCAGAAGCAGCCAATCTCGCTGATCTTCTCCTGTCAGCTAGGTCTAGGTGTACTGTTTGGCGACGCTGTTCTAAAGGGGAAGGTGACCTGGGGGTACTGCTTGCTTGGGGTACTGTGGACTCTGAGAATGTCCTGGATCATCAGAGGGCCCAGCAGATGGTTCTGGCACTGGACTGTCAATGTGGAGTGATGCTTCTGGATTGGACAGCTGTGCTTGTTCTGCCTTTTTTCTGAGGAACAGCTGCTGTCATTCCTCAACCCACGGCACGTTCCTTTGCTGCTGGTGGAGAGATTGAGAGGAGGGTGCAGAAGGGTGCTTTCATCGTCATTCTCCGACAAGGACGGAGGACTGGCCACGACACTCTCTCTCTCTTTGATGGATTCTGCACAGTGTAAATGTGTAAATGATGACCCAGTGTAAATGATGACCCAGTTGACATGTGGCCTCAAGATGGCGCCCGGAGAAGACGCAACAGTCGGGAGCTCCGGTATTAGTTTCATTAGAAACTTTTTAGGGCATTTGTTAGACTACACTGAACCTTCATCTGACAACCTGGTTGGTTACTTAATGAAACAATGCAAAGTGATGAAAGATAACAACGATTTCAGACAAAATAACAAGTTTATTTGTCCGCCATGCTGCATGGAGGGTGGTGGTGGCGGCGGCAGCTGGCCTGTCTCAGCAGTTGCTGGTCCCCGGTCCCCGATAGTTGATGGTCTGTTGTCTTGGGCGAGCTGGGTGAATTGGATGAACTTGGAGAGGTCGGTGGCAGAGACCTCTAGATTGATGAGGAAGGGGGGTCGGTGGCAGAGACCCCCATACAGCGTCTGCGTTCGGCCAAGATTCAAAGCAGGGGCCAGCCGAATGTGATCAGGACGAGACAGCGGAGACCACATGGCCCGCACCGTCTTAGAGGATGCATGGACAGAGAGGGGAGTCAGTGGCAGGGACTCCCCTGTAACGTTGCAGCACTCTTTGATGGAGTGAGGAATATGGCGGTGAGCAGGGGCTGTGGCAAGTTCCCTGGAACACTTTTTTGAGAGTTTTTCACCCTAAGAACGTTTCAAGAGCCTCCTGCTCAAAGAATATTTGCCAGCCCACTTTGAAGAGTGGAGAATACCAGGGGGTGCTTCTGGGACATTGCACTAGTGGTTTCCCCCAGCGGACAGTTAATAACAGACAAAATGACAAGATTGGCAGCGGAGTTATCGGAGGAGGGGCTGGCCCTCCTGAGCTGAACTTTTACATTGCCATTTTGTTGTCCCTCCTTAAGTGTAGCTGCTATTAGGATTACAAGCTATTAGGTATTGTTAGTGAATTAGTTAGTGTTCTTAGTTAGGGACTGTAGTCTCCTTCTTATATTAGTAAATGTAGTGTAGGCACTAAGTAATTCAGTAAGGTCATTCCTTGCAGCTGCTATAAGGTAGTCTAGTTTAGGGTAGTTAGTTTGGAAATGTTCATACAGTCTGTTCCTGGCTATTTGTTGATTTTGATTATGTATTATCATGAAGTTTACACTGTTTAGTGTATATTGGTGCATGGTTAACAATGTTGAGCTGTATCCATGAAATTCTATTAGTTGTGTATTGCTACTCTGATACTGTTAAATTATTGATCCATTATATGTATTGATTTATTGTATGTATTGATGTATTTTAAGCTTTAGGTATTGCATGTATTTATTGTTAGTACTGCTGTTTAGGGTGTTAGAAGTTGTATACGCTCTCCCACCAGCTGTTTGGGCCCTTTGGTGAGTTCCTCAGGGCCTGTAAAACTGAGCTGTTTCGCCAGGCTTGTGGAGAGGCTGGCTGCAGATTGGCTGCCCCCGGTGAGGCCCCTGCTGCATGTTGTCATCTTTGGCAATGCCTCATATTGGTTCCATCTCTTGGCAGTGCTGCCCCTCCTGGCCTTGGGCCCGGGCTCCACCCATATGGGATTTAAGCTGCCTCTGTTTTAGAATTTTTGTATGCTGCTATTGATTTTAAGGGTTGTAAGTATGTTTTAATTGTTGTTCGATATTACGTGTTGTAAACCGCCTAGAGCCCTTCGGGGATGAGGCGGTCTATGAAATCTAAATAAATAGAAATAAATAGGATAAATATAGTTTGTAATTTAAGTCGCCATCTGAAACGAGGCTATTTAGCCGTATGTATTTATTATTGTTACCATGTGTTTTGCTGTATTGCTAGCATGTATTTTTGCTGGGTTGTGAGCCGCCCTGAGCCCTTGGGGGATAGGGCGGGGTACAAATATAATTGAAAAATATATATAACTTTTTAGGGCTTTATAAAAAGATAATGGGAGAACACAAGTGTTGTCAGCCAAAACTGACCTTTCCCCCCCATTTGCTGCCTGGAGCTCTTGCCATTTTCGCAGTGGTTCCTGCCATTTTGTGAGCTGCTGCAGATTCTCTGTGAAGATTCCCCACAGAGGTTTCCTCTACTTCATCCACGCACGATTACTCTGTAAAAAGCAGATAAATAAAGTTCATTGTGCCTAGCACAATGCAGCACATGTGTCGTTTTTCCTTTTTTGCTTTGAGGGGGATGTCTGCGAAGCTACAGCAACAGAAATATGTGCTTATTGCAACTTCTCTGTGTTGCTGTAGCTTCTCAGACATTCCCAAAACAAAAAAAGAGAAAAAAATGACACGAACTCTGTTGGGTATCTTCATAGAGAATGTGCACACAAAATGGCAGGTCCAAGCAGTGGAAACAAAAGAGGTTTGGGCTGGTGAAATAAAGTGTTTCTTGCCTGCTGGTGTTCACTCAGCAGGCGGGAATCATCTTCAACCTGTGTTGGGGAGAAAAGATCACTAGTTTAGCAATTTTTGAAAAATCCTGATTGAGAGGAATACAATGGCCTGAACTCATTTGGGGAAGAGAGCTGTGCAAATCCACCTCTCTCTCTCTCTCTCTCTCCCCCGCTTCCTTCCCTCCATTCTTTTTGTCCTTCCCTCCATTCTTTCTCACTTTACTTCCTTCCAGTTAAAACAACTAGGGTGGCTCAGCAACTCCTCCCACCCCACCCCCCCGACTCCACTGTCCCACTGTGAAGGCCATGCTGGGGTAGTGGAAACCAGGGGGCGGGGGATTTCAGTTCCAGCCCTGGGGGGCATTTTCTGTCGCTATGCCTCTGATATGGGGGCACTGACATAGCATGTGGCATGATGTCAGCTCCTGTAAAAAATCTGGAAGTGGAAGTATCCTAGCAATCTCTGGAAGCTCTGTGGTAAAATAATACTTTCCGCTTCCTACAGCAATGTGATGTTACTGCTGGATTTCCCCAGAAGTGACATCACATTTCGTGTGATACTAGCACATTTTTTTCACCTGAAGCAGCGGCAACTGGAAGAGAGCATTGCTGGTGGGAGGTCCTCTGCCAAAGTGGGAGACTAGGCAACCTTGCATTAGTTAATATCAATCCCATCTTGACTGGCTCTTATAAAATTTTTGGAGATACCGCCTTCGGGGAGGGCGGTATACAAATATAATAAATAAATAAATAAATAAATTAAAAAATTGGGTTTGTAAGACTGCACTTGTATGAGCCCTTAAATGACAATACCATCCAGTGAGCTCAGTGGGATTTACTTCTGATATACTCCATAAGGCTGCAGCTGTATGAAGTTCCATCTGAAGGACTCGGCTTTGAGCCAACATGCAGGTCTGTGGATCCAATGTACTTCCTTCTTGGCAGGTAGATGAGAGGTGCCCAGGCTAAGCAGAGCTGGTCCTGGCTGGTACTCAGATGGGAGATTGCTAAGGAACGCCAGGGTCGCTTTGCAGGGGAAGGCAATGGCAAACCACTTATGTTAGTCTTTTGCCTTGGAAACCCTACTGGGTTGCAATAAATGCACTCCAGCTTGACAGCACTTTACACATAGATGAGGGGTAAGAAACGTTTTGCCAGTTGAATTTCTATTAAGTACATTTCGGTCCACCCAGAAGCAAATCCTGCCTATCTACTCAGGGAATCACCCTCTGTGAACAAATCGGCATTTACTTTGGGTTAAAGAACCACCTCTCCTGCTCCCAACTCCATCTCCCTCAGCCAAAAAGGAACTCCTTCCAGCCTTACCTCCTATGCTAATCAGGCGAACGCCATTCGTAGACAAGGCGAGGTTCCCGTTGACGTCACAGTCGTGGGTTCCTGACGGGCAATCCTGATTGGGTGAGCTGCCAGCGGTACCTCCAAACAGCATTAGCGCGGCTGGGGCTGTATGGGAGCCGTCGGTCCTTTGTTGTCGAGGCGCGCGTACATCTAGAGGCGCTGCCCGGTTAGCGGCGGGGAGCGCGCGTGCGCTTGCGTCCTGCCTCCTGTTGCGATGCAGGTTGCAAGGGAGCAAGAACTTTTGCCAGGCGGGGTGGCGGGTTTGCATGCCCTCCTGGAGGGACATGCAAACGCCCGGTAGACTCTGCCTGCCTCTCCCTTGTCGGCTTCAGTACCAGACGCGGCGCTGATCCGGCTGTCTCCGCCTCGTTTGTGCTTTATGGTTGCTGCTTTCCCGTCTCCTTTCCCGGGCAGGATGGTGGATGTGGAAAGCGAAGTCCCCCCGCTGCCTCCCAGGTATAGGTTCCGAGATCTGTTGCTGGGAGATCAGGGATGGCAGAACGATGACAGGTAAGCACAGCAAGTGAAGAGGTAGGGGAAAGGAGGAGACTGCTTTTTGGTACTTCAGACGAGGAATGTTCCTCGAAATAAGAGCGATGCTCGATTGCCGCCTTGGATATTGGGGGTGGTGGTGGTGGTGAAGCATGCATAACTGGAAATGCAAAGCGGGCGTCTCTACGTGTCGTTCCCACTCCTGCACGGATAGTTAGCGACAGGTGCAAGGGGAGCTTCGGTGTGCAAAAAGGGCACCCAGCCCGTTTGTGCGCAGGCGTGCGTCCTGGCATTTCAGTACCCCTTCGCAAATGTTCCTCGTTAGGTTGCACAAATGTTGGTGTGTTCTGAGTCTGTTTTGCAGTTGCCAAAGCTTTTTGCAACTGTTTAAAACGTAATTTCAGCGTCATCTTATTTTTCCTTTGATCGTTCTGTTATCGCCCCGAAGCATTGCACTGCTTTTTGTTGATAGGTAGACGTTGCTCTTTAGTGCACATGTAGTATGCACAGTGTTATTTAATGGACATGCACACAGTTGAGCGGCTGTGTTAGTGCCTTGTATCACACACTGCTCCTTCTTGTTGCACGCTTACCACTTTCCTATTTCACCTGACTCTTGATTTCCATACATTAAATTAGGACTCCCTCCCCATACACTTGCCCGTCATTTGCAGGTGTGATGTCTCTTCTCCCTTTTTACCTAAAGGCAGACTGATTCCCAGCAGGGATAAAAGGGCGTTAGCTTGTTTTGAATCCCACTTAGCCTGACTTTGGGACTGGGAGGGGGAAGGGTTCAAGTGCTGGACTACCTGAAGCAGAGTGCCCTTGCTCAGGGCTGTGAGGTGATTGCTTTGTCTTGTGTCGCTTTACTGTCTGGTATTCATAACAATGATGTTTATTGAAATTATGATGCCCTTTTGAGCTTTGGATGTTTGATAAGTTGAACAGGAAATTGTCTCTCACTGTTGTGATCGGGAATCAAGACCATTAATGGGTGTGTTGTTTTGATCAGGTTATTAAGGATTTCTAAAAATAATAAAGAACACATTTTTTCCAATATCTATTATCTTAATTATCTCTTAGATTTTTTACGGGGGATGGGTGGGAATCTGGTTATTTACAGCAATCGTCATGCTGATTTTTTAAGAACAGACCTTCTCAATTACTTTCCCAGCAACTGTTTGGCTGCTGAATCTGAGTAAACTCTACTGATTTTTTTTCTATTTTGATCCCTCTTATGTATTAAATAGATGCGTTATGAATTCATTCCTACTGTGGGATCTGCTTAGGTTGGTAGAGCCCTTCGGGGATGGGGCGGTATAAAAGTTTAAACAATAAATAAATAAATAAATAAAATAGAAGGCACCTTACCTATGTAAGGTAAATACTTAATTCGGTGGCTCCCAGTTGTGTGTTCCTTGAAATCCATAGAGTTGCCTGAAACTCAGCAGCAGATGTAAAAATCTAGCAAGATGGATAAATCTGCTGTTTTAAAACTCTGTTGACAACAAGCATGTTTAAAACATACCAGAAGTACTCTTTTACGCAATTAAATTGCGAAACTGAGGTGCAGTTTTCAGGTCTAGACATACCACAAAGTTAAAAGACCAAAAATTGGTCATTTTTTAGCTGGAAAATGCACAAGTGGTTTCTAAAATAATTTGATTACTGGAAAATGTGGTAGGGAGAAATTAATTTCATATATTTGTGTCTTTGCATTACTTGTAAAGCATTTGATCCTCCTAGGGTCTTGGCATCCGAGGTGCACCCTAATGATTTTCAAAGGTCTAACTAGGCATTGCAAAAGACACCAAGATATCCCTGTTCTGTGTTTCTCCTACACCCTTTCCTTATAATGTTTAGTCACATGCCATGTGTAATGTGAGATTCTCAAGCTGTGCTTTGCATTGATCTTGCCTTGCAGAATTGACTGCTGAAGATGGGGTAGTGCTCTGTAAGAAGACATAATATTATCTATGTGTCTGAAAGAGGGAGAGAGAGGAAGAGGGAAAGAAGTGTTGTAATTAGTGGTGGCAGCTCAGTATCTCTTGCAGAATGTACCTTAGACCTCAAGTTCCTATTATCTTAAGGGAGCTGGAATGCCAAAGTGATAAAGTATTAAAATATTAAATAGTTAAACTAAAATACTTTTCTGCTGGAGGCCAGTGTAGTTCTTATACCATGATGGTTTTATGGTCAACAAGCCACTAGCTTGTAAAAAGCACATAAATGTGTATGACTGAATTATAAAAACTTAGTAGTGGTAAACATAAGTGTGTGTATGTGTGGAGAAATCACTAATAATTTAAGGAGTTTTTACAAGTACTCCTTAAACTGTTGTGGTTTAATGGTACTGGTGGGCTCTGCACATTGCCAGATTTATTTATTTGATTGCTTGATCAAATAATTTCCCAGTAACTAACATGATCTTTTTAACGTGTCTGACAATCACAGAAGTTGATATACTATTGAAGGAAAACATGCAAAGTATAATTTACTTGATTTGCTTAGCCAACATTTGAAATGTCATCAACAATCAGATTTGGACTGTTACATGGAAATGGGGGACCTTTTATGGAGTCTGGTTATATTTACATAGAAGACAAACACTAGTGAAATGGCAAATTCAGTAATGAAAATGTAATATGATTTTCTTCTAGCAATTTAATATGTTTGTGAATAAACAAGGGAAATGAGCTTCCTGACTAACAGATGAATATGTGGCAAAGTCATGTATTCAACCACTCACTCACACTGTTGCATTCACACAGCTGTGGATTTTGATAGCTGAGAGGTGATTTTTTTCTGTTGCTTCTACATGATATAATAAGTGTTGTTTTTAGAAATGTATCTCCAGAATGATGAAATGAAGACTGAGATATACAAAATGCAGCATCTGAAAGCCAATGCACTTCAGAATGAAAGAGTAGGACCTGGGAAATCTGGATCTCCACTCTGCCTTGAAACTCACTGGGGGACATTGGAGTAGTCACAGCCCATTAATGTAATCTTCTTGGTAGTGTTATCATGAGCACAAAAATAAGGAGAAATGCTGCTCTGAACTACTTGGAGGAAAGATGGAATAAAAATGTACTTGATTGTGTTTGCTGTATCAGGGACCAATCTCTGTCACAATCTTAGATGAACATATTGTAGTGGACAAATGTTGCTTCCCTTTGACATTTCCCACATTCACATCTGTCATTGTATGATTTCTTGCAGAATGTCCATTAAAACATGACTTTGAGGGTGAGCCAAGGCAATACAGAGCTTCCACCTGCAGTAACTTTTCATAGGCCGTTTCCGCATGGCCCGTAAATGGCGCCCTGGGGACGGGATAAACGCCGTCCCCAGGGAGCCATTCGCACAGGCGGCGCTGCTGCTAAGCAGCAGCGCCGACCTGGCGTCGCTCCCCCTCCCCCAGGGCGGCGTCAAGCCGCCCTGAAAAACAACCCTTTAAAGGGTTGTTTTTCCCTCAACAGCGTGTTCCCGGTGATGCGCTGCGAACAGCACCGCTGGAACACGCTGTTTCTTCCCACTCATCGTGTCCCCAGCCGTCGCCTGCTGGTCATCGAAGCCATCGCTGTCCTCCGACCCCTGGAGGTCGGAGGGCAGCGTGGGCGGGGCTTCGACGGCCAGCAGGCCGACGACGGGGACACGGTGAGTGGGACGGGGAGGGGGGAAGAGGCGGCTCCATGCAGAGCCGCCTGCCGCCTGCCGGCCTCTCCAGAGGCCGTCTGCATGCTTGCATGCGAACGGCCTCCCCCTCCACGCTGGCAGAATTCTTGCCGGCGTGGAGGCGCCTCAACGGCCGTGCGGAAACAGCCATACATAAAAATCACCAGTGGATGTTCCAGGAACCAAATAATCCACATATATGGGTGAATTTGTCCTTGGCTACACTGTATAGCTCCAATCCAAGGTGCTGCTGAAATCTGTAGCTTAATGTTGCCTTTGACCACTCTTCTCCTTTTTTGGTAAGGAGAGGATCACATACACTTGGAACAGCTTTATACTGAGGCAAGGCATTGGGCTTTCAATGTCAGTATCACCCACTCTGACAGTGCAGCTTTCCAGAGTTCATGTCTTTTGCATCACCTGCTACCTGATCCTTTTAACTGGAGATGTTAGGAATTCATTCCACAAACCTGTTAAGGCAGTGGTAGAGGTATGATATTCTCATCTGAGGGTATATAGCAATCTCCTGCACTTTGTGATCTGGTAATACTGAATGAAATATTATGTTTGAGTGGAAATGCTAGGGATTGAACCTGGGACCATTGGCAAGCAAAGCTGGATCAGAAAAGACTTGGTTTTTATACTCCGCTTTTCACTATCTTAAGGGAATTCAAAGTGATTTGCAATTGCAATCCCTTCTTCTCCCCACAACAGGCACCTTGGGTGGTAGGTGTGGCTGCGAGAGTTCTAAAGAACCGGAACTAGCCCAAAGTCTTGTAGATGAGGTAGCAGCAGGTGTGTGTGCAAAGTTCCATCAAGTCACAGCCAACTTATGGTGACCTCAACAAGGGACTTATTAAGGCAAGAGAGAAACAGGTGGTTTGCCATTGCCTTCCACTGCAGTGCCTTCCTTGGTGGTTTCCATTCTAAGCACTGACCCTGCTTTGCTTCTGAGATATGAAGAGATTGGGCTATACCATGCTGCCTTCTTTCCCACTGGGATCCCTAGAAGAATGTAATTCTAAGCAGAGTTACCCCCTTCTAAATCAAGTCGATTAAGACCCTAACCCTGCCCTGATTTGGACAGATCTCAGAATCTAAGCAGCATTGGTCCTGGTTAGTATGTGGATGGGCAACCTCCAAGAAATACCAGGATTGTGACGTGGAGGCAGGCAATGACTAACCACTTCTGAACAACTCTTGCCTTGAAAACCTCACGGAGTCACCATAAGTCAGCTGTGACTTGATGGTACACACACACAAAACTGTCTCTTAGGATTGTATTGTAAGTTGCTTGGTCTGGAAAGTTTTGCTGTAAGAAACCTTGAGATTCCTAAAGGAGGGAGACAGTTTTAAATATTTCTTCCTTCAAGTACTGTGGTTGGTATTAATGAGAACGTTTTGCTTTCTTAGGTCTCAAATAATGGCTCATGATGGAACAGCATAATTCTGTGAATTATAGTAAAAGCAAACAGAAGGGGGGGAAGCCCCTTTTTTAAGCAGAAGAGGCGAAGGAAAATTGTAACTGTTCAAGCTAGATTCTTTACTTTAACTGGAAAATGAAATATTCTGAATTGCAAAATTCTGAATTGCAAAAGACTTCACCAATTAGGTAAATCACTTTTGTTTTTGCTGTGACATTACTACTTATGCAGATGACTAGTGTGTACATATTTTCATAGAAACATTATTGCTCTTGGGGAAATTTTGGTAACATTGCCATAGAAACTGTCAGCCCTCAATGACAGGAAATATTTAATGATGAAAGATTGCGTAATCCAGTGCTCCCTCAGGAAGCAGACAACTCTTTAGCTGCTTTGTGCCCAACTTGATTAATTTGGAGAGTGCTAATACACAACTATATTATTGACGCTGATAATTCTTTTCTATACATTTCCTGGAGGGTTACATGTGCTTGTGGGTTTGAATGAATATCCTCTTGCTGTTTTAACAAGGTTTAATGTACATTAGTCTCTGATTGCTCACAATCATCCTTTGTTATCATGACCACTTCCTGTCTTATCTTTACTGGTGTTAGTCCTCTAAGCACTGTGTACATTAGTGAGGCTATAGTAATTATTCTAATCCCTTCCCGCCTTAAGTTTTTCCTTATTGTGCCATGGGGACAAAAGGCTTGTCAGTGTGGGCTGCTTTGGGGTCTGATCCTTGTTCTACTTTCGTTTATGCTATATGTGAAGTTGGTTGCAGTACCAGAGTACCAGACTACAATCTCCACATTGGTATAGGTGTTGGCATGTTTTGGTAAGTACCATTTTTTGGTAAGTACAATTTTTTCTGACTTCCTGTTCCAGTCATGGAAGGCACATTTAGAATGGTGATTAGACATGCCTTGGAGACAGTTTTGTATGCATAGTAACATGCACATCCCTTTTAGAGTAGAAGCCAAATGTGGCTCTTTCACTTTCCAAGTGTGATTTTTATGAGTAGTATTCCTCAGTTTGCCCCCCACCCCACCCCTGGCCAGTTCCAGGAAAGTGGACAAAACCATTGCAAGTAGGGCTTGTAATTGACAGGTGGTCACCACCTTGTAGCAGCTGCTGCCAAAGGAACTGAAGGGCAGATGAACTCTGCAGATGAGAACTGCAGGCTTTGTTCCACAGATGGAATTAGAGGGCCATCCTTTCCAACCACCAACCACCCTCATTTGGAGTCTCATTGCTATCATTTGTTTTGCTGCCAGGAACAGCACAACCTTGGGCTGCAGAGAAGAGAGAGTAATACCACGATTACATAGCAGCTGCCAGGAAAAGAGCAATGTGGCCACAGTAGGATGGTGGAGATTTTACTCCTCTTCCTCCACAGTCATCTTGTTCTCCTTTGGTCACCTTCATTATCTAACTGTTGCCTCATGCTGGAGACAGAGAAAGCAGGAAGGCAGAGAGAGAAACATTTGATAAAAATTTTGTGGTGAATGTCTGATTTTCTCTGGCAGAGTTTTTAAAGTCCTCATCTCTCTGCAGGCCAGGGCTTCTGTGTGAATCAAGGCCTCTCTTCGAATCATTTGATCTGGGCCTCAGCGTTAAAGGAGGGGCCTCCCCCCCGAAAGGGCAGAAAAGCATTTGTTAATTTTTTATAAATAAACCCTTGAATTATGTATCACCCTTTTTGGTCCCTTATTTTGTTTTCATGAATCATTTTGGCTTAGGGCCCCAAAATCTGGAAGCGACTGACGTTTCTCTGGAATTCTGAAAGTGCTTGTTAGTCACGATGCATTGCTTTGACACTGGTTGTTTTGTAATGATCACCATTAAAACCAAGGGAAGGAAGAGACTGTATCATATTCAAGACCTCACAAATCCTTGTATCTCATGGCTCATTATGAAGCTTCTTCAAACATCACATTGAAATATAACTTCTTTGTGATATTGATCAGAAGATCCATTCAACTTCATTGGGCGAAGTGAAGGCCGTATCTTTATTGACCAAAGGATTGATCAAAGGATGGAAATAAAATATAATCTTATTTTTCTTGCTCATTTCCTCCACCCCCTATTTCATATCTGCCATTTATAAAAGGGGAAAAGATAGCTGCAGTTTTGATTAAGAACCACTGCTTTAGATTGATGTTCCAGCTCCTTCCGCAGTGTCCCCTCTACTGAAATAAACCTCACCATGGCAGTAGAAGAGAAAATGGAGGACAGGCCAGCTAGTGATGACAGTGGCCCACTCTAATTTTTAGATATTCCAGCTACCATGCAAACCCAATATTTCACTGTGTGGAAAGAAATAGGCAGCACAATTGAGTGCTTTGATACTAAGAAATATATGTTTCTCTGGGCTATGTAGAAATGTGGGAAAAGGAATGAGTTCTTGTTTGGAAGACCAGGTATTTAAATGAGGTGGTAAACAAAAGGCTTAAATGCTTTGTGTAGCTGTATTTGCAAATACCAAGTGCTTCAGTAACTTGTGTGTTAATAATTAAAAGCAGCCACACAATTTATGAGAACAACTGATAATATAAGCTTGGGTAGGTTAATCTAGGAATTGTAAGCATATAAATGAGAAATTCATGAGCAAATTCCTTCACCGATCGCTGCTTTGCTCTCTGGCTTCTGGTATCTCCGCCACTTACCTTTCACTGCTACCTTCTTGCATTTCCCCCCACATATGCTGTACTCCTCTCTTGTCCCCAACACTGAGCCAAACCTCTCCTTGACTTCTGACTGCACCCTCTCTTCTCAGTTGATGCCTGCCCATCCACCCCTCCTTCTCGCCATTGCTACTCTCACCCCCTTCTTCCACCTAACTGCTTGGCCATGTTGTCTCAAGAGTTGGCAGCAGCTCTCCTAAGTTCCTGACTGCAGTGTCATTTTAACAATTGTGGCTGTTCCTCCAAGGGCCCAGATTCTGTCTTGCCTCAACAGCGGTAGTGGTGGCTCCCCAGCCTTGCTACCTCAGTGGTGACGAAAACACAGGGAGTTCCCCCAATCCTACCTGACCTCAATAGACTCTAGAAAGACTTTTCTAATCCCCACTCCCTCTCACCACTCTATTAGTAGCTCCACCAGAGAAACATTGTTGGCATATGTACAGACAATTCTCCTCTATTTTGGATTATTTATGCCCCTCTTTTCTGTCCCATTTTCTGATTTTTCCGCAAACCTTCATGGTTCCCAATTTTATAGAAAAATCTTTCTTCTGTGTAAATGGGCCCCATCTGCAGATTTAAGTATCGGCTTTGTAACCACACTTCATTATTATATATGAGGATTTAACCATCATGCTTTTCAGTAAGGCACATTTTTTTAGAGGTATCTGGCTTTTCACAAGGAGAAATGCATATTAAAAGTAATGGTACCATAATGAAATAATTCAGAGAGTTCAAAGACTGTGAGATCCTTTATATATCCTAAGTGATAGACTTCGGAAAATATTTTTGTAGGAAAACACATCATAAGTCTGTAGATTTCAATCTTAAAAAAAATTAAATTATGACCTTTCTCCAAGAAACCAAGGCAAGCATACATAACATTGGCCCTTTCTGCACAACACAAATAAAACGTCTTGAGGATGTAAATAGAAGCATTTTGGGGAGGAGCTGTGCACAGCTTCTCCCCCAAAATGTTTTCAGGATGTTCAGCTCAACCTGTTTTATTCTGTGAATGCTAAATGAGCAATCTTTTCCCCCAAGATGGGTTGGGGTGTCTCCTGCTGCTATGCGGGGAGAAGAACACATTTTTCCCACCTGAGTTTAAAGCTTCCACTTTCGTTTTCTCCACAGCTTGCACCCGCCATTTTCTGCTGCTTCAGGGATTCTTCGTGCTGCCTGCCATTTGCTGAATGGTCCCCACAAATGTTTCCTCTGCTGGCATCACAGCTGCTCTTGATTTCAGTGTTTAAAGTACATGGATAAACTTGGTTTTGTGTGGCGATTATGAAAACGTGTCGTTTTCCCCGTTTTTGGTTTTCAACTAGGTATCTTCAAAGCTTCAGAGACTTTGTCTCCATAGCTTAGAAGACACCTCATTGAAAACAACAACAAAGAAGGGAAAAACAACATGTTCCCATGATCATCAGGCAAAACTAAGTTTATTTATGTACTTTAAACACTGAAATAGTGGGTGGTAGCGGAAATAATCTTGAAAATTCTGATCATCTAAGGCACATACAGAAGAAAATAAACAGACTCCACAGCTGTGAAAATGCAGAGGAAAGGCAGCCATGCGGAAGAACTGTGTTTAAACCGATTCCAGTGTTTGTGGATCAGCTGCCAAGAAAATAAGGAGTGAGTCAAGTGTATGTTTTGTCAGTGGCTGTTAGATTCTGTTTTGACTGCTTGTGAAGAAGCAGTATACCTATGACTAATATATTCTAGAAGTGAACAATAGGTTAGTTGTCACCATCATCCTCTGGCTGTGAGACTTAGGAAGTTTTTGACTACTATTGGAAAGTGAATTCTGTGGCCCAAAGCAAAGTCTTTGTTATTAACCTGGAGTGCATTTCATAATTTTTCTTTCTGCCCTCCTTCATGTTGCCTCTTCATGGAAGGGGGAGCTTATTGTTTACCAAGTATAAAAATATAAAATGATCCTAGAAAAAATATTATAGGCATCTGTTTAGGCAATAAAGAATAGAAAATGCTCTTGTAAATCACTTGGCAACAATAAAGATCCTAGAGGTATAAGTAAAATATTCTGTAGGGAAAATTACCGTACTGGATGTGCAGAAACAGTGGAAAGGTTTTGATTGTTTTGGCATGAGAGTACTGTAAATGCAGCTGGCTGGAAGAATAGCTGCAGGCCTCAGAGGATTGTTGTTTTGATAGTAGACTAATGGAGAAAATGGCTTTCTGTCGCTTAAATTTTCACTTGAATTATCTAAGCCAATTGGCAAGAGCGGATCATAAGTATGATGGATGCCAGCTTAGTGTTTTCCACTGGCATTTTTACCTTGGGATTTGGCACAGATTTTAACATGGGAGCAGACCTAACAATGGTAGGGTGATTGTTCTTCTTGTATTAAATGTTCCACTCCTGTTCAGTTTGCACAATGATGATAACTGCAGAGTGCTGAGGAACAGCAATGCATTCTTATAAATACTTAACCTCCTGTGGTAACTAAGAATTACTTCCAGGTGGCCCGGGGAGGGGGGGCACACACATCTTTTTGTGTGTGTAATCCAGGATTTTTTTGGTCTTTCCCCCATCCTCATCTCCCCCTCCCAGCTACTGAAATGTCCCCCCCAGCTACTGAAATGTCTCCATACTAGTAACTCTTTTTCATAGATGAGCAGTTACAGTATACTGTTTATCACATATATAATAATTGGCAACTAGCAGACCAACTGCACCCACATTTTCCAAACTGTAACTGAATTAAACTGCAAATGTTTAATTGTGAAACAATACCCAATGAAATCAGTGGTGTTTATATCAGAATAAAGGGTGCATGCAGTTCCTATATGCCAGTATTCCTCAATCTACATCTGGCATTCAGCTTCATCTACTCTCTGTCCAGAGTTTAAGTACAAAGCAGCAATTATAGGAAGTTTCCTGAAGGAAGGAAATATAATTATTTTGGAACAGGTCTAAGGTCAACCAGGATGTTCTCTTCCCTCTCAGGAAGAACACCAGTAACAGGAGATCAGCCTGGCTCCAACTGGATGTAAATGCTGCATGATTTTATCAGATCAATTTCTCTTTCATATGTTTTTCCTCCATTTCCCTCCCATTGTATATCTTGTCGCTTAGCTAGGATAGTGGAGGGAGGACTGACAGCTTATTTTTTTAATGTAAGCACAACCCCTGTTAGGATTTTGTTAAATCTATAAACATGATGACTTTGAGCAGTGAGCCTTGTCTGGGGAGTGTTCAGTAGAAGGTAAACCCAGGATGCAGGGACATAGGTAAGGAGGGGGTTTCTTGGGTTCAAACCCCTCCCATTACATGTCCGGCTTGCTTGAAACAATGCATAGAATGGAACAGGTGGAAAGCCCTCAGTCACCGAACCCACCTCATACAAAATCTATATCTATGTCACTGCCAGGATGAAAGATGGGCTGCTGAGAAGTTCTGGTTACCACAGGAGCAAAGGATGCAGTGGCAGGGACCAACAGGGAAAGAAGGAACAAAGTGACAGGTGGTTGTTAAGGAAGAACAAAGATCAGTTGAGAGGATTGGTTGAATCCCGGAGGGCAAAGCAGAGCGGTGATAGAGTCAGCAGCTGAGAGATTGGCTTCAAACCAAAGACCTGCTGAACATGGTGATGTAATAGAGTCTGACATTTCCTGGAGGGATATAACTCTATTTGTGAAAGTGTGATTTGTGTGAGGTTGTGTGGCTGGGGTTTTTTTTTTGGGTGGGGAGAAGAGAATCTTTATGCTCTGAGGATTTATTTGGTTACTAAATGGCAATATTTTTCATATATGTTATTTATAGCATACTAACAAAAGAACTGGTTTAACTAATTCTTGCTTTCTCAATTTCTGATGTGCAGTTTTTAAAAAAAATCTGATTGTGATAAATGAAGTGAAAGTTGCTTTCTGGAGCAATCCATTCAGTTGGGGTTTAAGCAGCCTTGAAAGAAAATGTAAAGAGAAGACTGAGAAGAAAATATTACAAATTTTAATATGTAATATCTCTTTTTACTGTAAGTTGTTGAGTGCAATTTCCATGATTCTCTAGGCTGTCAAGGTGTTAAGGACATCTTGCTGGGGGCCTTCCTATATGTACTTTCTAGGACAACCTAAGTCCACAAAAGTTACAATCACAATAAGCCATTCTGTCCACCTATACTTGTTCCTTGATATTGTTGCTTATCAGTAGCAAAATGAAATTAGGTCAGGTAGCCAGTAACTCTCAAAAATTAAGGACATGGAAGCTCCCATTTTGATTTTAAAAGATTTGTGGATGCCAACACCCTCTCCCTGCTCATCAACATACATCACACATTTTTCAAAATGCATGTAGCAAGTATTGTGGAGGCTTTTTTCCTCTATCCAATACAGTGAGACTCTTACCAACTGCAACAGGGGTCCCCAATCTTTGAGACCTGGTGGACACAACTGGAATTCTGACATGACATAGTGACTTCAGCAACACAATGGCTGCTACAAAATGGCTGCTGTATGCGGTGGAGCCAGCCACAAAATGATTGCCACAGTTTAACTTCAGTAACACAGTGTAGGTCAGTGGTGGCGAACCTATGGCACGGGTGCCAGAAGTGGCACTCAGAGCCCTCTCTGTGGGCACACACAAACAGATTCCCCCCCCCCCAGTCATCTAGGCTGCCCTGGTCCGCTGGGCTCGATTATTAGCATTAAACCTAAGTCCTAGTTTGGGGCAAGCAATGTAGGTAACCCCGTTAAACCCCACTGATTTTCATGCGAAGAACTTAAGCGCGATCCTTTACCTGGGAGTAAGCTCGGTTGCTGGCAATGGGGCTTGCTTCTGAGTAAACCCTCCTAGGGTTGTGATTCACCCGTTGGAAGAGTTGCACAGTTGCTTTAAAGCAAAGCCACCGACTACCACCAAGCTTACTCCCGAGTAACGCACGCCTCTGAGCCAACCGTTTTTTTTAAACTAAAAACTCAGTATTCAGGTTAAATTGCCGTGTTGGCACTTTGCGATAAATAAGTGGGTTTTGGGTTGCAATTTGGGCACTTGGTCTAAAAAAGATTTGCTATCAATGGTGTAGGTTGTAATTGGTAGCAGCTGCTACCAAGGCAGCATTTTTTTTTAAAAAAACCAGACAGCTAATGAAAACTTCAGCAATCAATCAGAGACCTTGCTGGGCAAAAGTCATACCTGGCCCCACCCACTTCCTAGAAATACTTGGCAGATTGGCCATCATGCTAAGGATCCCAATGAACACTTTAATAGTCTGTGGTCTGTATATTATCTGCAAGATCAAGTCTGTGTGGGTAGGTGATTTTAAAGGCCACAAAAGGTAAAGATACAAGTAGTCCTCTGTGGAAGCACCAGGTCATTACTGACCCTTGGAGTAACTTCGCATCATGACATTTACAAAGCAGACGGTTTATAGGGTGGTTTGCCATTGCCTTTCCCAGTAATTTATCCCCAGTAAGCTGAATACTAATTTTACTGACCTCAAAATAATGAAAGTCTGAGTCAACCTTGAGCTGGTTATCTGAAACTGACTTGCATTGGGATTGAACTCAGAGGTTTGACTGCAGTATTGCAGCTTACCATTCTTTGCCTCAGGACTCTGAAAGGCCCCCAACCAAGGTTTTAATCAATCTCACCCCTTGATTGGAATATATTTTGTACAGGAGATGGCAAGAAATTTACTTTATTGGTTTATAACTTTTCTCCAGAAGCCAGCCAAATAAGAATGGGAAGGAGTCTGTAAAAACTTTCAGAGCTGCTCATAGAAATAACCAAAGACTGGCATTACATGGACTAAATGGACAGGAGATAAGGAGATAAGGAGAAAGTAGATAAGGAGATAAGGAGATAAGTAGAAATGGAAGGAAATGAAAAAAAGGAATCAATTGGACTTAGTAGAAGTAGAAGAAATGCAGAAAAATTAAAAATTTTAAAAAACAGAAGCATTATGACAATTTCATCATCTTTCAGGTTGTGGTGGTCATAGCTTAGGGAGTAGCTAGTAGTGACCTCCATTGAGATTCACTAATTTTCACATGGGTTTTTTAATCAAAACATTTAGTTGGAGAAGCTGTTTATAATAAGTGGTCCTACTTGTCCAGCATGGTATAGTGGTTGAGTGGCAGACTCTAAGCTGGAGAACTGGATTTGATTCCCCACTCCTCTATATGAGTGGCAGATTTTAATCTAATAAACCAGGTTTATTTTCCTCCTCCCCCCTATGAAGCCTGCTGGGTAATCTAGTCACAGTTCTCTAAGAACTCTCTCAGCCTCATCAACCTCACAAGGTGTCTGTTGTGAGGAGAAGGAGGTAAGGTGATTGTAAATCACTTTGAGACTCATACAAGGTAGAGAAAAGTGGGGTATAAAAACAAACTCTTCTTTTAATGTTTTTTTTTTGCCTGTTCTTCCCTTTGGAAGCTCTTACTAGCGCATTACAATTATATATTTTTGTCTTATTGTAGTTCCTTGCTGTTAAAAGGCTGTCTCTATTTTTTAAACAAAATGAAACCTTTGAAAGATAATTATCAAACCTGCTTCTCAAAATGGGATCTTATCTACATGCAAACTAAACCTAAAATCTTTGATTATCAGGATGGTTTTGTTTGCTGGAATTGCTGCATCTAGTGGATGTGAACTTTTCTACAACGTTTTTTCATTGCCATAAGTATCTTAGCTTAATTACCATTCTAGCTACTTGAAATCGAGCATAAAGGTTAAGTAGCATTTGCTCAATAACTTTCATCCGCTGGGGAAAAGTTCTTGCCAATTTTCCTGTCAATGTAAGTATGGATAACATCGCATAATTATTTTCTCCTCTATTAGATACATACAAGCTCAATACTTACTATTATATCTATATTATTTGGACTTCTATTGATCCTCCTTGTAATTGCTCGGATTATAAATATAGAAGAATGTTACATCACATTAACACAGCATTGATAGATCTATCATCTCTTTTAGCGTGACTGATAGGCACATGACCCAATTGTCTTTGAGAAGAATTTGAGGACATTTTAGGAAGTCTAAAATATAAGTTTGCTCAGTGGTACCTATTCTTTTGGTTTTAATCTGTTTTGAACCACATTCTCTTAATCTGTTATCTGTAAAAATTAAGCATCCACAAAGACTGTTTTTGTACACTGTAAAAAATGTATGGGGATATTCATCCACACTCCCCATCACTATTTTTGATCACAAATATGATTTATTCACATAAATAGTGGGGATCTATCTTCTGTACCAAGTCTCAGATCCAGTATTTTTCAGCTCTCCCCTACTCTTCCTCCAAAATGCCAGTGCCTGGTTCTTCTTTTCTCCATTTTCATCCTTGCAACAACATGTAAAGTAGATTAGTCAAAGATAATGTGACTGGTCCAGACCCAAGTCTACATTTTTTTGAAGGGAGGCAAGTGGACAAATTGCCTCTCCCATATATTATATACATATTTTTTCTTTATATCAACATATATAATCAACAACTCTGTAAACAATAGACTAAATTGTGTTGACTTCTATGAATTGTTAATTGGTAATTACATAGTTACAATATCTTCCCCATCTATTATCCATGAGTTCCTTCCAGAATTCCTTTGTTATGGGAAGCCAAAAGAGTTCATAGCCAGACATATGTTAGATGTTAAGAAGAAAGACTTTGATGGACAGAGGCATGATGGGAATCATTCCATGGCAAGAGTGCTGGAAGGGAGAGGAGCAAGTGGAGTGTGAACTCTCTTAAAACAAAAGCTCTCATAAGCTCAAGCCACCACCTTTTCCAGTAAGGCAGAAACGTAGTAGGGAATTCAATATGATGGGGGAAATGTAAACTCCGTGAAGAGAGCCCATTACCCAAATAAAGAAAACTGATTAAACGTCTTTATTCTAGAAAAAAACCTATAATGTTTATTGATTAGCCAAAGGAGGTGTCTGACATCCAATAGAGTCCACAGTAATTTCAAAAAAGAAGAAGAAGAAGGCCCAACTGGCCTTTTGGGGTGGTGTGTGGGAGATGGAAGGCCTCGGCCAGGTCCCTGTGGGCCCGTCTGGCCTTTTGGGGTGGTGGGGGGGAAGGTCTCTGCTGGTCCCCCACGGGCCTGGGCTGCACCCCCATCCCTTGTGCCCACCTTAGGCAGCGCGGTGGCAGTCTCGGGCAGCCTGGCAAGGCTGTACCTGGTGGGACCAAGGGGTGCCAGATGGTGCTGCTGCCAGACTGCTCCTGAAGGAGCAGTCTGGCAGGATGGAAACGGGCTGGGCCAAAGGGGGAAGGAGGAGGGAAATTTGTTTCCACCGTACCCTGTTATAGCTACAACTCTGCCATCAGCGACCTAGGTACTCATTTTATTGACCTCAGAAGGATGGAAGGCTGAATCAGCCCTGAGCTGGCTATCTGAAACTGACTTCTGTCAGGATCAAACTCAGGTTTTGAGCGGAGCATTAGTAGTGCTGCTGTTTACCACTTTATGCCATGGGGCTCCTATGTTTGTTAAAGACAGGCTGCAAAATCCCAGAAGTACTTTCTATTTCTTGGTTAGAAACACCTAAAAACGTTCTTGGCTGTCAGCTTCAAAGCTGTTTACTGGGGCTTTGCTGTAAACGTGACATAATCTGTGACAGACTATTCCATTTTTTTCGCATAAAAATCACACTGTTATTCAATGACTATTGGGATAGGCAAGATATTTTCAGGAACCATGTTGTACTTATGTGTTTTGTTGTTATTTTTACTGTTAAATATCAGAATAGAAGCATAAGACTTGCATTGCCTCTAAACTTGAAACTATGGTCACTGATAGGTTTATTTTCTAGGAAAGTCAGTGTGTTTCATTTTCTGTATGAATAAGTTTTCAAGGGTTGTTTTGACTCTGAAAGTCATAGCTGTAAAGGATTCAATGGTGTTGGTGAGCGGGTCGGCTGCCTGACCTTGACTACATTCCACAGCCCGGGCGATGGGCCAGCTCCTCCGCCGGAGACCTTATCTCTGCGAGGGAGATGAGGTCTCCGTTCCCATGGGAAGCCGGGAGGGGGATGGGATGGATAGAGTTATAACCTGTGCTTCTGGCGGGAAGTGTCATTCCTGCCACTGCGTGTACGTGAGCTTTCTAAGATGTCTTAATAAACGGTCTTTTACACCCAAAAGCCTTTTATTTCTGCTTCTATGGAATTCCTTACAATAGCCTTGAATCCTATCTACCTTTACTGGTAGGAGGAATTTCCATCAGTGGCAAAGAGGAAGGATATTTTCCAGGTTTATATCTTTTCTATTGCTCATTCCCCACACATGGTTTCCAAGAGTGCACTTCCCTTTCCCAAGGGGCATGGGTTTAGAGACCAGAACATGTCACAGTGGAAGCTAAACATGTTTTTTTTAAAAAAATTCATTTCCCCCTTTTTATTCTAGTAATTAGAGGCAGCGTGCTGTAATGGTTATGAGCAGTGGACTCCAATCTGAATAACCAGGTTTGATCCCCCCGTCCTCCATAAGAAGCCTTCTGGGTGACTTTGGCCTAGTTATACTGTTCTCTTTGAACTCTCAGCCCTACCTACCTCCAGAGGCGTATGGGAGGGGGAATGGTGCCCAGAGACAACTCCTTCCCTGGGCACCCCCCTGTGCCTGGGGGTGTGGCTTGGGGGTGTGGCCCCCTCCCTGAGCCCCCCAGGCTCTCTGCAGCTTGGCTTCTGCCCTTCACAGAGCCTGGGGAGAGCAGGAGCCAAGCCGGCCTCCAGGGACATTCTTTTAAAAGCACAATAGCTGGGGGTGAGGCTTGGGGATCAGTGCCAGATGCCCTCTTCATGTGACAAAATGGCATGCGCCCATCCGGCATGGTGCCCCACCCCACTCAGGGCCTCCCTGCATTCTGGCTTCTGCCCTTTCCAGGCCCTGGGGAGAGCAGCAGTCAGCTTCCAGGGATGCGCGAGAGGTAGCACTCCGCCCCCTCCCCGGGTTCCCTGTAGCCCAGCTTCTGCACTCCCCAGAGCCTGGGGAGAGCAGGAGCCGAGCCAGCCTCCAGGCGTTACCGCTGCTGCTCGGGTAACATTAAGTGATTTCAGCTCAGGCAATGTAGTGAGGCTCAGGAAGCCGGTGTTCTTCAAAGCAAAGTATTTTATTCGGAAGTGGTGGTGACAGCTCAGGCAGGAGAATCGCGCTTCCATAGCCAAGTGCAAGAGCTTTTATACACACACATAAAAAGGGGGCAAAGGGGCAGGTAAGGGGGCAGGTCCCTTACCTTACACCAATAAAGAAACATCAATACAAAAGAAAGATACAATTACAACTTTTGTGAATGGGACCATGAAATCTCGCTGTCAGGCGTCTTCCCGTGGGACTTTACGCTAGTGCTGAAATGGATAGCGGAGAGAGTCCATTCATAAAACTGGGTGAGCCTGTTTAACGCACCCAGGAATCTGGTTATCAGATAGGCTGCTTCCTTGAGTTATGACCTGAGGCTCCCGCGCCTCAGTCCCACAACAAAAGAAAGTTCAAACTGTCCAATGGTGGTCCTGACACGTTTTCCAACGGCTGGGACATCTGGGTGCTGTCATCAGATTTGATTTGCAAAATCAAAGGGGTGTTTGTTTTTGCTGGAGTTGGCTGGGTGTTGGTCTAAGCTGAATTCCAAGGCTAACTTCCTTGTCCCTTAATATCAGCTTCTACAAGCTATTGCTTTTACTAACAAACACAAATATCAAAAATAACATTTCTAAACTTAAACATTAGAGAAAACCTTAAAGAGTACAAGCATGTATACTTATAGGCAAGAATATCCTAAATTAACAATAACAAAACCTTAAATCAACTGGAAAACCTAGCTAAAATATAAACCTAGACAATGGGCAAATAATACATTCAACACTAAAAGGCTTTCATTATATCCTAAAAGGGGCAAAGGCAAGAGGGAAACCATGTAAAACATTGGCATAGTCACATATATATGTCCTTTGCAAGCCTTGTGGAGGCTTTTGAACCACACAGGTCTCTGTGTCCTGACCTGGAGCCAGTGTAGTCAGGTAACGTGACTCAGGAAAATATTTTGGCTATTTTCCTGGTGGTAACACAGGGACATGCTTTTAAAAGCACGGTAGCCGGGGTGGGATGCAGGGCTCAGTAACACACCTCCACCTGAGCCCTGCCCCGGCATCCATGCTTTTAAAAGCACATCCCTGGAGGCTGGCTTGGCTCCTGCTCTCCCCAGTCTCTGGGGAGAGCAGAAGCCAGGCTACTGGGAGCCTGGGGAGGGGGCCGAGCACTGCCCCCACACATCCCTGGAGGCTGGCTGCTGCTCTCCCCAGGGCCTGAGGTGCCCTCTCACATGACCGCAGGGAGGTCCTGAGGTGCCCTCTCACATGACCAAAAGGCATGCGCCTGGACAGGTCCCCATGGTTGGTATGCCCATGCCTACCTCACAAGGTATCTGTTGTGGGGAGAGGAAGGGAAGGAGTTTGTAAGCTGCTTTGAGACTTCTTAAAGTTGAGAAAAGCAGGGTATAAATCCAAACTCTTCTTATTCTTTGTGGTCCTGATCTGAATATCCCAGGCTAGCCTGATCTTGTAAGATCTCAGAAACTAAGCAGGGTTGACCCTGGCAAGTATTTGGATGGAGACTCCCAAGGAATAACAGTGTTGTGATGTGGAAACCATCAGTGATGGCAAACCACTTCTGAATGTCTCTTTCATTGATAACGCCACTGGGATGGCCAAATTGCCCATCAGTCAGATCTGAAAATGGTGGTGGAGGACTTTCCTATCCTTGGTACAAAGCAAATCATACTAGAAACATGGTACAGTTGAAAGGGCTTGAAGATTGTAGCCTAGAGCTGGTTAGAAAATCTAGCAAGGAATGGAAGACCTACTTTTCACAGGAGCCTTTCTTCCGTCTTTTCCTGTTTTTGTAATTTTGCATTGTAAGCAACTTTGGCTTCCATGGGGGATAAAAGTGAGATATAAATAAGGATGCCAACCTTCAGGTGGGACCTGGGATCTCCTGGAATTACAGCTCATATCCAGTCTACAGAGATCACTTTCCTTGGAAAAAATGTCTAGTTTGGAGGATGGACGCACTGGTATTGTAATCTACTGATGTCCCTGCCTTACTCAGACTCCACCTACCAAATCTCTACAAGTTTCCAATCTAGATCTGGCAGCCCTATTCCCCATCCTGTCTGGTGGCCAGGGAGGACCTGGCAACCCTAAATATAAATATTGTTTCTTGTTTCTAGCAGCTATTGTGTTGAAATCCCTCCTTTTACCCCCAGCAGTGTTAAAGAACAATTTATGTTCACTTTGATACTCTGTAATGCAGGATGAAATTGCATCAATGACAGATGGTGATAATTTTTGGTAGATGATGGCCTAATTCAGACAAACAGCAGATGCAACACTAAAGCTATTTCTGAACTACTCTGCTTCAGACAGTATTTTTGGGTTTGGCTGCTTCCCTGCTTTAGATTGCTATCTTGCGGGCAAGGCCTTGCTTTTATTTCAGTTTTTCTGGAGTGACAAGTTAGTTATAAACATGAAAGGAGCTCCCAGTATATGAGGGGGAATGCTAGGCTTGAACTCTTTCCTTTTTCTCACAGAAACAAGTTTTCCATGTTCAGGGAAGACACCCCCCCCCCCCCCGGACATTATCTAGGAGCAGTTTTAACACTTCATCAGCTGTAAAATAATGCACATTTTTATTTTCAATTTTTTGCTAGACCTCTCAATCTTGGCTGCTTTTTCTTTGTTCGTTGTTGTGAAGTGTTCAATATTATGCTCCTGTAACACGGTCCTCAGTTTTTTTATTTAAAAATTCTTTCCCCTCATCAGTCTGCAGTTTCTAAGTTGATGCCCTTCTGCAAATATAGTTTTGAAAGCCCCTGCAACCGCTCCAGCGGTTTTATCTTTGGAGACACTGCGCATGCATATTTTGAGAGAATGTCTGTTATTGTTAAAATGTATTTGTAACCCCCATTGTATTTATAATATTTCTGCATATCAGATCTGCTTGCCACTGTTCATCGACATCACCAATGATGACTCTATTTTAAAATGAATTCTGGCTGGTTTGTGTATAGCATAAACATCTTGATCCAAAAGCCAATTTGCCATATCTTTTCTACTTTGCCTATAATCTATTTTATAAGCTCCATGTAAGTAGGAAAAAATGGCCACAGGAGCCTCACTGTTTGAAAAATAGCTCCTGTTTGAGTGCATTGAAATCATTTTGCTATATGCAACAATCTCACACATCTGTAAGCATTCCCTTCTCGGCACAAGGCTGCTTGAGACTATGTCAGCTTTTCTTAGAATCATAGGCCCTTTTCGCACGGGCCATAAACAGCGCCCTGGAGATGGCAAAAACACCGTCCCCAGGGAGCTGTTCGCATGGGGGCGCAGCTGTATCGCAGCTGCGCCGCCCTCGCGCCTCTCCAGCAGCGCGAAGCCGCTGTTTCCCGACCTCGCTTCTCCAGCAAGGTTTGGGGGAAACAGTGGCTTCTAGCTGCTGCCGTTGCGAACGGCAGTGGCTGGAAGGCGCCATTCCCACTCCCCTTTCCCAAACGCCTCACTGTGTCCTCCAGCCTCCGGTGCGTTGCACAGGCCAGGGGACACGCCCCCCTGCCCTGCGACTTCCGAGCTGTTGCGCAGGGCAGGGGGGCGTGTCCCCTGGCCTGTGCGACGCGCCGGAGGACGGAGGACACGGTGAGGCATTTGGGGGACGGCGCAGCCTGTGCGGAGGCTGCGCCATCCTCCCCGTCCTCCCCGTTATGTACACTGACCCAACCCCCATTGTGGCCCTGCGGAAACGGCCATAGAATCATAGAGTTGGAAGAGAGCACAAAGGTCATCATGTCCAACCCCCTGCAATGCAGGAACACATAATCAAAGCACTCCTGATAAATGGCCATCCAGCCTCTCTTTAAAAACCTCCAAAGAAGGAGACTCCACCACACTCCAAGGTATTTTTATCTCCCTAGAAGATGGCATGATGTTACATCTTGCCAAGGAGATTACCCATCGCAGTTTGGGATCAGGAAGTAAATATAAATAGTTGGATATAATTGCCTTCCCCAAGGAAATGCCAAGAGGTGTGCAATGTGTTGGGGCTTTAATCTTCCCCACACACAGAGCACTCATTGGCCAGCAAAAAACAAGCAAGTTTGGCTCAGAGGCTCTCAGAACGTGCTGCCATTCCAACGGAGATACATGGAATGGCTCTACCTCTCCTTTCTGACTGCAGAACACTTTCTTTCCCCTCCTGCTGCTGCACAAATGCTCATTTTGGGTGAGAAAATACCTACATGCTAGCTGGGTGACCTCAGGCTAGTAACAGTTCTTTGGAGCTCTCTCAGTCCACCCACCCACCACTGTTTTCAAATGCTTCCAGCAGCATGGTCTTTTGAGAAGGAGTCGAGGAAAGCTGTGCTTCTGCTATTAGTGACAGAGGGTGAGTTGTTCACAACACTTTCATGTTTGAAAAGATAACCTCAGCTGTCTCAAAGCACCGTTCCAAATGGCTGTTTGTGTGGGAAGCAATATCCCAACTGTCCATTCATGTGAGAAAGAGGGAACATGTAGAAACAGTTGTCAGCTTCCCCCCAAAAATAGCCTCAAAGAGCCAAAGCCGCCTTCAGCATAAATGAGCACAGAACAAACCATGGGTCATAACTGAGCCCATAACTGAGCACAGAACAAACCATGGGTTATTCAGACACCAGCACCAACCAAATACAAACACATTAGCACAGGCATCCCTCAATCAGACACTCTCCCAAGTTCTACAAGGGCATCATCTACATGCCCCATTGACTCTGAGGCACCAGTATCCCCCAATCAGACACATTCTACAGTTGCCCAAATACACGGGTCTATAAGTTCCACCCGCTTCCAATAAGCCCCTCCCCAAAACTGTCAGATTTGATGTTGATGTGTTGTATGTCTCTAGGCTACTATTCTGCATTAGTGGTGTCAAATTCTTAACTCTGAGTATTTTCCCTTTAGATGTAGGATTCTAAATGTCACTTGCAGCAACAAAATGTGCACATATGCAAGGAAGCTTCACATACATGTTCTAGTACTAAATGCTATCCTTGTGAATTGCAGCCACATAGCATTCAGCTTCTAATGTTCCTTTAAGTTTTTGGAAGAAGAAAAAGAGGTTTGGTTTTATGCCCTGCCTTTCTCTCCTATAAGGAGTCTCAAAGTGTCTTACAAACTTTTTCTCTTCCTCTCCCCACAACAGATATTTGTGAACTAGGTGAGACTGAGATAGTTTAGAGAGAATTGTGACTAACCCAAGGTCATCCAGCAGATTTTATGTGTAGGAGCAAGAACCTGGTTCACCAGATAAGACTCCACCGCTCATGTGTAGGAGTAAGGAATCAAACCCAGTTCTCCAGATTAGAGTCCACTACTCCTAATCACTACACCACTTTGGCTCTATATGTAATAATACCTTCTGCTTTCTGTACTTCAGGATGCGAAATCCACCTTAAACCATTGATCAACCCTGTGATGGAAAAATACTTATCTCTGGCCACGCAAAACATGGCTGTGATTCTCTCTAGGCTAATTTCTTTTGTTTCATGCCATGTCTAAGTACAAGAGGAAGATGTACAGCTCACACAAGCCTCAGACTGTAAGGAAATGTAAGGAATTAAAGGGCAAATGATTTTTTTTAACTCTGCTGTGCTTTTGACTTAAATGAGCATTGCTACCTGTCAGCAATTGAAGTACATTCCAGATAATTTCCAACACCTCCACACTTCTCTAGGCCAATTGCTGTCCTTGTGATTGATAGCTATTTCTGAATGCCTCCTTTAATGTAAACCATTCAGTTTCACAGACGTTTGATCTGCCACATCAGTAAATTATTGAATTGAATCGTTCCACTCTGCCATTTCAGCGGCTAACCACCTTGGGATTTTTAGTAGGAACGAAGCCCACACATTTCCACATCAAACACTCCCCCCCCCAGTACCTGAATGTAGGTATTAAATCAATACAACTTGTTCTTCAAATATATATTCATGTTCACTTACTCTTAGTAAAGGGCTAGTCCACGTCTTTAGAACTGCTCTTATATCTAGCATTTACTTTCATTTGTAATCTGCTTGTCCTCACTGGCTGAGCTTCTTAAGAACTTCTGGGCAGTCCTGTTTGTTCATATTGAGTAATCACTCATGTAAATCAGCATTTTACATATTATGAAGCAACACACTAGGCTTCTGAACTTGGGTACCAAGAAGCAACCAACTAGGCTCTCTAATCTTGTTGCACCTGTCCCTTTGGGAGATCTTTGCATGTGGTGGTGATGCTGTCCCTAATGAAAAATCTGTGGATCGCGGGAAATGGATCTTTAAGAATTGGACAACTTTCTTCTCTATCGCTGCCACTCTTTTGCTAGGAAGTGAGCAGCTCTTTCTTCCAAGTGCTTCTTGCTGGGAGTACTTCTCATGGTCTTAGAGAGAGGACTCCCTTAGCTGCTGCCTGTATCCCAGCTGCATCTGATTGCTCCAGTCCCACAATGTGACAACTATTCCCCCTAGTTAAATATCAAACCACAATTCGACATCCAAAGCTTGAGATAGACAGTCCATATTTTTAGTATTTGATGAATTGGGAAGTATGTTAAAGGCGCCTCTTCAACTCTTTTCAATCACTGTGATTGAAAAACTATGTCTTGTAGTTACACCAAATTAAATGTGAGTCTTTTTGGTTCCAATTACTCCGGCTCCTGATAAACAAACTGAGGCAGACATGGCACAAACTTCCAGACATGACACAAACTTCACTGTTAGAAGGTTCGGGCATGGCCAGTAGTGTAGATGGCTTTTTAGAAGGGTTTGCACAAAGCCATGGAGATAGATCAATCACTGGGCATTAGCTAACACAGTTAAATGGAACTTTCATGTACAGTGTACTTCTGAATTCCAGATTCCTGGATCAAATGATAGGGAAGGCTCTGTCCTTGATGCTGTGTTAGTGAGCTTCTGAAGGCATCTTACTGTCTCCTCAGTTCTGTATCTAGATGAAATTTTGTCTGACTCAGCAAGGCTTATTTAAAACATAAGTATCCCCAAAAGATTAGTGTCAGGATGCCTTTTCTGGGAGTGGGGACTAGCTGGGGAGAACTTTTCCACTTGCAGGTGCTGCTTATCTGTTTCCCTGGCCTTGAAGTCCTGAGCTGGGACGAGACTTCAGGCTGGACTGTTTTGCTCCACTGGTTCAAATGTGGGGGGTTGGGGAATGCTACATTATATTATTCCAATTTGCCAGAACTGGTGCCAATTCGCAAGAACAGCCTTTTTCTGTCTTTCTCATGTCTGCAATAAAATCCTTGAACCCATCAAGCGAGTTATTGTCTGAACGGGGAACTGACAAATAGTGGACATGACCTGGTCATGTAGGTATTCCATCTATTTAAAAGAAGAAGTGATTTTCTCTGGACATTGGACTTGGAATATGGATGGCACTTGCAATATTTCACATTGTGCTTGGAGAATTAATTTAGCTGCTTATTTTACTGAAAAGTACCTGACCTTTATGTATGTGCAATCATGGTGCAAGAGTTTGACTCTGAGGCTAAAAAGATCAACTTCGTTTTAGTTCCCAGAAAATACCCCTGAGCAATTAATTGCTCAGTTTGACTGTATTAGACACACAGTACATTTGGAATAAAGTGAGACACCCTGGGATTTATAATAGCATTTTAAACAGTGGGTTATGAGTTCTTTGTTACCAGCACTGAGATTACTTGTTTATCCTCTTGGCTTGGAAGGATATGCTCTAAACCATTTTCAAAGTAAACATAGCTTGTGGGCATTTCCTTTGCACTTCACTGGAGAGAGAAAGGAAGCAAGACAAAGCAAGGGTAAGGCATTGTGTTCAAACTTACTACCACCTTTGGTCTGAAAAATATTAAAGCCTGTGAGGTGGAAAAAAACCTGTACGTTAAGGCTTTAATTAAGTAGGGTGTAATGAACTTTAAAATAAAGAAGACTGATGAAGCTGCCCTTCATATGGTTTCCAAAATGAAGAGTGTCTTTGTAGCTGATTTAGATGTAAATACAACTTTTTTTGTGACATCTAAATGAAAATGGGCAAAACAACTAACCATGGTTTGGTCTTGTCTATAAACCCCACTCTAATTCAGGATTGAGCTGTAGGTTAGAATCCTGACATATAGGCAAGGCAACAATTCCCAGTTTGTCATTTCATCTGTTATGATGTGAGGAGAAGCTAGGCTCTCCAGATACCCAAGAAATATTCAGACTCACCACTGTGGAGTGATGTTGTGAGTCTGTGCACTTAAGGACTTTCTAGTGCATTTCCTCTACATATGCATACATTGCGCTGCGGTGAGATTTAATATGAAGTATATATGTCAGCAGTAAGGATGCTCAAAATGCTATTAATATATCCTTGGATGCCCAGGGTTTGAAGGAAAGAAACCCAAACATTTGAAAATACCAGAATTGGACAGTAGATAGTCCATGTATGCAGTGTCTTTCATTCTTTTGTAGTGTCCATCCATTCTCCCACATTTTCTTTATCCATCTGCACAAATTTCCAAAAGAATATTTTCTGATGCAAAATGTTTTCTCTGTCTCAAGGGTGAATAAATCAACATATAAAACAGATTGCCTTTTGCTTAGAGATGAGCACTCCACATCCAGGATCCACACCACTTTCCATTCTCCATTTGCTCCTTTTTTCTATATTTTCCAAAAGAGTTTTATTCTGGGGCTAACAGAACTTGCCTTTCAAGTCCCTAGTTTTAAAGCTTCACTTCCATCCAAATGGATATGCTAAATCTTATGCAGACTATTCTCTTCTAAACCCAAGGATTTTCAGCTTTCACAGACGAGAACAGTGTGGGTGCTCCCCTTGGCCAATTCTATTCTCAATACACTTGGCGAGCTCTCTTAATGCAATTAGTTTGGAACAGGACAACCGCAAGTCTAGGAACCTGAAATGAAATTTGCTAAGGCTGTCTCAGCAGCTGAGGTGTATACCACTGGGAAATAAAGAACAACACAAAAGGAAAGGTTCCTGCTATGGGAAGGGGAGAGATTCAATTGTGTGATGAATACTGCCATAGTTACAGGTGCATACTGTTGGAAGTGATAATGGCTCTTTTTGCATTCCGAACTTACCTTGAAGTTGTTTGTTCTGCAGGATTTTCTCATTTTTTTCATTTACACAATATTCCAGCTGAGCTGCCATTTTGCCTGCCCTCCCCCCCTTCTTTTTTCTGCAACCTCCAATGGGGGAGGTTGCCTGCTGCCTTTTGGGGGGGGGCATTTCAATGATCTGTTGCTTCTTCAGTAAACCTCTGTAATTTAAATTAAAAATAAAGAAGCCCCTGCTCCTTCTGAAATGCCAGTTGGAGGAGTGGGCGGAACTGCTGCTTTGTGGGCAGGGAAAGGCGAGGAGAAGTGATAAAACCTGAAGGAAACTGCACACATGCTGATCCCTTTTGCTCTCCCTGCAGAAGTAGACAAAAAGTCACCCTTTAACGGTTGACCAGTTTTGGAAACTGTGTGGAGAGTTTGATCTGAAGCACAGTGAGTTCTGGAGAGGAGGAAACATGTGTGGCTGAGAATCCAACCCAAGGGTAATGTGTGCTGAATATGAAGGAGACCACAAGTGTATACATGGCCAATGTCTGATGTGTAAAGGAACTGAGAAGAAGACTCAGAAGGGGCGGGCAAGTGGCCAGCTAGATAGGGCTGTAAGGATAGAGACACTTCAATCCTTTCATGTCACTTCTTGTTTGTCCTTATATTGATTATATGAGGTCTAATTTTTTTGAAGTCTCCCTCCTTCCCTAGCTAGTGAGGTAGTTAAAGGCTACCCCTGTCTTTCAGCTTTCCTATCTGATATGTAGTTCCTTAATAAACATTTAACTACCGTTATTCATCGACTCTGCCACTTTTCTGCATTACTAGGGATTTGCCAACATATACAATCTAACTTAGCTTCTTTTGAAAGAGATATTTTGTGATCACCTGAGGCATAGTAATCAAGAATATTTTGTCAGCATCTGTCCAGCTGGCTATTGTGCTGACTGCTGCCTCAGAACTGATGCAAAACTGCTTATAACACTGCATGTTATGTATGTTCTGAGGCATTGAAAAAAGGCTCAGCAAAAATCAAGAATTTTGAGCTAGGTGAGTTCAAATAGTGATTAATGAATTTATTTTTTAAAAATTTGTGCTGCCCTTCCACTAAACTCAGGGTCCCAAGGTGATAAACATGAAAATGACATTTGAAAATACAAATATATATATAATATGATAAACAGTTAAATAAAACGTAGAAGCATATAGTGCTGTTCTGCAAGTGTTTGTTGTTAATTCTTGTTACTAAGTGAGAATCAGATAGCAACCAAAGTGCATTATATGTACTTTGCTCCAAATTTCCCAAAGTAGTTAATGCTGAACAGGAAGTGTTTAAATGGCTACCTAGGAACAAAGCTTATTAAATTAATCCTCAAATTGATACTAAGCATACTTACCAGAAGAGAAATGCACTCTGTCCCTCACTGAGTCCCACTTTGACTTGAACAAATAAAACCAGATTATAATTAAGAGCAATGTCAGATGAAGTTTGGATGTTTCTTAGTCAAATCACTGGATGGGACAGCATGTGAAATTGCAAATCCCCTCAGAGGAACAGAAAGTTGGCTTCAGGGAAGCAAACAAAATCTGTGAAGAACAGAATACATCATTCCCAATTCTACTTCCATCGATCAAAGAGGTGGAAGAAGGGCATTTACTGCTTGAGACAAATTCAAGCTTTTTATGATAAAAGAAGCTGGAAGTAGTAGAATGGGAAGGGAACATGCAGAGATGCATACTGGTACACTGTGTTTATTTATTTATTGTAGTCACAGACCATCCATAGAATGAGCTAATACAAATTGCAGTGTATAACAAATAATTAGTGTTCCGAGGAGATTTTATTCACATATAATAGGTGACTTAAGAACTGGAAAATAGTTATAACAGTCCATTAAAATTTTAAAACCAATTTGCCATTGGTACACTGAATGATCCAACATGTATCTGCTTTTCCATGTTAAATTTCAGACCTATTGCAGCAAAGCCACTTGACACAAGCAGTTGGAGGTAAGCTACTTCAGACTCAGTTTGCACAAATTATTCAGAGATGCAGACTGCAGTAGAAAGGTTCCAGCTCTTGCATTTTACACAGTCATGCTAAATTGTCCAAATTAATGCAGTTTCTATTTGCAGCATCCACTTATGTTGATGTGAAGAGATGCTTTCCCCAATACGTGCCTTCATATTGATGACCATTCCTTGGTTGTTATATTTGCAATAATTGTGTCTCTTATTCCACATGAAAAAAGTTCTCATACACATACATGTGTGTGTATGAGAAATCCTACCTACATTCAACATGACATTTTTTGTATTCAACTGAGATTTGTGGTCACAAATACAGTTCCCCTGAACCACATTAAACAGTTAAAGCAGGTGATGATGAAATTTTACCACAGATTGACCAGCCTAATTAATTTTCTTTAACTAAATGTTAGCTGAGGGCGATTAGTGATTTCCCAAATGCCACATGTTGAGTTCATGGCAGTGATAGACTTGGTTGTCACACTTGAAATAATGGAACAAGAGCATCCCTCACTGGAGCAGATACAAGCTTATTTTTAGAATTACCATATATCTCTTGCTTTTTAGGAAGCCTTTTGGTATAACCTGGAACTCTGCTAAAGCTTTCTGCACCAGAAATGGCTACAAAGTTAAAGAAATAGCCAATTGCCTTTGTGAATTTACTCTGGATTTTATGGGATTACGTTTGAAATGCACTTTAAATTATAGTTTACATCACCAATGGCATGAATTCATATTTTGCTGAAAAACATTAGGAACAACAGCATTGATATAAATAATAGAATCATAGAGATGGAAGGGGACAAACAAGCCATCTAGTCCACCCTCCTGCTTAATGAAAGATCAACATACTGCTTGAAGACTGCCAGGGCAGGGGAGCTCACCATCACCCTAGGCAGCTGATTCTACTGCTGAACTATTCTTATTGTAATTCTACTGCTAAACTACTCTTATTGTAATTCTACCCCCCTCCAGTCTCCAGCCAGTACCTTTCCACCCTTAATTTGAACCTATTATTACAAGTTCTAGCCTCTGCTGCCAATAGGAAAAGCTCCATGCCCTCCTTTAAGTGACAGCCTTTCAAATACTTAAACTCAGCTTCCATTCAGCTTCCTATTTCTAGACTGAATATTTCCAAGTTCCTCAGCCTTTCGTCATAGAGCTTGGTTTCTAGGTTCTCTGTACTTGTTCTCTGTACTCGCTCCATTCTGTCCAGATTCTTGAAAAAGAGAGGCCTCCAAAACTGCACAAAGTATGGTCTAACCAGTGGAGTGTACAGCCGGATGATAACATCTTGCAGTTTGGATTTTACGCTTTTGTTGATATACTCCAAAATCACATTAGCCTTTCTTGTTGCTGCATCACACTGACTGTTCATATTTAACTTACAGTCCACTCATGCACCAAGATCTTGTTTACATCTTGTTCACACAGAAGCGTATCCCCAATCCAGTATGTGTGCTTCTAATTTTTGTTACCCAGATATAGAACTCTGCACTTATCCTGTGGAATTGCATATTATTTACATCTGTCCACTTTTCCAGGGTGTTAAGATCTTGTTGAATTCTATCTCTACCTTCCTGTGTATTTGTCACTCCTCCTAATTTGGTGACTTCTGCAAAATAATACACCTCTTCATCCAGATCATTTATAAAAAATATTGAAAAGCATCAGGCCACGAATCGATTCTTGCGGCATCCCATTGCACACCTCCCTCCAATCAAATACAATGGTATTAACGACTCTTTGAGTGCAGTTCTTCAATCAGTTTCCTATCTACCTATTCTAGAGTGCATTCCATAGTTCTTTAGTTTAGCCATCAAAACATCATGGGATATTCTGTTAAAAGTTTTACTGAAATCCAGGTATACAAAGTTGACAGTGTTCCCGCAACGTAGTAAGCCTGGCACTTCATCCAAAAGGAAACAAGGTTTGGCAGGACCTACTGGGGACAAATCTGTGCTCACTTCCCCAGATCACCAATTTGTCTTTCAGATGCTCACAGACTGACCTCTTTCTGTTTCTCTCGAATAACTCATATCCATCCACCACTATATTCTACTAATGGAAATCATCCACTGAGTCTCTATAATACCTACTAAAAAATATCCCTCTGCCTGCATTAGAAGCTCTAGCTCTTCCTTATTATTACTCAATCTCTGCATATTGATGAATGGACATCTGAAGTCCCATACCTTTGGCTTCATTTGACCTGGCCATCCCAGCTGGGCATCTGCAGTTTGCTCTCCTTCAATGAAATACCTGTATTTGTCATTTTCCCCTCTTATTATGGTGTCAGTTTAAAGTCCTCCAAAGGAATCTCCTCAGGTTTATTCCAAACACTTTCTTCCCTGACCTTAATAGGTAAAGTTCATTGTGTACTAATAAGCCAACTTCCAGAAAACCTAGTCTGTGGTCCCAGAATCCAAACCACTCCTCCTGGCACCACCAACTTAGCCAGTGGTTTTCACCTGCATTATCTTCTGTTCCTTTTGTATTCCTCTTCCTCTGCCGGAAGGTCAGAAAGGAAAACCATCTGTGTCCTCATTCCATTCAGCTTTCTCCTGAGAACTTTATAGCCTTAATGCTTGCAATGGTTTCCTCAGCTGTGCCATTCATTCCCACATAGACCATCTCAAATGATTAGTGAATTGCAAAATTAGGTCAGTTTTGGCATCTGGCCTGCAATATTTTTAATGTTTGCCCCTGGCTAGCAACATCTCTTGAGCTAGGGATCAGGCCTGGTAACTGTGAAGAGGGGATTGGAATGTAGACTGTGTATGGATTACAGGGATTTGAATGCAGTATCAATGTCGAACAAGTACCCGTTGCCCCTCATTAAAGACTTGCTGGCTACTCTGGGCTCTGGAAAGATTTTCACTAAGTTGGACCTTAGGGAGGCTTACTACCGGGTTCGAATAGCCGAAGGTTTTGAACATTTAACTGCTTTTAACATGCGGTATGGCCAGTATTTGTATCAGGTACTCCCATTAGGAATGTAAAATTCTTTAGCTTCTTACAAAGTTCCTAGGCCTGTCCCCCAGGCTAAGAGCCACTGGCCAAGTGCCTTCAGCTTCCACTTCTGTTGAAGAAGAGCCTTAGAGTTTTAAGGCTTATAGCCCCCACCTCTTAACAGCAACAACAGAAGGTCAGGCCAACAATCAACCAGAAGCAATCAGCTCTTCTCAGTCAACAACAAACTAGACAATTGAACAATCAGCCAAGCAAAAACCATTCTGCAGCAGTTTCAAGCACTCATTCACTCTCAAACACCATCTTCTCGCATCAACCTCAGTTAATGTCCCCAGCAGTTAAGGAAGGGCAAAAACACTTGTTAGCAGTTCTCACCTGTGCTCTTTCTCCCAGCCCGACTGACTCATTTCCCTATGAACATTGCATAATTTAAAATCTAGCCAAATTGTAATTATTTTCCCGGTAAAATTATGAGTTGTCTATCCAATGGTAGTTTCGGTGTGGGTAAGGTCATAATTTTCAATATCTTTCATTATCAAAACCAGAGCCATAGTGAGGGGGAACAGGGGCACGAGGCCCCCTGCCACACCCCTCATGCCCCTGCCACCTCGCGCCCCTGCCACATCCCGAACACCCCTGCCATGCCTCTGCCACGACCCCACACTGGTGCGCGCCTGGTGCGTCGCTCACTTCTCCGCCCCCTTGGTGCTACGCCAGTAACCAAAACTGTTATGATAGAACATGGTGGTTGAATAACTGTGGTCTGAACTGTTCTTTTGTTTTACACATAATAACATTGAGTGATTGCATTAATTATGACCCTGGAAGCTTTTTGCACAATAGATGCCATGTTGGAAACACAAATGACAAATTTCAATCATCTCTGAAAGTTAGCTAGAAAGAAAAACAGCAAGTATTTCAAACCCAGAAACCACACAGTGAATAGAAATTGCCTTATATTTTGCATTCAAAGATATCCAAATGAGCAGGAAGGGCATGGGACTTTTTATATTGCAAAGATTTATAAAGAAGCTGGAGAAATGAAACATTTTTAAATATCCTTTTGCAATTTTTGATTTTATGACATCCTATAAAATCAAAAGAATTGTATACATTTTATTTAGTCCCAACATGTTAATTAGGGCAAGAATGTCCAACTGGCTGCCAATGGGGTCTAGAGCAATAATTTGCAGTCTTTGACTCCAAGTTTTAATCAAGATATGGCAATTTTAAAAAGACAGTTTTATGTGTAGTGGGAATAGCAAAGGAAGCCTGGGTGGGTGGGGGGTTGTATACATTATACTGCTGTCTTGTGAATTCTGGAACGGCAAACCAGGGGCACCACTTGAGAGAAGCTGACAAGAAGCACATTTGTTTCTCAGTGAACCCCTCCCCCCATCAGCGAAGGGTCTTGAACTATCTTAGGGCACATTTGTAGGACATATGATGCTGTTAAAGAAGAGTTTGGATTTGTACCCTGCCATTCTCTCCTGTAAGGAGACGCCAGGCAGCTTACAAACTCCTTTCCCTTCCTCTCCCCACAACAGACACCTTGTGAAGTAGGTGGGGCTGAGAGAGTTCTGAAAGAACTGTGACTCGCCCATGGTCATCCAGCAGGCTTCATGTGTAGGAGTGGGAAAACAAATCCAGTTCACAAGTTCACCTCCACTCATGTGGAGAAGTGGGGAATCAAACCCGGTTCTCCAGATTAGAGTCTACCAGCTCTTAATCACTACACCATGTTGACTCTCATCATTATGCAGTGCCCACCATACTGCAGAGTATGACCTGTAAATGGAAGATGGATAGTTCTTCCTCCTAGATTAGTATCTGGAGAATAGAGTACCTCTCCCCAAAATGCACAGGCTGGCAATGCTGATCTCAGAACTGAGTCAGTCTGTTGAGATCATGCAGACTACCTTACACCTTTGCTCAGTATAATGCCTAACATGTACAGACTGATAAATAGGGGTGTTTGTAGAGCAATGAGCTGTTGCGTTCACTTGCTGTGGAAATAATTTATGAGGAATCTTAAATTGATACTGTGGTGGCCTTTCTTTTGTATATTGAAACTGCGTTTGCAATCAGTATACCTTCTCTAATGTTGTACCTGCATACAAACCTATCTCACAGGGTTATTGTGAGGGTAAAATGGAAGATAGGAGACTGATGTAAGACTGTCCCTTTGAAAGATCCTATTGCTGGAGTCTCCAGTGACTGAACATGTGATTTCTGCATGCAAAGCAGACACTCTATCATTGAGTCTTGACCTACCCCGTGAGTTGGGAGACTTGTACTTTGAATTTCCATTGTACACGGAGAGCTGTTTCTTAGTTTCAGTTCCTTCCTGGCAGTGGCGTAGGAGGTTAAGAGCTCATGTATCTAATCTGGAGGAACCGGGTTTGATTCCCAGCTCTGCCGCCTGAGCTGTGGAGGCTTATCTGGGGAATTCAGATTAGCCTGTACACTCCCACACACGCCAGCTGGGTGACCTTGGGCTAGTCACAGCTCTTCTGAGCTCTCTCAGCCCCACCTACCTCACAGGGTGCTTGTTGTGAGGGGGGAAGGGCAAGGAGATTGTCAGCCCCTTTGAGTCTGCTACAGGAGAGAAAGGGGGGATATAAATCCAAACTCTTCTTCTTCTTCTTCTTCCTTTATTCTATTGCACAATGTCAGTGAAACTTGGCTCCCTTTCATATTTGTCAGAAATCTGCCTGGAGAGGAAACCCCTTTTTGAATTATTTCTTCATCTGGGGGTTCTTTGTAAGCACATAGATGGGCTTTTGAATATGCAAGTATTTTATATTCACTGTAGTTTGGGAGCTCAAGTAAGAATCTGCTTTGCTTCATTGTATTAGCCAGATTCTCTTCTTGAAAGGATAAATGTTATGAGCATTTCTTCTTCATAATTCTTCCACCATATACAATTTCTGACTTGCTGTTGTTCTAGCCAACAAAGACCTTGTTGGTGTGGGCTTGAGGAGCAAAATAAACTCAGGGAACTTGAATCTGTATTTCATGTTAATTTTGTTAAGACCAGGTTTGTCTGATTGGAGACCAGATTGGTTGAGATACTAGACAACGTACTCAATGTACCACTTCAGCCAGCCCTTCAGACTAGTAATTTCAAAACAAACCAGGAGGGCAGGCAAAAAAACACTTCAGTGCCTGAACTACATTTTGTTCCTCTTGTAGTCGCAGCACTTGCAATTAAATCCAGATGGTGTGTGATACACAGAATGCTCCTTTGAGACTACTCAAGGGTCAGGACTCATGTAGATACTTATGGCTCAGTCTCCCATTTTTGATGTGAAAGGACAATCATGTGCGCCCCCCCCCCCTGCTGCCGCCTTTCCAAAGCTGTCAAGCTTCCCCAATTCCCCTCTTTCTTGTAATTACATATTCTGTTTAGTGCTGCTAGGCTGCCTACCATTCGCCTTGTCAAGAGTTTGGTGTCATTTATTATTTATCAATACGCTGTAAAAACTCTGCCTGCATAAGGAAGACAGGCAGCTGAAATCTCTGGCAGCTCAATGACAATAGAAGAAAATACTATTTATTTTTTAAAAATACAATAGCCCAGGCTTGCTTTTTTTTTTTTAGTGGAATTAAGCTGAATGTATGTGTGAGAACATTTTTTTTTCATTTTTCCCCTCTGCTGAAAATGGATGAGGAGGTTGATCTAGTATTCAAACTGAAACCTAGAATTGTTTTCAGAATACATACTCCAGGTTTAATTTGGAATAGGTAGTTTGTTGCAAACCAATAGAATGCTAAACAGGTAAACTGGAAGATTTTATTTATTTATTTATTTATTTATTTATTTATTTGGATTTTTATACCGCCCCATCCCCGAAGGGCTCTGGGCGGTTTACAACATATAAAATACAATATAAAATAAGTAACCATTTAAGGCAGCAATAAAAATTATCAATTCCTATTCTAGTTATAAAATTCAGCAGGTTAAAATGGCGTCCAGCATTCCAGTAATAAAAATCCCTCCCCCCTCAGAGAGGGAGGCATGGCGAGTCTCGTTGGATGACAGGTGGCCCAGTTGTCAAGGGCCAGAGGAAGGGGGCACTATTAGCGGCTGGTTCCTCCAAAGGCCCGGCGGGCCTTTAAAACTAGTTGGACCACCAGGAGCCAAATGCAAGTCAGCCTTGGGTGCCAGTTTCAGTTAATGGTATTGCTCATTTGGCTTTCCCTGATGAATAGCAAATAATAGTAAACCTCACATTTACTGATGGAAGAACTGGGGTTTCATTGTGTTCTCTGAACAGTGTTAGTGAATCTGGATTCTAACCTGTACCTTCAGCCTGAACTGAATGAAAATATTGTAACAGTGTTTTATCTAAAACTTGTCCTAGATTTGCTAAGGCACTTCTGCTGCCATCAGCAGAATGAAAAGGTCAGTTCTGTTAACAAGCTTCATTCCTATTCCTTTCTTCCTCTTAACTTAAAAGAGTCTCAATTCTATTGCATTGGTTGTGCAGGAACATTTGTTTAAAATAAAAAAAGCCCCTTTCTTCTGGATTAATCTCTTGAAAGTTCATACAGAGGCTAAAACAATTCATTAATATGCCTTATATTGTGCCAGATCTTGACTGATGTTTTGATATGATCATACTCCCATTCATTTTTATATTCAGATAGTTCTGTTAAACTAAAACTCTGTTCTTTAATGTATTTTGTTCAAACTGCTAACCTGCTTTATAATCTTGTCAACAAAGGTGGGTATCCTCTATGCTTCAGACTTTGCAACATTATTATTCTATAGATCATTGGTTCCCAACCTTTTTGGTATGGGGAGGGGACCCACACGTTCAAATATACTTGGTGAGGTAACCTAGTAATGTATTGTCACATGAATTTTGCACTGTAGGTTTTTAGTAGCAAATGTTTTCATGCTTTTTAACTGCCAGATTGCCTGTTTTATAACTTAATTTGAGTTATCCTAACAAACATGTACTTGACACACATATTAATATGGAATTTGTTGAAATATTGCATTTACAGTTGCTTCATACAAGTGTAAGAACATGACTCTCTGCTCGTAGGTTATCTACAATCCCATGTATGTCTACTCAGAAGTAAGTCAGAGGGCTTACTCCATGGTAAGGGGGGCTAGGATTGCCTTGTAAATAATCCCCATTCGATTAAAAAAGAATTTACTTCAAAGAAAACACACAGAAGTGGACAAGTTGGGGGTTTGACCAGTTCTTCACCTGGCATACACCAACTCCTTCCAGCCCCAACTATTTCTTCTGCAGAGTAGAGGTCAAGAAAGAAAAACATGGAAAAGAGTCTGGAATTATTTAGGATTCTCCCTATTTAGTTGAAAGCTTCAGATTCCAAACCTGAAGCCCCTTTCTATGATAATGTTTTCTATTAGAAGAATCCCCCCTCCCCCCAATATTTCACTCAAGTTCAATGGCAAATTTCTCCTTTTGGGAAATGCATCTGTTTCTTTAAAAAATCAAGCACTTTCTGTTTTCTTCTGCTCATTAGCTCAGACTAACACACTGTCCAAAGCCCCATTTAGACACATTTTGTTTCTGATGTGAAGGTGGGAAACAAATGGGTGATGTGAGGGAGGAAAAGAAGCTGGGACTGGAGTGAGTCCACAGAATGGAATGGCAGTCTCTGGGTCTAGCATAAGTGTTCTGGGAGTGGAATGAGAGGTCCCAGCGTGGAAAGATGGCTCCTGTGAAGAGCGTGAGTATTGTGCAACTGGAATGAAGGATCCCAAAGTGAAATGACAATCCCTGGGTGTAGCAGAAGTGTTTTGGTACGGGAATGAAGGTTACTTTGCCCAGGCTTCATCCATCAAGTCCCACAGAACTGATTTTTTTATTTGGGGCCATCATTCCTATCTGGGTCCCATCATTCCACTCATGCTATTCCCAGAGGCTGTCATTCTAGTCTGTGAGCCACCAATTTGTCCCTAAACATTTGTGTTGCTCCCACGGGTCATCATTCCATTACCAAAGCTCTGATTCTATTTCTAGGGATTGTCATTCCACTCTGAAGGGTGCCATTCCAGCCACAGAACAATTTTGCTGCTGCCAGGGGCTTTAATTTCACTCCAGGGGCTGTCACCATACTAGGTCATAGTGGTGGGGACTGTTATTCCAGTTCTAGAACAGAATAACTCAGACCAGAGACCTTCATTCAAAATCTTCCACATTTTAATTGCTGTAATATTTTTCAGTAGGCCAGTTCAAGGTGATTGGCATTTCTGACTTTCATTCTATTCAGTGAGCATGCCAACATCTCTCATTCCTCTCAATGAACAATCCTGTCATTTGTTTTAGTACATCACTTGAAGAAGTAGGACCAGAAGATGTTAAACTCTGGCTTCCACAGCAGTCAGAGGCAATGAGTCAAGGGCATTTTGGTCCTGAAGTTTTCCCCCCTGTGGACTAGCAGAGTACAATTACGGTATCTCTGCACAATTGCCCATGACCCCTCTCCCCCCAGCACAAGTGGCCTCACATACACATGGAACTATGTCAGCCACTTTCTTGGTCATTCCTTTGGCAATTTGTTGCAACTGCCACATCGGGTATAATTCACAAATGGCTTTTAAAACACACCTCAGTGACCTGAGAAACAGCTAGGTGGTATTAGCATCAAAGAAAATGGGGAGGGGTTGAGTAAAAACATGAAAAAAATTGCAAGGCAAAAAGCTTCTTTAAAAAAAACACTCTGAAGAGTCCAAAAGGTTGTGGCAAAACAGCATGCTGGAGAAAATTAGGGGAGGGGCTTCAAATCAAAATTGCCTAACCCTGGAGGGATGAGATTTTCCAGTCGCTCATACCCTTATGGCAGAGTCTCCATTTCTTTTTGCCACTTCCTATCACTTGGCAAATGAAGGGGGAGGTAGAAAACAGTTTTGCTGCAACAGAAACTGCTGTTAATGTGTTTTGCAAGCATCTCAGTGTTTGCGTCAGCTTCCTACAGAGGAGGAAAAAGACAACAGAGTGGCTGCTTCTGTGCTAGGCAAGGCTTCTGTGCTAGGCAAAAAGGTACATGTTCTTTTCTTGCAGCTTGCAAGTGCAGTTACAACTTAACCTGTGCTCAGTACAGAATGCTGATCGGCACCTCCTCCAATTGAGAGATTTAGTGTGAGCTCAGTTGGGCACAAGACAAGGAGGGGAAGGGAAGAGCCACCATTAGCTAAAAGGAGCCCGCAACCCATTTCAGCAGACTTGGCACCTCCCTTACAAGCCGAGAGCCATATGTTGAGGAACAGTACTATAGATGTACTCCGGTGCATAGATCATGCATGGTTTTGATTGCCACAGCAAAATGTTTGTTGTGACTTGTTGTATGGTGAAGTTCTAGTCATTGTTTTGGGGCGGACATCATGCCGCGGGTTCAGCATTGAACTATATCAGTTCTTGGATATGCTTTAGAATTGTACTGTATTCAAAAAGGGAACTGTTAAGTGCAGGTTCTCAGATTTCTGGAGGGATTCCAGTGAGACATAGTACTGATATGCACAAGACATTGTTGGAAAACTGGAGGCAACAAGTAGGGGCAGGTGGATAATAGTTTTTTTTAGGTTGGCTGGGGAGTTTTTCGGTTTTTATTCTCCTTGTCCGTCTGAAACCCTTATGAAGCAGCATGACTGCAGCTCTATTCCTGGCTACTGTGGAATTCTGTCTCTTCCTCCCTGCCCCCCAGCATGGTCTGCACTCTAAAAAATTTATTGCTTGTTGATTTTAAATATTGGGCACTGTTATTCCCATTCCCTTTAATCTGATGCCAGAATTACTTGTTATCCCCCCATAGCTCAAATGGCATAACCAATTGCTGCTACTTTAGTTTCCCCCCATAAAATTAGGTGGAAACTATTCCACTACTGTATTGATGAGCACTTTAGTTGGTTAATAATGGCTTGGTGGTTTTATTTCCAACCTTTGGAGGACTAGCACAGTGGTAGTCCTTAAACTGCTATAGGCTACAGATAGTGCCTTTCTTTAATTTCATCATTGAGTAGTATTGTTGAATCAATGTATTGTTACAATGCAAGTCAAATCCTAGGATGATAACTGGAATCCATTAATGTCTGAATGATGGTGGAATATTAGATATCATCATAGAAGGATTTTGATGAAATAGAAAATATAAATTACCATATCCCATTACATATAGTGGAAGTACTCATAAGTTTTTAATGTTTCTCTTTAACTTAATCCTCACTGAATCTGAAAAAGTGGTTTTATCTCTTTGCGGTAATGGTTGAGTGGGAAAAAAATGTAGACACCAGTATCATTCATTTGTAGATATTTTAGTATAGCTGAAACTAAGTTTTCTGGACTACATAGTTGTGAGTTATCATTTCAAACTCCTAATCTGAGACTGAATTTAGTGTAGGAACTCTATTATAAATTTTAATATGTGAACTGTAGAGGAAATGTTTTGCTTAGATCATTAAAATGAGTGGAACTAATTGCTTAAATTCAAGTGTTTTATGTAAGAATTTTCTACCTCATCTCTACACCAAAATAGCAGCCAGTGGTTTAAAATACAGCACGACAATACAAGCATTAAAAATGTAAAAAGAAGTCCCGAGAAAAAAATGAATAACAATAGCACCATAGTAATAAATCAGTAGTAAGAGCCAAAAGTAAAATATGGGTGTGCACATGCATATATTTACTGTGAAAATAGGTGTTTTTCAGGTATTTTTGGGATCCATATAGATATTTGGGAATCATACAGATAATGTATTCGCATCAGAGAGAGAGAGAGAGAGAGAGAGAGAGAGAGAGAGAGAGAGAGAGAGTTGGGGTGGGGAGGGTGTTTTAAAGCAACAACCTTGCATGGTTGGTTTGTTTTTTTGCTTTCTTGCATGTTTTCTGAACAATTGGAGGGAGTGCCTCTTCCCTTGTTTTAGTTGGTTTGCTTTAAATTGTCTGATTTGCTTTGAATTGTCTGGTCTGACACTGGCTGTGTTAGGTTTGCTATATTGACCTGTGGTTTTGCTGGGATTCTCTAGTTTAATGTTGGTTCAGTTTGGCTTGTTGGTTCTGTTTGTATTGGGAGGCTTTTGACCAGTGATTGCTGCTTGATGTTTTGTGTTCGGCTGTTGGCTTCTTTGTTCTGGAGAAGCATGGAATATCCCTCATCATAGCAAACAATGCAGGATAGCTTTGGGCTTCTTGTCCAGGGGCACATAGAATTGGACCCCTTCTTCCAGTGTACTTGAAACTTTTGGGTTCTGTAGTGGGTAGCTGTGCTGTAATTTTAATGCTATTTGCTTGAAAAACAGACCCTCCCTGAGAGTGTGTGACTAACCCAAGGTCATCCAGTTAATTCTTCTTATATGCTATCAACTAATTTACTTCAAACTACACAAACCATGAATAACATTTTGCCTTCCCATGTCGAAAATTACAGTTTCCCCCCACGCTACTTAATTAGACTTACATATGAGTAATTTTTGGTAGCTTGTGGAAGAGGTGATATCTCTGGACTCTCTGGACATTATTTCCATAAATGTTTACCGCAGTCAAACAATAATTGATATATCTACATCTCAAGGTAGCCAAATCTGTGGATACTTAAATCTTGAAACTGGAGCTGGAAATAGACAACAGATTTTTGCGTGTGTGTTAAGTCACAGCTACTTTATGGTGACCCCACATGGAGTTTTCAAAGCAAAAGATGAGCAGCGGTGGTTTGCTATTACTTTCTTGGTGTTCTCCCATCCAGAGATGTAGTGGGGGGAAATGGCACCTGGGGCAAAATGGCGCCCCCTTGCCCCACCCACCTGAGTCCCATGCGTCTCCTGCACCCCACTTGCCTAAGCCTACAGTGGTCCTGGGCAGCCTGGCAGGTCCTGACGGGGTGAGGTTGAGGCTGAGGCTGCAGCCCCACTAGGCTGCTCCTTCAGCCGGTGAAGCCTTTGCTGGCTGAAGAAGTGACCTGGCGGGGCCGGGGCCGGGGCCGGCTGAGGGGGGAAAGGGAAAGGGTGTGGAGGCTGATTTTCCACTTCCCATGACCGAATAGGGGCCCACCTGGGGCATTTGTCTCCACCCTATCCCATGGGAGCTACGCCACTGCTCCCACCCAAGTACTAACCATGATTGAGTCTAATTAGTTTCTGAGCTACAAACCTGAAAAAGGCCCAGGTTTGCTGAAAAATCTAAACGTTGTTATTTTTTTATCTCCCCCCGTCCAAATACTAGAAGTAGTACCTGTAGCATTAAGAAAGTAATGTCATCTTAGTGCTGTTGTAGGTGTATTGCCAGCCTTCAACTTGATTTTTGTCCATAAATGCAATGTATGGCCCTTTTAAGAGCTGCTTGGGCCTTTGAGAGAGGACTCATCAGGGTCAGCCTGGCAACAACCACTGAGCGACTTGATACAATGTGATTTGATGATTCACTCAGAACTGGCTGCCTGCTACTGTTCAACAGCAGCAACCCCACAACAGGCAGTGTGTTGCAGTGGTTAGAGTTTCATACTAGCATATGCAAGATCCAATTTGAATCCCCACTCTGTCATGGAAGCTGCTGAGGGTCTTTGGCAGGGTATAAATTATGTAAATAAATAATACATACAGCTGAAGGCAGGGAGCCAATGAAAGGTAGGTTGGTTGGTGAATGGATAAAAGAGAAAGAAGGTGAGGATATGGAGGTTATCAGGAGGATAACTGGACCAGACCCAGGACTTGAAGAGGGGAACCTCACTTTCCACTATATCTACCTTTTTCCACAGTGGAAACCCAAAGCAGCTCATGTCTTTCTCCCGTCCTGCATTTTATTCTCAAAGCAAAAATATGCAAGAAACATTGGGCTATTCAATAGCTGCTTGAAACAAATGTATTTTAAGGGTGATCATGACATTCTTTCAAGGTAGAATTTGTGGTCAATTCTTTGTCCTCTGGACCCTCCTCCTCCAGACTGACCCACTGATCACAGCTTGATCTATAGAAGACCGAATTAGCACATTTATTCTCCCTTCTTGGTGGATAAAATTCACTTGTATTTTCAAAGTCCTGCAGATGCACACCCCAAGGTTTAGGGGACTTGGGAAAATAACCTCCATGTGCTGAAACTAGGCCTTCCAGATGTCCTGCCATAGGGGGAGACCTCTTTTTTGCTGCTGTGACTCCTGCCCCTGCCTGGTGGGTAGGTGGGGGGAAAATCACTGTTTCTGCACTGTGAGGTTACTTCTTTCACAAACCTGGAACAGATGTCATCATGCTGGGGTGACATTCTAGGATTCTACTTCAGTGGTTTCCATTTCTCTCCCCTAAGTGTCATGCTAGTTGCCAGCCCTCAGCAACCCTAGCCAGAACACAGGGGGAAAGGTTAATATAAATAGATAATAGACATTCCTTCAAAATCAAGCCTCTGCTTGCCAAAAAAAGGCACATTTTGATTTTAGTGTTCAATATTTTTCATGTCAGAAGGGATTTTGTTTGTTTTATGTTTCAACACATTTCAACATAATGTGCCTTTCCCCTCAGTCCTTGATATTTATATACATCCATGGGACCTAATTTTTTCCATCAACACTAGGGGAAATATGGAAGACTAGTTTCTTTTTATCTTTGGGTTCTGCTTGCTGACGTTTTGTGAAATTTGATGGAAGATCATCTGAGTGGAACACTGAATAAACAGAAAATCCTAATTGGAACAGAGCTGGAGAAATGTGCTTATTCCGAGATCAGGGATTCCCAACCCTTTTGAGCCTGTGGGAGACTTTGGAATTCTGACACAAGATGGAGCATATATTTAAAAAGTCAGGGAATGAGGTTGTGCTTAACACTGATAGAAGCTCTATGTATGTTAGCTCACTTTTTCCTTTTAAAATGTTTGAAAATTACAGCATTGGTTCTTTACATTCATTCCCCCCCCCCAGTATACAATGCTGTGATTGAATGCTTTCCAGTTTATTTATGTGTTTCCTTTCCCTCCCAACCACAGCACTTCAAGGCAGCCTACAAAAAAAAATGATTGCCAGGTACCTGAAAATTAATGTTCTAAAAGGAGAGAGGAGAAAAATGCACCTATGTGACTTGCCCTCAAAATAATAAAATTATCTGTAAAATGCCCATTTGAATAAAATTTATTACATTTCTTAAAGAATGTGGTCAACATAGGGGCCCTCCACATTGTCTTGGAAAACATGTTCCATAATGCTGTAAATGCCACTGAAAAAGAGCGAGCTTGTACTGTTGCTGAATATTCTGTGATCCCTAACCAGTTTTAAGAGAGAAAACTAGGAAATTGTTAGTTTTGCTCCTGACTCCATGAACAGTAAAAATATTGTTTCAGTCTTTTTAAATCTGTTCCACTAAGCATTGACTGCCAAGGGCTTTCTGTCTCAGTATATATCAGAAGTATCAACACCTGTCTGTGAAATATATTTGATACATCCTGATTTCAAAATGTCTATTATTTATAAACATCTTAGGTTTCCCTATTCTTGTTGTGTAATCTGCTGTGTTTATTTTCTGAAACCTCTCTGCTAACCTGATTTTACCATTTCCCCCCCAAAAGACAAATCAGGTTTTCTCCCATTAAACTAAGGTGACCAGATGGTCACCTTTGTGAACCGGGACAGACGGTAGGCGGGTATTCTGTCATCACTATGTATGTTAACAGCAAGCACCTTAAAGTTTTGCTTTTCATATGCATGTTGTCATTTATGGGCCATTGTGCAATGCTAATGCAGTGAATTAAAGAGTCAATTAGGAGTGAATCACTAAGAATTGCAAAGAGCAGGTCTGCCTTTTCAGAATGACAACACCAAGAATTAAACACATAATTCCTATAATTAGGGAGGTGTCAGTAGTGATTCCCTAGCTGAGTGTAAGCTTTTCTTTAAAGCCATTTTCCCTTACTGTTTATTCAGGGGGAAGGAGAGAGAAAGCACAGATCCCTGAAAATCCTGTTGGAAAAGCCTATTTCACACACATCCTTTAGATTCTGTGTATTTAAGGACTGGAGAACACATGTTAAGATGACTGAGGTCACTGGTTTGCACAAGTGAGTCATGCCCTGACCTAGAGCAGATTGTATTGGTGTTTTGCCACCACATAATGCTGACAAATAAATGGAGGGGAGAGAGAAGTGCGGGAGAGAGCAGCATATTTCAAAGAAAAATCTCAAATATTGTTCACAGTTGAGAAGAAGGAAACAAGGAGATCACCTAAATTCCTTCTCTTCCTGTTAAGGTTTTGAAATCTTGTCAACATGAGACTCTCAAACAAAAGAAAGATTGATATGTATAGTACAGTGGAGTTTTATCATGTGGGTTGGGGTTAAGTCTGTTAGAAAACATGTGTTTAAATCTTGTTAGAGCCTGATCGATCAATTACAGCGGACTCATGGCAGCCCTGTAGGCAAGAGATGTTCAGAGGTGCTTTGTCATCACCTGCTTCCAAGATCTGATGGAATTTGGCTAGGGCAATCTGGGCCATCCAGGTCAGGGCAGAACCTGATCAGTAGAATGCATTCTAAAAAGAATGGCTATTTCATAGCATTTGGCTCAAGAAATAAATGGAGAGAAGTAGAGACATATCTAGGGTGGGGCAACTTAGGGCACCACCCCCCATCCTGTAGCCTCTGTGAATGACTGTGTCCCACCCCTGAACTCCATGTGGAGTTCCAGGTGGGTGAGCCCAGTTGAATGCTGGTTTGATTCCCCACTCTTCCACATGAGGATCAGAGTCTGGTATACTGGAGTTGTTTCTCTGCTCCTATACATGAATCCTTCTGAATGACCTTGGGCTAGTCACAGTTGTCTTATAACTCTCTCAGCCTCATCTACCTCACAAGGAGTCTGTTATGGGGAGGGAAAGGAAGAAGTTGTAAGATGCTTTGAGACTCCTTGTGATAGAGAAAAGTGGGGTATAAATCCAAACTTTTTTTCATCCTGCAAACTGAGGGCCATGGCTTCCTTTACTGAGGGCTTCCTCTTTTCCTAATGTCTTCAACATTTCCTAGCATCGTTGTCTTTTCCAGTGAGTCTTTTTGTTTGACTTAAGTACAATAGCTTCAGTTTAGCCATTTTATCTTCTAGCTGCATAGTGACCAGATAATGCTTTTCTTGACCTATACTGTATCAGTCTGTGAAGGAACAGGAGGTGTGTTTGGTATTTCCCATTTTAAAAAATGGCCAAGAAAATGCAAGGCTGAAAAACTTTCTCTTTGGGTTGAGTTTTGATGTGTGCAGGGGGGGTTAAGGGAATATTCAAACATTATAGATAAATAAAATAATGCAAACGTGTAATTATTCATTATCAATTCAGAGGTAAACATAATTTGTTCTATCATTTCAAAGAATTGTTGAGATTATACACTGATTATATATTGTTGGATCAGAACCCCTTCCTGGTTCAGATCAGTCACGTTTAAAAGACAGAAAGAAAATTTCCAAAGACTTAGGTTTCAAAGACACTATTTTTACTGTTCAGATTTAATCTCTGTAACAGAGTACTCTAGATAGAGACACAATTTCCCAGTCACAGATCTCAGTTCTTATACTTTTCAAAATGCATACATTATGATCTTCTTGTGTGCAAACCCTCCACCTTAAACTCTAATTTTCGCTAGTCTAACAATTTAAAACAAACACAAATTTCTGCTATGCTAGTTTTCATAGGTCAGGCAATAAAACTATTTTCAGCCTTTCAATCAAGTTATCCAATTTCCAACATTCCTGAAGATGGCTATGGTTCACAGGATTAAATGATTTCACATACATCTTATTCACTAAAAACAGTTAAAATGATTATATCCATTCTTATAATCTGTAATTCAAAATAGAATACACATATCCTTTTCATATATTTCACTATTATTTCAGAGTTCATTAAAATATAGAAAAACACATTTTAATTATCACATTAGATTTTACCTGTCTTCTAACCTTTAAACATTTATTTGACATCTGTATTTATTAACTAAGTTTCCCTATTATGCTGACTCTGTGAGATGCTGTTTTTAGAGTCCTGTCCTGTTTTAGGATGTTATAAATTTCTTACTGATATGATAAGGTCTTCCTACTTTGTACCTTTGCTGACAAATTACTTTTTACTACTGAGAGACTCCTTGATTTTCAGTTTATATTGATCCCTTATTCTCTATATCATGTATAATATTTAGGCTATTTTCCTGTTCCTATATAATATATGGGGAACATAATTTTATACTCCTCCCCCCTTTAAAAATGTTGATCCAACCCTTCAGTAAAGGCTCTTTCATGGCTCAAAAAGGTACTTAAATCAAGCTACAGAGAGAAAAGGAGGTTCCTGCAAATATCTGGGATAGACCGTGCAACAACAGAATCCAGATGACTTCTCAAAACTTCCTGGAATCTCAGCGCTGTGTAGACATAGTTCTATGAAACCATGGCAGCAGAGATCAGTGTGCTAGCAAATTCTCTGCCACAGAATGGTGGCATGGCCTATTGGTGTTGCTCCGCCTTACATAGCATACAGAGCCGTTGAGGACCACCCTAGACAGAATGGTCCTGTAGATCAAGAGGCTACTCATACATCAACACAGATCAAATGGCTTGCCTGGCTCCTGGTGCCTCAGGACTCTTAGAAATTTGTCCCACTAGTCTCCCACCCCTGGCAGCTGTATGTGATGATTTTTTTAGTTTATGTTCTATTTTTAGAGACTTGAAGGAAGGGCATGATTTTAAATTTAAGAATGTGTGTGAATGAAGTTATGCACAGGGGACAAGCAGCTGCCCATTTAGAAAAGGACATTTTCCCCCTTCCCTTCTTTTGGATTGAGTCTTAGACTTTCCTCTTTATTTTCCTCTACATTGGTCATAGCATAGTTTTTCTCTCTCACATTGGAGCATATCATATTTCCCTTTCAGCATCAATCATCTGCCTTCTTTCTGACTTCAAGGCTCATTTACCATCATTAAACTGCATTATCCATCTTTGTCTTCCAATTTAAATCTTTTATATAGGTAATTGCACTGTGGCATATTCTCCCTTCCCCACTCTAAATTTATTGGCTTCTGTGAAATGCGCAAATCTTCTTTCCAATTATGTCTGCCTGTTTATTTACTTTCCTCCTTATTAGACTCATGTGATTCTGTACCTTCTGGTACTTTTCTCTGCTGCACCTTGTCAACTACCTTTAAAAATTAAGTACATGATGTTCACTTCGCAGCATCCCTATTACCCGTGTCCCCCTACCACAGTTACTTCCTAATGTAGCAGAGTGCTGCTGCTATTTATATACAGATATATTTGTCTCTTTATTTGCATGAATAATCCATCTTGCAGATTTTGTCACCTGTTGTTGATGTACCTTCTGTTAGCTCTGGAGGAACTGTTTTTCCCCTCTCCCTTGTGGTAGTATCTTGATATGTTATATTTCTCTATTTTGACATACTACTGCTGTCTACTTCATTCCTCTAGATATCTGACATCTTTAGAATTGCTCTTCAATATTTCTGATTTGTGATAAAAACAGGAGCCAGATGTATTGCAGTTCTTGTAAACAGTTTAATCCTATCTGCACCCACACTTAATGAAGTATTTTAGAAAGGAGGCCATGATTTTATTTACTTAGATGTGTGGCCCATCCTATCCCTAAAGGCAGAAAGCAGCATTTCCTTCCCTCATTTATCCTGGTAGCAAAATTTTTGACAGTTTCTGTTTTATAGACTGAGGGAGAGCAAGGGCTGGGAAGATCTGCCTACAGCACTCACATCTTTGTCCAGTAGTGATTCCCAGTTTTTTTTTTTTACTGGAGTATGTTCTGTAGGACAGGCTGAAGTCATTATACTAAATGCAGTCACCATTTATGCTTGTTAGTGCTGAGACACTTTGATTTCTCTTCCCACTGTTCCTTCCTGGAAGATGTGAGCAGCTGAGTCATGTCAAGGCCACAACTGTGAGGTCTGAGGAAACTGGTTCATTATGATTGCCCAAAAGCTCCAATCTGTACTTGAGCCCTGACATTTTTAGTATTAATGAATTACATTTCTATCTTCTCTGTCTTCCCTCATTGAACTTAAAATGGTCTATTTCACAATGGGGGAAGAACAGGAGTCCATATGAGAGGACTTGCCCCATTTGCTTCCTCTACCACCTCCTATGTCAAGTAATGCCACCTCTCAAGCTCTACCTGCGGCTTGAAGTGCAGGTATGGCTCCGCGTGTGTGTGTGTGTATGGATGGGTGGGTGTGCTCTGCTCCTAGCTTCCATTCTCTTTCCTTCTGTCTCCTTCCTCCAGTCAGGAGATTCTAGCCTTCTTGTGGAAAAGTGGCTCGGTATGAAGGCGAGAATCTTTGAAAACAGAATGAGCTGGCAGTTGTGGTTTTTTTGGACTGTGGCCATGGTCTGGTAATTTTAGCTCCAAATGTTTTGCCCACATCTATGGTTGGACTTTTAAGAGACAAGTCACTGTAAGATGTGTTTGTCTCCATGGCATCGTGTGGAGTGTTTTGTGTAGTTGAGTATTTGTTTTGTCCATCTCCGAGGTGACAGCAGGATGAGTTGCATTTGCTTGTGTCTGGGTGATGTTCATTTGAGTTGCATTTGCAGAGGCATAGGGAAGGAAAACAGAGACTGGGGCAAAATGGCGCCCAAGCCTGGCTGCTGCCCCCCCCCCCCCCGCCATGTCCTCCTGGGATGGGCAAGATATAAAACTAAAACTTAAAATAAAATTTAATATTTTAGCAGCTTACCCATGAGCCTTTGCTAGATATGCAAATTATTAATTATTATTAATTTGCATATTTAGCAAAGGCTCATGGGTATGCTGTTAAATTTTTTAAATTCATTTTTATTTTAGTTTTATATTCTGCCCATTCCAGAAGAGCTCAGGGCAGCAACAGCATGTTAAACCTACATTACAGTTAAAAATCATAATTTTAAAAATGCTCGTCATAACTTAAAAGATAGCCCAAAGGCAGGGCCATGCCTGCTAAAAGACCTTTTTTAACGCACAGTGCCAGTGAACCTGTGTGTAGCCTTGGTGTCCGGGGCATTCATGCATGGCCTGGCAGGGGACGTGGCTATGTGGGGGACCATTTTGCACCCCCTCATGTGACCTACAATGGTGGCGTCTGGGACAAATTTACACAGATGTTCCCATTGTAGCTACGCCACTGGGAGGAGAGAAGGAATTTGTAGCATCTAGTAAATTACTGAATGGTGTTTTAAAAGTTCCTTTTTTGGTTTTGGTGTTTTTTAGTACCAGTAGGCATGTTTCATTGAATTTCTCTTGGTTTTGTATCTCTCTGATTTCTATTGCGGAATAGCCATTTGCTTGCAGAGCCCTGTCTGGATGATTCAGTTCACCAGTCAGGCAGTGGCTGCACATCCATCTTGCACAGTCTACCATTGTTTTGATTATGTCCCTTTTTTGTCATGAGCAGTGATTGAAGTTTTTTTTTTACATATTGGTTTGTGTGGGTCAGTTTTCTATAGACTGTGTGGCCCAACTGTTGTTTTGCAAATGACCATGACATCTAGAAATGACAGTTTCTCCTGTGGGGGGCAGAGCAACCTAGATGAATGTTTTGATAGGAGAAAGCAGCCTGTGGAGAAAGCTAAAAAAAAAAAAAACCCTTCCACACTAGCTGTTTTCCTGCTTACTAAGGCTACTTTTTTTTCAAGTACGCTCGTAAAAAGTTATGTACCTGTGCATTAAATATCTATTTCAGACCCACCATATCCTCACTTGGATAGGCCAGACTAATCTGATCTTATCAGATTTTTGAAGCTAAGCTGGGGAGGCCCTGATTAATATTTGGGTGGATGACTACATAGGATACTGTCGGGGGAATGCTATCTAGATGATTGAGATACATTCCCGGAACCCTGCAACTGCTTAAAATAACAAATTACTGGTGCTAAAAAGATATATGTAACCAGCCTGCTATATGTATCCATTCATTTGGGTCCACTATCCAGTCAACATGGCTGACTTCAACCCACAACAACCTGTTGAATCCAGCCTTGAAAACATTTGACAATACATAAAGAACTGTTTAACTGTTGTTATAAATTCTGCAGTTCATCCAGGTTGAAGTCAGCCATGTTGACTGGATAGTGACCCAAATGCATGCTCCTCAAATGGATTTTTTAGAATGTATGTTGTTCTCCATTCACTATAGCATCCACATTTGCTCAGTATTTCTAGTTTATTGTTTTCTCTTCTGGTTTTATACACACATCTCAAGATAAGAACCACTACTAATGGCATACTGCAAGAGAGGCAGGAAACATTACAGGGAACATTTTTCAAAGGCTGCAAGGCATAGGCAAACATCCAAACGACTTAACAGACAAGAGGCACAAAATGAACACAACTGAGAATCCACTCACTTCTGCCACATCTTCCCTGCAAATGACTGTCTTTCTGAAGAGCTCTAACTCAAAGGTCAGGCACACCTCCATGACTATCTCACCAACTGTGGACACTCTCAATGATGAACTGGTGTTGAACCAGGAAGCAATAGCTTGGACGAGCAAGGTACCACAAGGCTATGGCCACCTGCTTCTCTACCTGGACTGTACAGCACATGCTGGTATCCTGACACTGCAGATGCCCCTGCAAGGCTTCCGCCAGGTCCATAACAGTGAGCTTTGTCATTCGGAAGTTGGCTAGACACTTCTCATCTCCCCAAAATCCTATCATGTGATTTTCTCACCACTGAGTACTCCTGGGATACACCCAGTAGTGAGGCGGGTTAGGAGCATTTGCCAAGGTAAACCAACCATGCTTGGTTCTCGAAGATGAGTGGCAATGGCTACAGCAGTTCTACTTTCCAGGCCTGCATCCGGTGGTAGAACTCCATACACGTTACTGTGCCCTTCCATCAACCCATGCCTCACTCTGGTTCACATCATCAACAGGCTCAGGAGCCCCTTGTGGCCATGAGCTAGTCAAAGGACCTGCTTCTGGGAAAATAAAAAGAACAACATCCCCTGTTTGTTGTGAAGCCTCAACAAGCAACACTGAAATAAAATGGAGAGATGGCTCTCCTTACTTGAATCTGAGGGGCTAGAAGGGTCAAATGTCCTCCTTGTTGATGGTGGCGAGATTGTGGGACAAGCACTCCTCTGATCCAGGGGCGCAAATTGGATTATGTGGAGGTGGACCAACCTCTGCTCTTAGATTTAGGCTTCTTGCTACTCTTGGTGCAATGAAGCAAGCTTGCCCAATGATCTGTTGCACTCATTGAAATAGAGGCTAGTTGTTGGGTCTTTCCCAGATGCTGGGTTGTATGACACAACCCTCTTATATTCATATCTGAGGACCTTAGTTTTTCTGCGGCATTCCTTTGCCATTCTGCTGTACCTCTCAATACCATCTCCCTGGCCACCCTTTCATATGTCTCCATATTGCATTGGCTTTTTGCCAAGACTCTCTGAACTGACTGTTGCCCACAGATATCTATCAGGTGCTTTTCAACTCCTTCCAGGCTAGCCCTCAACCCTGAAGATTCTTGCTGCTACCACTAGCCATTTCTATCTGTTCCCCCCTCTCCCACACCCACACCCACACCTTTCCTCATCTAAAGCAATCACCATAGAATGGGTGACCAACCCTCAAAAAAGATTCCTTGAGCTGAAATAAGACTTCCTGAGAACATAAGAACATAAGAACATAAGAACAAGCCAGCTGGATCAGACCAGAGTCCATCTAGTCCAGCTCTCTGCTACTCGCAGTGGCCCACCAGGTGCCTTTGGGAGCTCACATGCAGGATGTGAAAGCAATGGCCTTCTGCGGCTGTTGCTCCCGAGCACCTGGACTGTTAAGGCATTTGCAATCTCAGATCAAAGAGGATCAAGATTGGTAGCCATAAATCGACTTCTCCTCCATAAATCTGTCCAAGCCCCTTTTAAAGCTATCCAGGTTAGTGGCCATCACCACCTCCTGTGGCAGCATATTCCAAACACCAACCTCACGTTGCGTGAAGAAGTGTTTCCTTTTATTAGTCCTAATTCTTCCCCCTAGCATTTTCAATGTATGCCCCCTGGTTATAGTATTGTGAGAAAGAGAGAAAAAATTCTCTGTCAACATTTTCTACCCCATGCATAATTTTATAGACTTCAATCATATCCCCCCTCAGACGTCTCCTCTCCAAACTAAAGAGTCCCAAACGCTGCAGCCTCTCCTCATAAGGAAGGTGCTCCAGTCCCTCAATCATCCTCGTTGCCCTTCTCTGCACTTTTTCTATCTCTTCAATATCCTTTTTGAGATGTGGCAACCAGAACTGAACATAGTACTCCAAGTGCGTCTTGGAGGGAAAAAAGCTGTATAAAGTTCCTTCCAAGATACCTTTTTTGCATCCTCAGGATGACTTATTTGTGCTGTACAGAACATACCAGCATTGACTCGGTGATGAGCAGTGATCTAGATAGTTGGTGAATGAATGATGGCCTGAGTTGCTTTTGTATCAGTGCCATGGTTGCATTTGGAACACCACATACTGCCCCAGGCCCTACTTGAGCAGGTCACTGGCGGGTGCATTGCTGAGCTGCTCCCTCTCACAGCTGTACTGTTGCCTTAACTCCACATGGAGTTTGGGAGCAGGGACTCACTTGAATGCTGAGCCAGCCAATGTGGGCTCACCCCACCCAAACTCCATGTGGAGTTAGAATGAGGTGGGTTTGTTTGATGCTGAACTCAGCTTGGCTTCAAGCCTGCAATTTAAAGTTGACCCAAGTCATGCTGAATCCGTTTGAACTGAACAGTCAGGCTGACCAGCTCCAGCACTGATCCTGAACTCCACGTGAAGTTCGGGTGGGGATGCAGTTGCAAGGGGGAAGGCAGCAGGCAATGTCTTGGGCAGGGCGAGCTGTTGTGCTTGCCCTGGGTGCCATTTTAGGCAGTTACACCTTGGGTGGTATCTGGTGAGCTATAGGCTCAAAATTGATTTGGCCTAGGAATGGTCACAGCGGTCATTTCCGCATGACAAAATTAAACCTGTGTACCAACAGTTTTTTTAACAGGGATATTGTTCTTGCTCAACCCAGGATATACTGACTGTGTGGAAATTACCAGTGATGTGCGTCTGTCAGTATGTAACACTCTGCCCCTTTCCACAGCTGGTATATTTACCTGTGACTCTCTTATCTGTCCCATCCCCCATTTCAAAGCAACATGACAAAACCAGTTTTATAACAACAACAACAACAACAACAACCAACAACAACAACAACAACCAACAACAACAACATGAACAGAAGAAATACAACATGAGGCAGAATTAGTTACCATTTTGGACAGCCATGCCTTACTGTGGTTGTAGAATGGAATAGATGCCACCTCAGTCTGTGCGTAGCAAGGAGTGCATTGGGATTACATTGTACAATAATGATTGCAAGTGCAGAACATTATCATTTTTTTCCAGATTAATAACCATGGATCATGGCGACTGATTTTTCCACATTATGCTCAGCGCTCCTAAGGAACTGCTGAATGATTGACTCAGAGGAGCTTTTCAGATTTCTGTTACGCAGAAGCTGATCTCAGGAAAGCCATTTGGTGGGCGGGGGTGGGTTTTAGAGAGGAAAACGTAATGAATGTTTCATATTTTTGAACAAAATAGTATCCCAAATGAAGTTAAAATATGCTGATGTTTTACTCAGAGAACACAGAGGTGTATTTCCTGTGTCCATGCTCTTCTGTGATGTACGGTACTGTTATCCGTGACAGGATAAACCTTGAGGATGAATGTGTACTGTACTCATTGGGGACCAGTCCTAATATCTTTCTTAGAGTTGAATCTAAATCCTGGTACATATGAAATGAAAGCTGGGCAGTGTTGACTATCCTTCTCCCTAAGATCTTCATTATGTTTAATCATTTTTGCACAAACTACTATTATGTAGCTTTAGTGCTAAAAGGTAAAGAAAAACTTACAGTCTGTAGTAAAAAAAAAGTTGCAAATAAGACTTAATATAAAGGGGGATGGGAATGAAAGGAATGCAGCGTTTGGGACTCTTTAGTTTGGAGAGGAGACGTCTGAGGGGGGATATGATTGAAGTCTACAAAATTATGCATGGGGTAGAAAATGTTGACAGAGAGAAATTTTTCTCTCTTTCTCACAATCCTAGAACCAGGGGGCATTCATTGAAAATGCTGGGGGGAAGAATTAGGACTAATAAAAGGAAATACTTCTTCACGCAACATGTGATTGGTGTTTGGAATATGCTGCCACAGGAGGTGGTGATGGCCACTAACCTGGATAGCTTTAAAAGGGGCTTGGACAGATTTATGGAGGAGAAGTCGATTTATGGCTACCAATCTTGATCCTCTTTGATCTGAGATTGCAAATGCCTTAACAGTCCAGGTGCTCGGGAGCAACAGCCGCAGAAGGCCATTGCGTTCACATCCTGCATGTGAGCTCCCAAAGGCACCTGGTGGGCCACTGCGAGTAGCAGAGAGCTGGACTAGATGGACTTTGGTCTGATCCAGCTGGCTTGTACTTATGTTCTTAATGAAGGTTTTTCATTTTTCCCCAATCATTCAAAATAAGCCTTTGCCTTTTCTGTCATATAAACAGCAATTTAACCCAGACAGTAACTAGAATTTTAAAGTTTTCAGTTGCAATATCATATATAAAACAACTGTAGGGGGAAAACATAGGTCGATTCCGCACAGCATAATTATACCGGGTTTCATCCAGTATTTAAAAATCCGGGTCTATTTTATCCTGTTTTCTTCCTTTGCATGGCTGCTCATTTCTGTGAATGAGTTAAGACCGGGAGGAAATACTCCAATTTCTTTTGCACAAGCCCTACCCTTTTTGTTTTTACAACATAGATGCAGCACACATGCTCGAACATCCCCGGTATGCTGTATTCTGATTAGTCTCTCCCCACCCCCTCCCAAAAGGCAATGCTTCTGATTGATGGATACACAGCAATTGCAGGAAAACCAAGCAGGACCCCCCCCCCCCCTTCTCTAGCTTTGGAAAGGAGCTGGTGCAGTGAGCTATATGGAAAGCACGTTGTCCTATACAAAGAAAAAACTTTTTACCAATACAGGGCAGAGCACTATGTCCCATTCACATTTGAAGGTGTGCAGGAAACCACAGCACAAGATACTTACCCCCCCCCCCTGCCCCCCATATACCAGATAACATTTGGCTGACCTTTGGGACTGTCATGGAATGGGAGCATCCTGTCAGGCAGGCGCTTCACCACCCCTCCTTTCTCCTCCCTGGATCCCATTGGGAAAATGAGCCAGGAGCTGCAGGACTGGGCTGGCTGTAGCTCGGCTAGCAAGCAGTGCTTGGTGAGAGTGAGCTGGAACAAGGTGAGCATGATGTAAGGCAGGGAGATCAGGTGGTGGGGTGGCAAAAATAAATTGGTTTTGCTCCTGTGGCCTTTGCATGGAAGCAATTCAATGTGGGATTTTGAAAAAAGGTCAACATTTTAGAGGTTTTTGAAAAACCCAGGTTGAGGGAAATATCGCAGGAGAAACCCATAGTAGGATTGGGAACTGTGCGAACTTCTTGGCCAAACCGGGATATTTGGACTGTGCGGAAACGTTCATAGGGATAGCTAGCATTTAGCCCTGGGGAAAGTGTGGCTCAGTGGTTGAACATCTGCTTGGCATGTAGAAGGTCCAGGTTCAGTCCCCAGTATCTTCACTGCAAAAGGTTCTGATAATAGGTGACATGAAAGACTTGTGCCTGAGACCTTGGAGAACCATTGAGTAGAGAACACTGACTTTAATGAACTGATGGTCTGATGCAGTAAGGCAGTTTCATGTATTCTGTTTTCATCCTATAAAACACAAGTATTCTCTTCTCCTTTCTCACAACAAAGCAGGGAGTGTGGTTTCAAATTCTGAAGCAGAATGGAAGTAGAACCTTTAACCCCCTCTTCCTTTCCTGCATGGATGTGTCTGTTTGAGCCTTCCTTAGATTTCAGGGAGGAGCTGGTGCATTATAGAAGCATTTATTTGTTATACAATGCTTGTGTGTCCCACACCCAGCTTTTAACCTTATGTTTTAGACAAGCGAAACAAGCTTAACTGCTACCCCTTAATCCAGAGGCAGAGCGAGGGGAAACTCCACCCAGGGCGTGTGTACGCCCTGCAGCCCTGCTGCACCGGTGCCCACCCCTTCCCTCCCTGCAATGCCCCCCCTGCACCCTCCATGGCCTGGCCATGCCTCTGCCACAGCTCCGCCCAGGGCATTGCGCCCCATCCTGTCTCGTTGGTGCTACGCCTCTGCCTTAATCTGCTCTTTTCATCAACCAGTAGTTGACCACATAGCAGTGCTCAGGTAGTAAGGTCTGTCTGAAGCAAATGGGACCTATCTAGTGGTGTTTGTGAAGTGGGGACCTCTTAAAATGTGGCCTAGTCAGGCACTCCAAGCAACTGCTTGTGTGTTTTTTTAATAGAGCTGGATCCAGATTTAGGATTGCCAATATGCCTGGAGAAAAATGTCCTGTCCCCTTAATAGGAGCTTAATGTATAAAAATGGGCACTCAAGGGTTTTCATGGCTAGAGGGAAATAGCATCCACTGGTCTATAACATTACATTAAGCTTCTGTTAGAGGGACAGGATATTTTTCTCCATGCCTCGAGGCTACCCCGTTTGGATTGCTGGCTGAAGAATTGGAAGGATTCAACCAGCAGCCGAAGAAATTGTGTATGTTATGAATTTTAATAATGATCCGTTGTGTTGATTATTGTATTCTGTTATGTTCTGTATTATTTATTGTTAGAAGCCACCTCATGAATCCATGTGGATTAAGAGCATGAGACCTATAGGTTTGGAGCAGCATCTCTTTCAATTCTGCCTGTTTGAGGTGTGTATAGAAGTAGAAGGTGTTTGGGGCCATTTATTTTATCTATTTACTTCACATATAACCCACCCTTCTTCCCAATGGACCCTCGAAACAGCTTACATTGTTTGATTCTGTTCTGCTTTATCATAACAGCCCCATGAAGTAGGTTAGGCTTAATGTGCAAGACTGACCCAGGGTGACCCAGCAAACTCCTATAGCCTCTTTTAACAGGTCTGCTGTTATGTTCTCATACACATCTATTAAATGACAAACTCAGTAAATAAAGCCTGAGGGATTGTAATGTGGCCTCTGCATTTTCTTAAAATAATTGGGCCACTAAATCTGAGAGGTAATTATTCAGTGATTGTTCCCTGATACCAATTTGATGAACCGAAACTAGCTTGTAACGGTTTAAGTAGTGACTAATATCTTTTTTTTAAAAGCCATTTTACATTTAAGTCCTTCATTTTTCTCCCTTGTAATTTGGTTTTATACTAATTAAAGAAGCTTATTCAAGCTTATTCTGAAGGAGGAAGGGCATTTACTACATCCACATGATACTTGAGGATGTTCAGTAATGAGTAATGGCTCAGGGAGCTCAGTTTTAAATCCAGAGGTTAAGAACAAAAGAGACCCCGATAAACAGAACATGACAATTGCTTATCATACTTCATAATTTCTGGCTTTTTAATTATTTGTGTTAGCAAGTAATTCTCACAGACAACAGACGCCTACTTTAGCAGTTCATCTCTGCTTTAGCAATTCTGTTATATTCAAGTTAAGATAACATGGTATTCTAAAACCTTTTATAATGTAGGTCTTTTCTTCTATGGCATTCTTTTCCAAAAACCTCCAGGTGGTAGCTGAAGATCCCCCACTATTAGAACTGATCTCTGAGCATCAGAGATCACTTCACTTGGAGCAGAGGCATAGCTAGGAAAAATGGAGCCTGGGGCAAAATCTGAGTTTTCCGTACCCTCCCTCCCTTGGGCGGCTGCCCTCCCTCACCATGACCAAACAATCTACTAGCAGCAAAGCCCATTGCTGGGGAGATGCAATGGGCCATAGAAAAGGATGGAAGAGGAAGAATCTCCCTAGCAATGGACTTTAGTGGGGCTGTAGCAGCCACCACCCCACTCTGCTCAAGGTGTGACACTTACCTGGGTGTGAATCTGTGGCTCGGGGGTGGGACAGGTTGAAGAGTGTGGCTTGAGGTCAGAAGGAAGGTGAGGATAAGTGGAGAGGAGTGGGGTGGGGTGAGGGGAGGGGAGGGTGGCAAAGTGAGGGCTGAAGTGGCTTCCTCATGGGGGGCGGGGGAGGCAGGGGAGGGGCTGGAAGTTGCTTCACAGGCCGGGCTTACTTGTGGGGGGGGGCGGCGGGTGAGATCGAGAGGGCATGCTGGGGGTGGAGAGGGGAGCAATGGGACTTTTAGAGCCCCGGAATAGCAGTGGCAAGGCACCACTGCTCCAGGGTGGGGGTATGGCTGTGTGTGCGGGGAGATTTTCTGCCCCCTCCATGTGACTGAACAGTGGCCACCCAGGGCATTTGTCCCCAGATGTCCCTGTGGAAGCTCGGCCTCTGACCTGGAGAAAACGGCCACTTTGGAAGGCAGCCTCTATGGCAGTGGTTCTCAACTTGGGGGTCGGGACCCCTTTGGGAGTTGAATGACCCTTTCACAGGGGTCACCAAAGACTCTCTGCATCAGTGTTCTCCATCTGTAAAATGGATAAATGTTAGGGTTGGGGGTCACCACAATATGAGGAACTATATTAAAGGGTCGCGGCATTTGGAAAGTTGAGAACCACTGCTCTATGGCATCATACCCAACTGAACGCCAAAGCCCTATTCCTCAGGATTCACCCTGAAAAGCTCCAGTTCTTTCCCAACCTGGAGTTGGCAAACAGTAAATATTGCTGAATCATTCCTGTGCTGCAGTACAGGTTGGCTTGTGTCAGGTTTGTTCCAGGCAACTAGAAGTGCACTTTGGATTACAATTATTATGCAGTATAAATATTCAAGTCATCTCATCCAGCACTACTACCAGTGCTTTGTCTTGATTCTCTCTCTTGTCTTGATGCTCTCCCTCATAGTTTCCCATGGCAGGCTGCTTCTACCTTTGTCTTGGACTTGGAGGTTGTACATATATGTTACATTTTATGTTCAGAGACCCTGTTTCCTTCCTGTATGCCAGTTTTGTAGAAGGAAGGCAGATAATTTATCACTAAAGTGTTGAGGACTTCCCCAATCACTTCCAAGGGATGTAAGGCTGGGAATGTCACAGTTATCCTTTTGGGTATTTACCTGCCTGTACTGCACCTTTACATTGGTTTTGTATTGCTTTAAGAAATTATGCTGCTTCCTTTCAGAGGATTCTGGAAGTTATAGCTTTGTGACATACTGAGAATTCTTTATCGAAGATTCTTAGCACCTTGACCCAAGCTACAATTTGTGGTAAGAGGAGATAATTGCTAAACAGAACTGTGCAAAATGTTCTCCTTTTTCTTGGCTTCTTCTTTTTTTTGAGGAAATGGTGTTTAATTAAAGGTTTAATTGTAAGAATATCCATCTTTTTCTATCATGTTGCTAGTTGTTGTTTCCTATCAGCAGCTATTTGTTCCATCCCCCCCCCCCTTTTTTTGGTTACTCTGTTTTTCTTCTTTAGTTGCATGGATATTCCCAGCCACTTAGGAATCCCTATAGCATAGTGAATGGGATTATATCATTGCAGTGTGCAGCCAACTGGCATTGGCTACATGATGACTTTCCTGAGGGCAGATAAAGCCATTTGTGACAGAGGCAGCAAGAGATGGGAATGTAAAGTAATAGATAAATAACCATTTTTACAAGCATTTACAAAACGTTCTGGAAACATTCCTGAAATACAAGCAGTGGTGGGATCCAAAAATTTTAGTAACAGGTTCCCATGGTGGTGGGATTCAAACAGTGGCGTAGCGCCAATGGGTTGGGGCACGCCGGGGGCGTAACCAGGCATTCCAGGGGCGGGGCATTAATAATTTCTCTGTTACTGTAAAAAACTCTTACTATTAAAAAAGTTCCTCATTTCCAGCTTTCTTTCTGTCCATAATTTCTGTCCATAATTTAAACTCATTATAGCAAGTCCTATCGTCTACTGCCAACAGAAACAACTACTTCTCTAATTGACTACCTGCCAAATACTTAATACTTTCAGATACTTAATTTTGTTTCTAGAAATCAAAAGAAGGAGACTTTCCTTAAACAAGGAACTTTACCATATTTGTAAAACATGTGTTTAAAACAGCCCAACAGGGAGATTTATCCCGTTTTCTACCTTCGCTAACCAGCCACAAAGGAAACAACAGGACTTTATGATTTTTGGACCTAACGGAATTTCTAACGGAAAAGAAAACCCAATTCGTAACCCCCTCTCGGCACACACAGATAATTAGTAACCCACTCTCGGGAACTGGTGAGAACCTTCTGGATCCCATCTCTGAATACAAGTACTACTGCTAAATTTGTCTAACCTGCAGTGTACGTTTACTCTAAGCATCCGTCTGACGGCATAGGATATGGTTCCCCTTTCCCCAAACATTTTTATTACTATGTTACTATATAATTACTTTCTCTTTTTGTATGTATGGACACATACCAAACCCTTTGAGTTTTGAATTCTTTTATTGTATTTGTTTATAAGGGGAGCATTACTGCTGTGATGATACAAGATATTCTCTATATTCTTTGTGCAGTCTGGGAGTGTCAGTAAAAACAATGCAGGATCCAGATTCATGTGCTGTTTAGCAGTTCTATAAATTGTACAAATTAGGCCAATATTTCTTTTCAGTTGGCCAGTTTCACTATAGATAGTTGTCAACCTCCAGGTGATGTTTAGAGATCCTGCGATTACAAGTGATCTCCAGGTGAGATAGATCAGTTCACCTGGAGAAAATGGTCACTTTTGAAGGTTGACTCCATGGCATTATACAACATTGAAGTCCGTTCCCTTCTCATACCCTGTCTTTCTTAGGTTCCGCCCCCCAAATATGCAGGTGTTTCCCAGCCTGGAGGTAACCATAGATGATGGTACATTCATGTTTGGTTTAATGGAGCATGGATCTGTTCTACTAGCAGTGGTGCTTTTCTCCAATGGAAGAAGCCTGTTCTCTGCATCAAGACTCCTTGTATTGGAGGAAAGCCCTGTCAACAAGTAGAGAGCATAAGTAGTATCCAACTCCATGCATACTGGTTACTTTGAAGAATTTCTGAAGTAGAATATACTGTCTTGTCATTATCTTTAAGAGTCTTAACTTGTTAATCCCTTTTAAAAATGTTTTAAATCTTTTGTGGATGTTATTGCCTTATATTATTACATGTTACTGGATCTCTTAAATATATAGTTTGTCAAACACGCCATTTTGTTTTTCATTTGTTTACTCCCAATAATATTCTTATAGTGACTTGTAAATTTTTGAAACCAAAATGTTCTTATTTACTATTTTTTTCAAGTTTACTTTGCTCATATAACTCTCTTACCTTGGGATCTATTGTGGTGCAGTGCCCAATTTTTTATACAGGTTTGAACAGTCATTCTGCTGTGAAACTTACTGGTTGACTTTGGCTTGTTGTTATTCAACCTAACCAAGCTCACAGAGTTGCATGCCTTCCTAAATTAATTGCAACAAATGGCAGATTAAAATGCAGGAGAATAAATATAAAATGCAGGAGAATAAATAAATATTAGAGTCCTCATTTCTTTCCTTCATCTTCTGATGGTACTATCTATGAAGTATACATATCTAAATAGAATATCATTTTATCGAAAGTGGCCATCAAAATTTAAATTTAAATCTTAAAGTATTACTGCAGTTGGTTATTAAGCTGAGCTTATTAGTTTTATATTCCCTCATGCATTTAGCAGATTACTAGTGAGGATTTCCATCCTTAAACATGGATCCACAATTTGTTTTAAAGAAAGCTTGAAAACTGAATGAATGATTCGATCATTTCAATGTAGAGCTTCCCTGAATGACTTCTCTGTTCCAATATTACCATTAGCATTATAAATAAAGTTTGGTGTATGGCTCTGCCAGATCTCTTTTTTTTAAATTGGGTATTATAGTTCTTTTCATTCTGAGTCTTTTTCATATTATGCATACACTGAGACAAGGGAGGCTTTTGTCATTTCTGCCAACTGTGTGTGGAAGTCTTGGACCCCAACTTTGTTTCTTAACTGTAACCTAAATGGATAACTATGTAATTTTTGTGGAAGATTCTGAAAGTTTTTCCTATAATTTCTTTAATAAGCTTTATTAGGCCAGTGATTATTAAAGCAATCCTGTCTACATATAAAGAAACACATCTTACAATAATACCGTTCCTAATTTTGATTTCCCCCAATGATCTGTATTTAGCTTCAGGAATCTAACCCATAATGCTAATGGGCTAAGGCAAAGATCACCTTCTGTTTGTATGACATATAAACGTGATTTAATAATGCAATGAGCATAAGGACAATGTACTTCCAGCTTATAAATCAAATGGGGGAAGAAAGCCAGAAGAACACAGGAAAAAAGAAATGTTGTGTGACAACTTATTTTGTACTAATGATAGTGCAGGACTCTGTAAAATAATCATGTTATCCAGTGAAGTGGCCTTCCTGACTCATACAAATTCCCCCTAATAGTCTGTTAAGAAGCCATGAGTTGAAGTAGCAGCAAAAGTATACTCAAGATTCAACAAAAGTAAAAAGGTTTTGTTGAACCTTTGCCTACCCAAATAATTGTGGGGAAAAGAATCTATGAGCTTCAAAAGAACACACTGAAGAGTATTATGACCTCCACTTTTGTACCTTTCCCAGGACTTGAACCTTCCACCTTGGATTCTGGATTGAGGTAATTTTACTAGCAAGCGTTTCTGATATTGGCAAAAAAGCAGCAGTGGTGTTTATTTGTGGTCAACCCATTATGGTTCTATTCTGTTTACTCTGTTCGGACATCTGTCTGTCCTGTTGAAGAAGGAAAAGGAGCAGAATTGCATTTTTATGGAAGGTTAAAAGTACAGTGGAACAGTTAAGCTGATTATTAAAATGAAAAGTTGGAAACGTTTTACGCAATTAGTTCTTAACAATTTACCCACATTAGACATTACGCCATAAAGTAAAAATTCTGTCTCGTAGAAATAAATTTTGTGATCTCTGAAACCGTTTGCATTGATGGTAATTACCTACACTACAGTTGTAATTTTTTTCTAAGCAACGTGACACCCACCTGGATGTCATTAAAAGTCATTAAAATTGAGAATGAGACTGTTTTTAGCATCTTCTTGAAAATCTAAGCCATGTTTTTAGAGACGACATTACAAGTTTGTTAGAAGAAACATCTGATGGGGGAGAATCTGGTACTCTTCTGTGGAGTGTCTGGCAATGCAGAATCTTTTAAGGCCTTATTTTCAAATTGTAATAGAATTTGTGTTGTAAAATGGCCTTAGCATTTATTAAAAAGGTAAGTACAGTGTTAATATGACCTTTTCGTATTCTTACACTTTCATTATTTGGCTATTCCTCGTGAAAGAAACGGCTTCTCGGAACATATCAATGCCAGCCTTTTCAATGGGAAATAATAAGGAAGAGACATTCGTGTGAATGCAAGTCATTTTCTTATTTGTGAAGAATGCAGACACTGCCATTGAAAATTCTGGAAGCTTGCTTGTATGCCAGATGAGAGCCTAAGAGTTAAATCATGTGCAGAGTTACTCAAGCCCAAACCCAGTGAAATCAATGTTACTGGAGTTACTCTGTTTAGGGCTACACTGTGATTCCTTATAAGGAACAAAGAGTTACACTTATTGAAAACTTAGACAATAAGCCAGAGGAAGAAGAAAGAAATGGGAATGGAAAACATTTTTATAAATGAATGAAGAAATATGCGGTGTGAATGGTTTGGTTAAGGTTAATGTTCACATGTAAAGGTGATGGTGCCGTATATTTGAAAATAGATATTTCCTTGCTTTTCATATATACATAAAATACCCTGACAATCTCAAGTAATTGCCACACTACTGAATCTCTTGAATTTTTGATTGCTCACAAAATATATGTTTGGGATTACCAATGTTCACATGTGTCTGTATAAATAATGACAACTCTAACATATATATGTTACCCATACATTTCCTGTGAGATAACAGAACATTACATGTATTTATTTTAGGCATTTCTTTCTGTAAATGAAATTGCAAAATAGAACAAATGTTTGCATAAACAGAATCACTAAAGTTGGGCATTTAATGGTGGATTAATAGTTTTGGTGTGAATCCTTTTACTTGTTTTTATTTATTTCAAAAATGTTTTCTTTTAAATTGTATCCTCAGAGTTCTTTTTATATAGAGACATGTTCACAAGATAACAAAGTGCATCCACTTTTGGAGAAAAATTTAGTTAATTTACAGGATAGGAATAAACGGACTGTTCTCATAATGAGAAGTGAGCAGTGGGGGTTCCACAAGGCTCAGTATTGAGATTTGATGAATAAAGACCAGGAAAAAAAAATTGAAAATCCCTAACCCTTTGAGGATTTTTTTTCATTTTTTCCAAAGGAAAAGTTTGGAAATCTTGGGAAACATTGGGGGAAAAAATCCTATGATATATTTTTTTGGGCATTTAGAATGAGTGAAATGAAAAACAAGTTTTTATTAAAAATGTTCAGTAGTACTAGTGCAGGTTCTGTCATTCAAGATGGTATTCCAGGTATTGGATTGCGATATAGTAAGAATGGGTAATCAATAGAATCAGATACCCTATTCACTTGTCAATTTTTTCCAGAAAAAAGAGAGATTTTTAAACTGGTGTTTCAGATTTTCCAGAAATTTTGTATTTCTAATATCGAGCCCATTTGATTTACTGGCAACCTTCATCCCCCATGTTTACCAGATAACAAAAATTGTACCATATACCCTTTAAAAATCTTGTTTTGATTTTAAATCAATAAAGTTTGATTAGTTTAATTTATTGGATTTAGATCCTGTTCTTTCCAGTTAATGGGCGGGCTCAGGGTGATTAACAATGATATTTTGGAGCATGACCCAGTTTTCTATTCTGAATTGTATATTTTCCCATCCCCCCCACACTCACCTCATCGTCCTGCGTCGTCCCGTCCTCTGTGGGGGCCGCTCGCACGCTCCTGTGCGAACGGCCCCTACCCCTCCACCGGCAGGATTCCTGCCAGTGCAGGGGTGCCCTTTCCGCAGTGCAGAAAGGGCCAGAGAGAGGTTGGTTTTTATACCCTGCTTTTCTGTATCTTTAAAGGTTCTCAACGCACCTTACCATACAGACACCTTGTGAGGTAGGTGGGGCTGAGAGAGTTCTGAGAGAACTGTGACTAGCACAACATCATCCAACATTCTTCATGTGGAGGAGAGGAGGATCAAACTCGGTTCTCCAGATTAGAGTCTGCTGCTCTTAACCACTAAGCCACAGTTTCTCTCTCCCCTCCCCCCTTGCTGTCTTCAAAAATGCAAACTTAGGTTCAGTATCAAAGCTCTATTTGTCTGTGATGAGCATGATTAAAGGTTGTTGTCATGTACATGTACTCCTTCCTGAATCCTGGTTCAGTGTGAGAGTATGTGTGAGAGAGTGTAATGAGAGAGTGAGAAAAACAAACTGCCCCTCACTCAGGCAATTGCATGCAGACATCATAAGAAACTGGATCTTGATTCCTGACTTCACAAAACAGGAAGTTTTCACATGTGATAATCCTGCATGGGGAAGTGAAAAGGTGGCATGAACAAGCACAGCATCCATTCTTATTTCAGGAAAAGACTCATGACATCTGGATGCTACCTCATCTAAATGAAGTTGAATTAATTGTGAGTGTGTCTCAACAAAATTTAAAATATCATGCAGCATGCTAGTTTTTGATGCCACAATATTTAGAATTGGCAGATACCTCCCAAACATTGTTGAGTCAAAAGATTGTCCAAACTCTGTTGCTGTATGTATTTCTTCCTTTTCTAAAGCTTTCATATTAGTAAAAGGTTTCCAACCAAGAGAAATGTTTTGCCAAGCAATACCTGCAGAACTTTCACCTGAGTCACTCAGTAGAATTGGTTGAAAAGAAATGGAAGTGACTGTTTTAGCTTTAATATCTGTTCTAATAGTTGAGTTTGTTGAGAAATGTATCCTATTGCACACAATGAGTTTAGCGCTGCAATCTGTAAAACTGACAGTCTGGTGGCTGTCTGGGCAAACCCGACAAAGAATAATTTGATACAACCTTTTATACTGGGATTTTAACTGACATTTAGCTAATGGGAATTTGCTGCCCACTCGATGCATCTGCAACCAAATCTGTTCATACAGTTTTATATAACATTTCAATTACTTAAATATATAAGGTGGGCATGTTTAAGGATGAGAGCTTTTTGATTATGGCAGGTGGGAGAAGCAGAAAATAAGCAAAAGAGATAGCAGTGTGAAAATTATTAGCTAGAATGTGGCACGGGCATGAGATTAAAATATTGAAATCTAAAATATTGAAATTAAAATATTTGAAAGTTGTACATGGGGATTTGTATCCATAAATGTAATTGAGGCAAATACTGTATGTAGAAATTCAGTTCAGGTATGATAACATCACCACATCAAATTTTGCTCATTTTAAAAAATTATGCTCTGATCAAAAAATGGTCATATTCTCACTTCCTCTACAGCACCAACTTTCATTGCTATAAATTATAGTGCAGGTTAAAAATGTCTGGGATCATGGAAAGGGATAGCTAGGACAAGTACTCTCCCCCCCCCTTTTGTATTAGTGAGATGTCTGCAAAATGAAGACAGATACTTCCAGATGAGATTCTTAGCTTGCTCAATATGCATATTTCTTTTGTATACATAGAGGTTATACCTAGATGTTGATGACCTGTTTTCAGAGTCATGAATAACCTTGCTCTCTGATATTTTGTGGTTGCCTCTTTGTCCTGTGGCAGCTATTCTGTGGTTGTGAGTCACTTGTGACCCCCATTTTGTGTCAGAATTCCAAAGGTGTCCATGGGATAAAAAAAAATGATCAGGGACCCTGTTATATGGGTTTATTTGAAGTTAAAGCTATGGATGAGGAATTTATTTCCTTATTTTAGAAAGACGCATTATGGAATTTGATATCCACATATGTATTGTAATCTGCAGTGAAGCGAAAAATTACAAGTAGTATAAGGAAAAAGTTGTCGAATTTCTTCAAATTTAGCTTTAAAACTGGTAGTTGGAAACCCTAAGGATATAGAATCTATGAATATGGAATAAGGAAAAATTCCCAAGAGGAAAAGAAATGGAACACCAGTTTGAAATTTCAAATGAAAAGGATTGAAACATGAAACTCAAAAAGATCCAAGCCTTCACTCTTTAAGAAAAACTGCTGATACTTGGGGGATCAGAGAGTTTGAGAGAAAATAAAAAATTCAGAATTCTTTCTCCTAAAGTCCACATTGGAAGTTGCTTAGGAAGATCTTTAATATCATTTACGACTGATTGGAGGATATGGCTCCCTGTGACCTAAAAAAATTCTACCCATGATGAACAGTTGTCATAGTATGTTGAGTAAGGCAACATGCTTATTTTCCTGCTTCTGTACAGGTGAATGTGTACACTCAAAAATATGTGGTGACTGCATGTATCAAGAGGATCACACATAGTACACTCTATTCTTATGCATGATTGGGATGCTAAAATCACAATGACTGAACAAGCCTAGAACCTGAATGGGTGCTCTAAATGCTGAAAACAATAGCACCACTCCTGAAGCTAATGATTTCTTTTGGGGTGGGATTGATCGTTTAAGAAACTTTAACTTGGACATTAACAGCCCAATCCAAAAGGGGGTGCAAATCTGCAGAGGACTTGGCAGAGGACTGCACCAATGCATTTACCTTCTCCATTGCATAAGGGGCAGCCTCGCTGGCCCAGGGGGCAAACACACCAGTGACTGGCCACCCCTCTGCTCCATGGTGCCAAAACCTGGAGGTCTGGAGCAAGCTGACACTAGCTGGGTTCCACTGGCATTTCAATGTTGAAGTGCCAGCCCCCGGGCTCTAGAATTTATGCCACACTTTGGGTAATAGTAGGGATTTCAAGTGTCCCTCTCTGCTGTGTCATCTGAAGGCTCTTTTGGAGGTGGCCGCAGCACAAATTGATGAACTTCATTGCACTGTAAGGTGCTGGTTCTGGAGGACTGCACTGATCCTCAGCAAATATTCTGGTGTACCTGGTCCTCTAACCTTTACTGCCAAATCTCTACTAGAGGCCTTTTTTATTCACACAGTTCAAAGTAAACTTTGTTGTGGAATTAATTGGATTAACTTTTCACAAAACTTCCAATAAGGTTAGGTAAGGTTTCTATAAATATGAACAATTTACCAGACAGGTCTTCTTTTTGGTTTTAACCTGGATTGCTAGGACTAACCTACAGTTCTTGGTGAAAAAGAAAAAAAGGGGGTCCCCTTTGATGACCAAAAAACCTATCCTGGAGGAGCATGGGACCTGCATGGACAGAAACTACAGGGGCCAGCTTTGAAAGAAGGAGGGGCATTTAATGAGAATGAGTGATCCAACCCACTATATAATTTAAAATGAAGTTAAAACAGTAAATTAGCAGCAAGTGTTTTGAAGCATGTGGAATCTGACTGGAGATGCCTGTAGCAGGTGGGCAGCGGGAGAAGCAATGCTATGCGGTTAGGTCTTCTCCTGATTAGTTCGAAGGCAGGAGGTGGGTTGGTGTCCAAAGCTCTTGCTCTCCATGCTCTGCCCTTTATCAATGATAAAGAAAGTATGCTGCCAGCTACCCAGTGACACTTTTGGCTTCATGCAATATATGACAATATTTGACTTGGACAGTATATGACTGACCAATTTTGCTTGCCAACACTTATACATTTTAAAAATTATTTTATTATACTGAGAAAGAAGATTCATGCTGGCAGTTCAATTATTCATATGAAATGAAAATGGATAAAATTATATCAGCCACCTTCCTTCTCAGGTAGAGGAGTTCCATGAGGGGAAGAGAGACTGATTTTAACCAATGCATCTTCCCATGGCAGACCTTCAGCCTCCATTCATTCTGTTCCTGGGGGTCCTCAGCCCTGCAGGTTCAGTATTTCAAGAAACATTGGGACCTGCAGTGGGGGAGAGGCAAGGAAGTTCCACTTTGCTGATGGAAATGCTCATGGAATAAGTCTGTGGGATACAAACTGTCTGTGAGTGGATCTGTATCCATTGCCATTACCAGAGCCATTCCTGGGCTTACCTAGAAGTAAAAAAATGTAGAGTTGTCAACTTCAGGTTGGGAAATTCCTGGAGGTTTGGGGTGGATCCTCAGGAGTGTGGGGTTTGAAGAGAGAAGAGGCCTCAGTGGGGTTTGGGAAATTTCCCAGGTTGGGGTTTGGGAATTTCCCAGGTTGGGAAATTCCTGGAGGTTTGGGGTGGAGCCTCAGGAGTGTAGGGTTTGAAGAGAGAAGAGGCCATACAGTCCATCCTCCAAATCAGTTCTTTTTCCCAGGGAAATTGATCTCTGTCATCTGAAGATCACTGGTAATCTCAGGAGATTATTAGTCCCTACCTTGGCAACCCTAAATGATGGTTATTCAGAAACTCACCACAAGGACAACAGAGAAGCCTGCTATGACAGTGGCCACAAGCGAAGCTACATTGTTTGGGCCCTTTTAAGGCCTCACTGCAGCCTCTGACAACAGTTGTCATCAGTTTAGCCCAGTCAGGGTAATGGGAGGAGGAAACATGGCAGCAGGTGGGGCCAAAGATTTCTCTGAAGATTCAGAAGACCACTAGCTTTCACAGACTTTGGGGGAGTTGTCTAGGCATGTAAGGTGGGTAGCCGGGCTGTTTCTCTCATAGGGTATTGTGAGGAGAGAGAAGTGGAGGAGCAGTCAGGTGCTGCAAACCCCTTGTCCACTCCAGTTTGGAGGAGAAGGCAAAGAGGGAATAGTAGTAGTAGTAGTAGTAGTAGTAGTAGTAGTTGTTGTTGTTGTTGTCATCTCAAAGCAGCTTACAATCACATTCCCTTACCCACAACAGGCACCTTGTGAGGTAGGTAGGGCTGAGAGAGTTCTGAGAGAACTGTGTCTGACCCAAGTTCATCCAGCAGGTGCCATGTGGAGAAGTAATCAACTCCTGTTCTCCATAATAGAGTCTGCTGCTCGTAACTACTATACCACACTTGTAATCCATGAATTCAGGTGATTCCATTTCCCTGGTTACACTTGTAGCAAGTCTCCTCAATCCTCAATCCAACCTCCCTCACTTTAAAATAAAGGTTAATATCAGTTGTAAGAAACTACTCCTTTTCAGGTACTGGAAGGAGGTAGAAATGGATAGGCATTGCAAGAATAATGATCCCAGGAGGAAGTACTGTCTCCAGTCTATGGATTGTGTATGTGTATTCATTGGAATGTATGCAAGTATTTGTTGAGATATAGTAATGTAAGTATAAGGGACTGTGCATGACTGGGTATTCTGTGAAATACATACACTGAAAGCAATAGAAGAAAGGTTGGAGGTGACCACAATGTTGTCCCCGACTTGTTTTCATTCTACTATTTGGAAGGGCTAGCGAGGACTGGGACAGTGTTGCCAGAACACAGAAGCGTTTCCCCTATTTTTAAGTCACTGTTGAGCCTTATCCCCACACTTTTGTTTTATTTTAGTGTTTAAAGAGTAGTAAGAGATTCTCTGGAACATCTTGAATAAAAGAAATTGAACATCCAGAGTTAGTGTGCCCCTAAATATCAATTGTGGTTGTAGTTGGAGCCAACCTCGAGGGAGGGTCCCTGGTTGGCCCGTTAGGAACAGCATACTGGACTAAATAGATGTGTAGTCAGATCCAACGAGGTTGCTCTTTGCGAAGCATGGAAGCATCAGTTACGTGCAAAATGATTACATTCCCTTTTGTGTTCCAGCCTGTATTTTTAAGTAATTCATCTTCATTGTTTGTAGACTGTACTGCTGCTCCTTCATTCTTTACCTGGGGGATAGCTTTCCTATTGAAGCCCTAGTGTGACTCCAGATCAAGAGCTGGGAATATTAGGCATTCTGAGAGTGTAACCTTGCTGTGAGGAGATGTGTTCTTGTAGACTGAAAAGAGCACCTGCTGATTCTCTTGTCAATGATCAGCCATAACAGAAAATAAACCTCTTCAGGCTCTTGGGAAAACAAGTCAACAAATTCTGCTTTGTGTTTTGAGGTAGTGGTGGATAATACATATTTTTGTCTTCTTATATTGCCATTGCGATTTAGGTTTCTTTTTTCTTTTCTTTGTGTGTGGAGTGAACAAATCTCAAAGGCAAAGATACCATTCAGAGAAAGCAAGAGAATGTGTATGGTTAGGGTGAGTCATTGATGGGAAGCCACAGCAAACACTCTTGTGATGCATTGTTTTGAAGCAATTAATTTTTTTCACGAATATGTAGAATGTATATTGAATATTTAGGCATTTCCCTTTTCACTTGGGATACTGGACGTATACTTTCAGATCCCCTGAAACAACTGGACAGGAGGCAGCCATCAGTTCGCCTGCCCCTTCCCTATCATCTGAATCCCTTCTTCGACTGCCACAACAGATCAGATTCCAGATGCTCTGGGCAGCACTGAGGTGGGACAGGTGGACAGCAGAGCCAGAAGCATAGAATGAAGGTCACAACTGCCTTCATTCCTGCAGTACTGAGGGATCTAAAAGGGTATTGGGGCACTCAGTCAAAAGGACTTTTGTGTAATAGTGAAGCTTTATGGGGCACTTACTTGTAAGCTTTGTTGCATGTGTAGGACTGCTGCATGGCAGCGTCAGAATTGTTAGGGTTCTTCTACAATATACATGGTGGACGACAGCTTGGTACATATTCAGTTCATGGTATTCTGGTTTCCTTGAAAAGTCTGAGAACAGGTTATAACTTCCTGCTTCCCTTTATGTGCAGGGTGTGAAGTCTGTATCCTGTATACCATGTCTTGATAGGTTTTCTGCAGATTTAGAGGCCGCCCAAAAACTGAAGAGGCAGCCTAATTTCAACCCTCCCAAGATGTCATCAGACTCTCCCCGTAACATCACTGAAGGCCATCCAGTACTAGTGACGATCATTGCTTCTGGAAATACTGAGTTATGTATGTTGTTCATTTTAGACCTTCCTCCATCTTAAGAAGATAGGATTGTGGCAGAGGAGAGGAATACCCAATCCAGCAACCACTAGGTAATAGCATCCAGTCAATCTTCTGCCTCATTTTTGTACTTAATCTTTTCTACCCATAATACAAATAAACTTTGGTAATAAAAAACTGCAATTCTATGCAGGCTTACTTGAGAATGAAACCTTCTGCCCTTTCTTACTTCCAAGTAAACAAACATATGATTGGTCTGGCAAGTCAAAATGAGGCTGGAAGAGAGGGAATCCTTCCCACAGTGCAAACCTATGTAGAGTAACTTGAATCTGAATGCATTAGCTTCAATCGACTTTTACTGGATCAACTCCACATGGGAATACACTGTAAGGCTCCTGTATCATCTAGCAGTTTTCTAACCTGCTTCTGCAGTTGCTTAAAGATGTCTACATTCCTAGGCAGATGAACCATTTTTATTGTGTGTATTAAGTTCTGTCAAGTTGCTTCCAACTCATGGCAACTCTATGAATCAGTGTCCTCCCAAATGTCCTACTGTTAATAGCCTTGCTCAGGTCTTACAATTTGAGGGCCATGACTTTCTTGATAGAGCCAAGCCATTTCATGTTGGGCTTTCCCATTTTCCTGTTCACTTTAACATTTCCTAGTATTCCTCCTCTCTTCCTCAGTAGCTGACTGAATGCCATCCAACCTGGGGAATAGCCATTTGTTGATGTGGTCTGGTTCGCAGCAAGGGTACATTACCTTTTGGTCAAATTCTCAATTGTGCACGTTTGCCCTGCTCCTGAACTCACTGCGCAGCAGATGAGAGAATCCCATGGTTTCCAAAAGCAGAGAAAGTGCTACTTTTTTCTCTGCCTACACAGGAAAAGTGAAGCATATGGGTGTGTTCTCCCCCTTTGGGTTTTCTCGGTCCTCCCAGCCTTCTCCTGCCCTAGTTCTGCCATTTGAAATCTTCAGGAAGGGCTTCTTTTAATTTTTTAAACGATAATGAAGGTCTATCGATACAACAAAAGACTGTGGCAGAGAAGCAACACAGAAGTCATTTTTTCATAAAAAAGCAAAAAGAAGTGAGCAAACAAACAAAAGGCAAAGGTCAATGGAAACAAGGAAGCGGCGGGTGGGCAGTAGTTTCATCAGTTCCACCATTACATTAAGAGCAATCTGAAGGGGGTGGGTTAACATTAGCAGTGAAGATTTATCGATCTTTTTTTTAAGCCAGCAAAATAATGCTAGATCAAAGAATGGGGAAAAAAGGCACCATAAAGGGGATTGAAAGGAAGCAAAAAAGGCAGCAGTGGGCTGGCAAAATGGTGGATTGTCTCATCTAAGGATACTTAACAGGAGGAGATTTCCCTTTGGATTGGGAAACCATGGGGAATCCCCCCCCCCCCGCAAAGCACACAGCCACACTGCAAACTGTAAGTGCACAAAAAACCAATATCTTTTTTTCATTTTGTATTATCTTAGAAGGTTTTCAAGGTAAAGGTTGTCAGAAGTGGTTTACCATTGCCACCTTCTGCACAGTATTAAACAAAGCTAGCTGTGGTGGCACTGCCATTGTGTAAGAAAGTTCCTCCACTAGTATCTCCTTCCACTACTGCTGCTGCCAAGTAGTGACCTTTCAAGGATTTCTCCACCTCCATCGCCTTTTGAACTGTCCACTTCTGCAGATGTATCTGTTGATTCCTGGTGTATCATTTGTTATTTTGCCTTGAGTGGCTCTGCTAGGAGTTTAGCCCAGATTCGACCCCTCTGGTATCATTCCCATATTTGTTGACAAACACAAGCCCCCCTGTTGACAAACACAAGCCCTGCTTCCAAAAGGGGGCACATTTTTATCATTGCACCCTAAATGCTCATGTTCTCAAGCAGGGCTGCAACCCTAAATGCTCATGGTCTCAAGCACGGTTGCAACAGAGGGCTTGTGGTGTACATGGAAAATCTAGCTGCTGAGCCTAAGCTCTAGACCTCTGGAGAGAATGGAAAGGATGCTTTTGACCCCTTTCCCCTCCACACTGCAGTTGTCTGACCAGGAAAAGGATTGCTGGTTCTAAATCCCTGAATATTGAGTGCTCCTTTTAATAGCCATTGCTGGGCGTGTCTGATAAATAGCTCTTGATCCTTCAAAACTCTTCATGGCTTTTGATGATCTAGAGCTAACTGACCAGACAGGTCCACTCCCACCTCCTAAGACTGAGCAGACTTGCCTAGCCAAAACTCTCTTATCTTCTGCCAGCTTCTGGTCGGTTGTTGAGGTTCCAGGCAGGTGACAGAAGACATTTTCAAGGCACATTTTTTTACCTGCGCTTGGGGTTTGTTGAGCCCTACTATATATAATGAGAAACTCTATAATGAATTCTCTTCCCTGGAGTATCATCCAGTTTTCAAGCAAACCATTCCAAACTGTCCTGGAAATATGATAATAAATATGTTCTACTGTTTTTCCTTCTGGTTGATGCTTAGGATGTGTTGCAAGATTAAGGTAGAGGCTGTTTAGGATATGAAATTTCTCATACAATCTTGTTCAGTAGTGAAGATTAATACCTTGGGTGGGGGGAGGGATTTTTTAAAAATCAATAAAGGGTTGACTGAAATCTGCAGAAATTCATTCCTGATTCTAATTCTGAATTATGGTAGGGGGAAAAAAGGTTGGCTGACCTTTTTTGAGTTCCATGATGAAAAAATATCTGCTTTTGCAGATAATGTGGCTCAGCTGAACTTCTGGCACCTGTCAAAGCTTCTTGTCTCTGACCTATGCTTTGGCCAAGACCCTGAGAGAAAGTATCAATTTCCCTTCATGGCTCTGGGTTGGGACTGGACATATCCAGTCTGGCACTTTGGTCCTTTGGATAGCTTCAACCCAGACCTGCTGTTGTTGTTTCTGGAGAGTGACAGCAGCTTCTGGGAGACTGTGGGCCCAGGTTTAAGTCCTGCTCTGTGGAAGCCTGGTGGCTAACTCAGGGATTGGTGTTAAGGACTCACTTGCAGGCTCTGACAAGGTGGTCTCTGGCATTGCTGGTACCTCTGCTCTTAGGTTAAGCTCTTCCTGATATTCCTGGTACTTTTCAGGCAGCTTCTTTGGTTTCTCAGGCTCTTTCTTTGAGGAGTCCAAATTGTAGTTGCTAAACTGGTTGGAGAGGGTCATGACAGGAAGTCAAACTGCTAGCTGTTGGAAATACAGTTCCTGGGATTCTGCTTAGACTTCTTTTGACACAAGCAAGGAGGTGATTTCCACCAATCTTCCTGAAGTTTTTGTTGTGAATCCCTTGCATCCTAAAATGGCCTTTTCACAGGGCATTTAGGCTGTTGTGGGAGGGTGGAATCCTTGTGCCAATAGAAATTTAGGCAGTTATCTAACCCAACAAGCAATGTTTGGAAGATATTTGCAACCCCCCCTCCCCCCATTTCTTTAATCTCAGAGAGTATTTACTAGGATAATGCTACTTAACCAGGTTACTATTACTTTTCTCTTTGGAGCATGGATGAACTGCACCATTTTTCTATCCTGTGAATCCTGCATTTAATTATGACATGCTTGACCCTAGCATTTGAACTGTGCATAACTGGGTGCTGGGTTGCAGCAGGCACAGGACATTATCTTAGCACATTAGCTCTTCTTGATAGATGGCATAATGTGCTTTAATTGGTTTAAACTGCCTTCCAAATGCAGTTAGTTGGAAGCTTATAGCTAGTATAATACTGTAAGTCATGTAAAGTGCAGCCAATCCCCAAGGAGGGACCATATCAAGGGCGTTAAAAAAGTAAAAGAGATTCAAAATAATGATGCCTCATCTAGAAGTAATGAGATGCCGTATGACTGGAGGTCCATGTGGGCTTTTTGTAACTGTCCTACCTTTGCACCCAGAAGGAGTTTCAGCTGAAAGGGAAGGAAGTATATGGGGGATCATATCCTTGTAGGTAACATTAAGAACCAAACTAAAATTGAGTTTCTCTTTTTGCAATATGATAGGAGATCATGAATAAGATATGTTTTTAAAGGATTTTAACAGGTTTATTCTGATGTGAAATGTGCTAACATATTTTGGGTCTAGATGCTGGTGGCAGATTAGGTGATTGATGAGTGAAGTGTTGACAGACAGCATATCTGTCAGTTCAGCCTGGATCTTGGAAACCTTTGCCGAAGTTTTATTGATTATGTTCCCATTGACTTCATAATTGGCTGATGCCCAAATATGTTTGACTCTTCCCATCTTTTTAATATTACAAGACTTGGCAAGAGAAAGTTGTGATTTTTGGGGTGCTTTATGAGCTAAGAATAGTGATGCTTTCATGTTCTGTTAGGTTTGGATTTTTTTAATGTATTGTAAACTCATTACATTATTCCTTTAGGAAATCTAACATAAAAGCAGCTCTGCTTGATCAGTTTAGTAATTAATCTAGCCATGCAAAATCATTCTTCCTTCAATGAAGGGTGAGCAAAGGGGGTATAGAGGTTAAGGCTACCTCCCTCTTGATGCTTACTCTAGCACTGTTATTCAGAACTTGACTTTCTCAGCATGTAGTAGTTCAACATATATAGTTGTGGTTGATGGACCTATCCTCAATGTGTCCAATCCATTTGCACTTGGGTTGTCATTATGTTAAGTGGTAGTGAGTTCTAGAATTTATCTACTCATTGAGTAAAGAATCCACCAACTTCAGCAGGTGCCCCTGAGTTTGGTTATTATGGAAGGGAGAGAGAAAAAGTTAATTCTGTCCAGTTCTTCCAATACAGTTATGCCCTCTTAGTTCCAAATTGAAAAAGTCTCAGACTCTTCAGTTTTTTCTCATAAGAAAGGTGCTCCAATTCCATAAAACATTCTAGTTTCCCTGTTTCCCAGCATATTTTTAAAATGCAGAGATCAGAACTGTACGCAGGTAAGTCCTTGCCATAACATCTATACCGGGGCATTACAATGGTGGCCAATGGTGGCTTGAAATCTTTTGCTATTAGAACTGATCTCCAGGTGACAGAGATCAGTATACCTAGAGAAAATCGCCACTTTGCAAGGTAGACTCTTTGACATTATACTCCATTGAAGTCCTTCCCTCCCCAGACCCCACCCTCCTCAGTCTCCATCCCCAAAATCTCCAGGTATTTCCTCGCCCAGAGCTGGCAACACTATCTGGAGCAAGAGAGTTTCATATGAGCAAAGTGAAAAGTGGGCCATTTCTGTTTATGCAGCAGGTTTGTGCAAAAATATAGGAAACTGCTTGGAGTTTCTTTTTTCCATTGGTGATTGTAATGACTTGTTTCCTTTCCCTTCTAGTATCTCTTTCCTATTATATAAAAGGTGGTGACGAGTCACTAATGAGTCTCCCTGCACAAATCACTTCCAGCCAATCTTTAGAAACACACCGCTTAGGGTGGGGCTCTGGCCTGGTGGAACACCCTTCCTCCGGCTGTTCGGGCCCTGCGGGACCTTAACGAGTTCCGCTGGGCCTGTAAAACGGAGTTGTTCCGCCGGGCCTTCGGAGGACCCAGCCGCTGAATGGTGCCCCCCAGTCGGCCCCTAATTGGCTTATACCTGGGCCTACCATCTGACACGACTCTCCACCCCCCCCCTCTTTTTCCCCGGGGAGAATTTTTAAAACTGGGGTTGGCGGACGCCTCTTTTATTGTTATCGCTGTTTTGGGGGTTAATTGTGTGTCTAAATAAATAAAATAAATAAATAAAAAACAACACAAACCAAACAGTGTAATGTGGCGGTTACTCACACATGCTTGCCCTCCCCCCCACTGCTAAATAATTACAGTCACTGTACTGTCTGTAGCTGCCAGAGGAGTAGCAGGCACAGGCATCACCACTCCCCATGGGAGGGTTGCACTGCTGGCAGTTGCAACTGCACCATTAATTGTTGTGTAGCAATACAGGCATCTGGAAAAAGGAGCAGGAGTCCAGGAACAGGAGGAGAAGGAGGAGGGCTCTAGCAACACAGGGCTGAAAAAGGAGAAAAAGCAGGAGGGATCTCCCCCTTTGGTGGCTGCCATTAACCCTTGCATACTGATGCAGGCATCTGGAAAGAGGAGAAGGATGAGGTTACATGGGGCCAAGGGGAGAGGAAAGGCAGGAAGGGGGTAGCCCCCTTGGTGGGCATCTTTAACACACCAACATTTTTCCATTGCATTTGTATAATGGGCTTTACTACTAGTGTGATATTTATTCAGTTAATTCAGTCCCCTAGTATGTGATATTTCTCCAGTTAATTCAAATAATGTTGTTTTTATTTCTTACATAACGTGTGTTGTTTATTCTCAATGTTGATTTTTGCAACCTCTCAGATGGCAGAAGCAATGATGTATTGCTAGGGTTATACCCCTTCCCCCTCAAATTTCTGGATTATGTTGTTCCAGGGAGGGGAAAAATTCAGTTTCCTCTATGACTTAAATATTTCCAGAAATTTTACATCTTTAACTTGACCACTACCTGCTTGAATAGCATAGCCTGCTTTATTCCCTTTGCTTTTTGTACCTTGCTATTCGAAGAAGGCTGAAAGTGTCCTGTCCTGTACTCTGAAAGCAGGATCACTCGGAGCTCCTTGAGTAGTAGTGACCTCTGGCTTGGTTAGCAAGGTCTGAGCATCAACAGGAGCTGGAACTGGACACAAAGAGCTAGAAAAGAGGAGCTGGCACAAGGAGACAGCCTTACGACTAGTGGACTGGTTGATCCAGCAAAGCAGACTTCCCAGGCCTCGACATAAATAGGCTGGGAAGTAACCCGGCTCAGTTGCCCTGCTGGAAAGTACCGAGCTCCTGTGGGTTCACTGTGCTTTGGCCAAAGAATTATCATTCTCATTGTCTGGTTCTGGGATGGAGTTGCATGTAGCCGACCAAGCTGTTCACCTCCTGTGGATGTTCTGCCTTTACTGTTCCTGCAGGGTGGAAGTCCCATATGAATTATTGTAATGCACTCTATGTGGAGCTCCCGCTGAAGACTGTTTGAAAGGGTGCTGTGGTGTTAATATAATAAGCTGGGGTTTGAAAAATTTTCTTTTTCTTTTTGTCATGGAAACCATCACTGTGTAATGCCAGTCAAGGTTGCTAAGCAAAGGGAAATAGAATTAGGGCAATTTCAGGCTACGGAAGCCAGTTATAATGGAAGTTCAGAAGAAAGTGATTAGCCCTGCGACTCATGCACCTCATTAGTATTACATCACTTCTTACCATTAACATCTATTCTTTCAGGTTACATGACAACCATCATTTTCCCCTTGAAAACATAGATATGCAAGTTCAAATCATTCAAATAAAGTGGTAACACTTACTTTCTTTCAAGTTAAATTATACAGATCTCTGAAAACCTACAACTTTATTCATCTAAAATAAAATGCCCTCGAAAAGTTAAATCTTTATATGGAACATGACATGGTATCAAAGAAAGGATTTAAAGTGTGACTATATTAGTCCCACAAAGACTCAGTTGGTTTTTTATAGGGAAATGTTTCCATGCAGAGACATTTTCCAGGAAAACACTTGGGTCATAGGCTTCACTTTTATATAACAATTTATTCCATGTTTATTTTAAACCACTGTTTTCCTTCTCCAAATGCAGCTTCCAAGATGGCTTTATCAAAGTGAAGAAAAAGTGAGGGAGGAGTTTAAAACTTCCTGCCCTTGCCATTTTTAGAGTTGACAAAGCCACTTTCTAAGCTATTTTTAATTCCACTGGGAAAAATACACATAATTTCTCTGCAGTAGGGGTTAATGTAACCGGGGTGAATAATGCTGAATAAATGACTGGAGAAGGAACGGGTTAAATCCTCTCTCTTCCTTTATGCTGTTTGAGCCTCCTACAGGAGAGAAAAGGGGGATATAAATCCAAACTCTTCTTCTTCTTGTTCAATCACCTACTTCTGGGTCGACATGGAAGCACCAGCATTGTGCCAGGGAATGCTCTAACATTCTCTTCCGCCCCCGAAGTTTATGGAAATCAAAGAGTTTGTGGAAGAGTGCTAAAGTATTTGTGATGCTGGCATTTCCACATCAACCTGGAACTGACATGCTGGTTACATAGATCATTGCTCCCACAACCTTGCCTCCTGGACATGCTATACAGAGCTCCTGGATATGCTACACAGAGATTTTTGCCAGATAAACTCTGCATACTGTGAATGCTCACATATGCAAACCCCCATCATGTTTAATAATGCCTCCCCCACCCAGAACCATGTCAGCTTGGGAGAACTGCGGGCGGGAGGAGCTATCCTAATCTGGGTAGGGCCTGCACAGTGTTTTTAAAATGGAGCTTCCACTGGGAACTCACAACTTCAATATGGGTTGCAAGTTACCATAGTGGACAGTGGACATCGTAGCATATAGTTTGGCCTTAGATGTTATAATTGTGGTTAATTTAGGATATATAAATCTACAGGACCTCCATTACATTCAGTGCAATAATATCTTTCAACTGCTAGCACAGTTGAGACAGAGAGAATGTCAGTTCATCATGTATTATTAATATCTGAGGACCCAAAAAATCCTGAAAATGTCATCTCAGTCTTTTGGTTGCTTCCAGTCTAGCTAAACTCAAGATTTATTTCTCAGTTCTCTACCTGCAATCAAATTCTGAACTTCTCCCACTTATTGAAGGGTATCGCTTTCCAAAGGTGGGCAGGAGGGAGAGATTTCCATTCATCAGGAAATATTAATGTTCTTTTGGTAGTCCCTGGCAGCCCTTTAGTTGCCTGGTGACAGGCCAATTCACTGTAATCAAGGCAGCTACACTTATCACTAAGCTGTGTACTTGTTGAATTCCCAAGAGGCAGAGAGTGACAATATGGACTTCCCAGGATCAAAGAAATTCCCTGTTGGCATATTTAAATTTTCAAACCCTCCCCGTAATATTCAAATAAACATGTGGATATATTTCATTGACTCCATTGCACAGGTGCTGAAAGTAAACATGTGCACATGTGGTGGTTTTATGACCTAATCTGCTAGGATTAAAATCTGACACTTGTATTTTTACTTTTCAGGGTGCAAGTTGAATTCTACATGAATGAAAATACCTTCAAGGAGAGGCTAAAACTATTTTTCATCAAAAACCAAAGATCAAGTAAGGATTTTTTTAAAAAAAGTTGTAGTGAATATGTATTATACTTGTAAGAAATGTTAACTATAAGAAATGTTTGCATATATCAATCCGTGGGCATCTGTGTGCTACTTGGAAGATGCAAGCGTCTGAAAATCATATATGTGATCTGTATGGGTCTTTGCTACACAATGCCTCTTTCCAAGCCACAATGTCAGTAAAAGTCTATAAAGTACAATGGCTTTTAGACAAAGTCTCATCCAAACTACCAAAATTTTAAGATAAAAATGTTAACAGAATACAATAGAATAGAATATTTACTTTACTCAAAAGCACAAAATTAAAATAAAAGTTAAATAACACCCTAAAGATCAATGCCTCTTAACATATGAAGAGAAGGGCCTTATGCAGCCATAGTACTGCTGGTGTTCCGCCTCTGAATCCACTAACATGCTAGTAGGCAAAGATAGATCTGTCTCTAGTAAATTTGCCTAACCTTTTTTCTTAAAATCCATCTAAAGCAGTGGCTGTTGCAACATGTTGAACATGGAGCAAAATTGTTTTCTGCTGCTCTACAGACTAGGACAAGGAGTACCGTATATACTCGTGTATAAGTCGACCTGCATATAAATCGAGGCACCTAATTTTACCACAAAAAACTGGGAAAACTTATTGACTCGCATATAAGTCGAGGATGGGAAATGCAGCAGCTACTGGTAAATTTCAAAAATAAAAATAGATACCAATAAAATTACATTAATTGGGGCATCAGTAGGTTAATTTTTTTTGAATATTTATTTCAAACAGTAAACTAGCTCTGTAAGTGGAAAAGAGGGTCAACAAGAACAATATGGTATCAGCAATAACTTTAAAAGAACAGAAACCTTAGCTTTTTTTGTAAGGAAGGGTTTTAAACAATGGATCTTACAATAAAAACTGGAATGAACATGCCTGTTCATTGTGACTCAAAACTACCCTGCTTTTTAAAAGAATAGTTCATTATTTTTAGTGTACATATTTTTAAAATTGCACATGGCAGGTGTCATTTTAGAAGGGACATTCACACAACCTGTCAGGGGAGGAATGTTTATGTTAGCAGTACCAACATTTCAGAGTATCTTTAGGAGATACTCCTAAATGTAGCCCCATCTACTATTAGCTTCCATTGGAAACAATGTGGTTTGAGAGTACCCACTTTGGGGATCCATAACTTTGGACCCCCTGAACCAAACATCACCAAAGCTGGCTGGTATCAGAAAGAGATTATCCTGATGATACCACCCAGGTTTAGTGAAGTTTAGTTCAAGGGGTCCAAAGTTATGGACCCTCAAAATGTAGCCCCATCTACTATTAGCTCCCATTGGAAACAAGGGGGATGGGAGCACCCACTTTGGGGATCCATAACTTTGGACCCTCTGAACCAAACATCACCAAACCTGGCTGGTGTCAGCAAAAGATTATCCTGATGATACCACCCAGGTTTAGTGAAGTTTGGTTCAATGGAAGCTAATAGTAGATGGGGCTACCCTTTTGAGGGTCCATAACTCAAAATGTAGCCCCATCTACTATTAGCTCCAATTGGAAACAGTGGGGGATGGGGTACCCCCTTTGGAGGTCCATAACTTTGGACCCCCTGAGTCAAACTTTACCAAACTTGGCTGGTATCATCAAGAGTGTCACCTGATGATACCCTGACATTTTGGTTCCGCTAGCCTAAAAACTGGACCGACAAAGTAAAAACCCTAAAATATTTTTTAAAATACACCTGACTCATGTATAAGTCAAGGGGGGCTTTTTCAGCACAAAAATGTGCTGAAAAACTCAACTTATACATGATGATCCTCAGTATGGTTTTTGCTGGGGTTTTTTGACAGTTTAGATGTCCTCTGTAATACTGGAATAAACGGCTGTAAGAGATAATATCAATACTTAAGATAACAAAGTCTGTATATATTAATGTTGAATTTGGTAGTCAGTTCCTATGTGTTTGTTTGAAAGACTTAGTGGCCATCCTAGGCAGAGAAACATCCTTCATGGCCACTGACTTCATTGGACTTAGAAGAGTGTAACATGTCTATATTAGAAGCTGTCTGTATCTGGACAAGGCAGGTGAAGTTGCCAGGTGCCCTATAAAAGAAGGTTACAGTCTTAGGCATTAGCTGAAGAATAGAGACCACTCGTTATCAGTCATGGTTGTTTAGATTTTAGAAACATACAAAAACAAATATCTATGATAAATAGATTTATGCTTCAGTTCTGAAAGGATATATGTATTTGGCAACTTGTCTAAAAGATGTGATATGTGGTACATTTAGAAGTTGTTTTAATTTCCCCCCTTCTCTTTCCTTATGAAATTAACATATAAACAAATAATTAAAAAGTAAAGACAGGGCAAAAACATGGTAGGGAAAGGTCTCTTCTAGATGAAGTGTGAAGCATGTGAGACTGCAATCTCAACTTTCATTCAAAAGTACCTCAGTGTTGATAATAAAGTGATAGACACAAAGAGAAGATGTGTTCTAAGCGTGGGTCTAATATTTCTTTCTCCTCAAAAAATGACTATTCGATGTAATTATAAACCATGGATTGCAAGTATCTGTCCAGGCTGATGGGTGGGAGGCACACCTTGGCAAAAACAGGGTCTCATATCAGTGGTCCTAGGGTCACAATCCAGAGTCAAAGTCTGGGGGCAGATAACACGTTCCAGAGGCAAAGTTCAAAAGCAGTCTAGGTGTCAGATAACAATGATCCAAGAACTGACTACAACCATGTCAAGCAACTAGTAGTTTTGTCAGCAAAAAACTGCAGACGAGTTGATCCTACACTGGCTGTAGCCTTGCTTCAGCCTTATAAAGGGAGTAAACTTACAGGTGATGTTTGTCCCACATTAAGCTCCTCTTCATAAGCTGAGTCAGCTTCTCTGTTCAGGAGGAGTAGTGGGGTCCAGATCCCAGAATGACTTATTGGTTTCTCCTGGCACTTCCTTAGCAGAGGGGATGCCTCTGGCCTCTAATGAGAACTCGCCTTCCCACACTAAACTGGGGCATGACACTGGATGAAACCAGTGGTGGGATTCAAATAATTTAACAACAAATTTTTTTTTTAAAAAAAACAAATAATTTAACAACCAGTTCTGGTGGTGGGATTCAAATAATTTAACAACTGGATGTTTACAAGCACCATTTTAACAACTGGTTCTGCCGAAGTGGTGCGAAACTGCTGAATCCTACCACTGGATGAAACTGAGAAATTATCTGGATCATGCACTTCTCCTCCTCCCCTCAGTTCTCATTTGGTTCTTGAAAGATGGTTTGCTTTTTTGAGATTTGTCTCTTTAGCAGATGGCAAATGTAGTGGTATAGTTTTGATGTGATTTCTGTATTACATTGCTGTTTTTATTTTTTACTGTACTTTGGTATTTTTATTTTTCATACATTTTGTTTGTTAATGATAGTTATTCATAACAATAAATTGACATCTGAATCTTTATGAATTTGTATTTAGCGAAACACAGAAACAGATTGTACCCTTCAGTTGCTTTTCCCCTCTTTTCATCAAGTAGGAGAATCAAAATGACAGCAAATCAAAATCCTAGCTAATTGGGCACATGTGTGTGACAGAGGTATCCAAGTTACAAATGTCAGGGACTCTTCAGAATTCTGTTTGTGTGGATATGCTAGACATGCATATAATTGTAGGTTGAAGGAAAAAGTAATTGAAATTAAGGTGCAGTTTTATAAGTGAAAAAGTGCAGTTTTATAAGTCTATTCATTTTAGTCCAGCTCTCTTTTGAGGATCTTAGTTCCCTGTACATGGCTCCTTTCTCCATTTTCCTTTTCACAACCATGTTGTGAGGTAGGCCAGTCTTAAAGAGAATGACTGATCCATGACCACCAATGAGTTTCATTGCAGTGGATTTTCCTGATCATGGTTTATCACACTAAGCTGTACAGTAGATTAATAGCCCTGACACATCACTATCATTTAGTCCAGGGGTCCCCAAGCTTCCTATGTCTTTGGGCACCTTTGAGATGTTGAGAGGAGATGGTGAGCATCTATCCAAAAAAGCTGTCACAGTAGGCAAAACCAAACATATTTCATCTTTATTTGCAAAAGAATTGCATCCTAACCATGCTGAACACATGAAGCTGCCTTGATCTGATAAGCCATGGAATTATCAAGCATAGTGTGCTGGCTGGGCAGGGTTGGTGTGCGGCCAAAGCAACACACAGCACTGAGGAGGCTCAGAGCCGGGGCACTGCAGACAACAGTCGAGCAAGTAATAATTCAACAGATACCAAGTCCGTGGGAGAGTCAAGAGCAATGTCAATCAAGCCAGGAGTTGAAATCCAGGAATGTACATAGCAACAAGGAGAAGCTGAGAATCAACGTCAAGAAGCCAGTCCATAGTCAATCAAGATCTGGAGACCACAGTTGTGTGCAGGCAAGGTCAGGAAGAACACTCTTTGCAACCACAACTGAAGTTCCTTCCAAAGGCCATTTATTCCTCAGAAGTACTTGCCTGGGACTGCTTCTGTAAAGGCTCTGTAATCTTACTGAGTGGCATCTTCCTTTAAGGCCAGTCTCAATCTCTCTCTGTAATCCTTACATCTGAAGATCCTTACATCTGAAGCTACTGGCATCTTCCTTACTCAGGCTAAGCCTGTGCTAGTTCAGGCTCTGCTGATTTAGCTGATGTCTCTCTGCAATTCTCAGTTAACTCTTGCTCAGATGTGCTCTCAGCAGCAGCTGAGGGGGCTATGACAAATGTACATCTGTACATTTAGTGGAAGCATTGTCCAATACCTGGTAGGACAGCAAGCTTGGATAAGGATGGAATGGGCTTCTACTCCTGAACACTTGTGTCTTCTCATGCAACAACCCAGCTTCCTGGACTGTGAGACTAGAACAAAACTTCATCCCTGCTAGGCAAAAGAAGCTTATCGCAAAAGTCAGTCATGTCACGAATTCCACTCTGTCATTCTCCCTGTTTCTGGTTCAGTGGTAGAGCATTTGTTTGGCATGCAGAAAGTCCCAAATTCAATCCTCAGCATCTCCAGTTAAAGGGACCGGGCAAGAAAGTGATATGAAATATCTCTACTTGGGACCTCAGAGAGCCACTGCCAGTCTGAGTATACAATACTGACTTAATGGATCAAGAGCTAATTTTGATGGACCAAGAGTCTAATTTAGGTTAAGACAGCTTCATGTGCTCATAAGTGTTCCTCAATGAACGTACATTGTCATGAGAATTCTCTGGTCAGTTACTGTATTAATACATTTCATTTGATTTAATGAACATATGACTATGTTCCATTGGCAGATGGAGGGATAACGTGAAGGGGGAATAAAAAGGAAGCTGGAGGAGGGGGAAGAGAAGGGGAAATGGAACCATGGAGAGATTAAGGTAGGCTCTGGTACTTATTGGTTCTCCAAGTCCTCCAGTAGCTGTATCTGTAGTTAAAGCTTTAAAAGCTCCATTCATTTGAATGAGGGCAGCCAATAACATTGGCAAACTTGTGTTCTGAAAAACTCAGAAGGCACTAGAGGAAGTACTTGGAGCACCACACTGGGGATCCTGGTTTTAGTCTATCTCATGAGATCAGTGATATGAACCAACAAGTTCAACATTTTCTTCATTTTTCTTCTATCAGGAATATCCTTGTTATGATTTCGGTTCCAAGGAAAACAAAGTAGCAGAAAATACAAATTAAGATCATATACATACCTCATCTCTTTTAAAATATGTGGTCCTGTTTTGAAATCTAGCACAAAAGTTTGAATTTTCAGCATAGCATTCCTTTTGCTCTACAACTCCTTATTTTAGGTACCACTGTAGCAAGACCTGCTTGTACACTGCACTTTAAAAATATATAATTTAAAAATATAAATTATCCCCCAGGAAAAAAACCGAATTTAGCAGTTTCTACATATAGTGTAAAACACTGTGACAGTTTCCTGGGGGTAGATATCACTTCAAGGATTTTCTGTCACTTTCCTGCTTCTCTTACTGTACCAGGGTCCTAGAGGGAAATAATTGTTCAAGGAAATAGAATCTGATCCTGGGTATAACACCAACCTAAATCTGTGCTAATTATGAAGAGTGAATATGGAGAGGCGGAGTGTCAGTTTTTAAACACTGCAAGCCAAAGGAGAGAAAAAGACCAGTTCTCTGGTAGGCCTTTTATGTTACACCCTAATTTTCTCATTCCAGTTAATCCACAGCAGCCACCTCTGATTTGTTAATTCTCCTAGTTCTAAGACATATATCCCTACATTACCCGTTTTCCTATTAATGCAAACCCTTCACCAAACTTTCTTTTCCCCTCATCACTACTAAATCTCAACTGTCAAAAACCAACTATTGGATCTCAACCCTGTTTCCAGTACATGTAATTCATATTGGCTGATTCAGTATACCATGCTGATTGTGATATATAGCTGCACTCTAAAGAGTTCTGCTCATAGAATGATCATGGTTGTCAGGGAGCTCAAATAGGATTCTGACAATGGCAGTTGGAAAGTTCTGAGAGTTGAAAACTGACAGTTGATGGAGAGAGAAGCAACAGGCAGAGCTTGGAGACAGTGGTGCAAGTTGCAAGCTGACTGGAGAGGGATTCTCCTTTGGAGTGAAAATAAACATGTTGTATAACTGTAGTCAGACATAGGATCTTATTTAATGACACATAAATTCTTGACAACTTCGACAGCTACTCTGTCGGACTACACAGGGAAGCCATTGAAATCTACCAGCACCAAGACAGTTTCAACAAAAAGGAAGACAGTCTTAAAATTAACAAAACCTGGCTACTAGCATTCAAAAACACCAAAAAAGAAAACTTTTCAAACATCAAGCAACAATCCACCAGATGCTACAAATTTTTCCCTCCCCACTACATCCCCCCCCATGCTTCACCTCACTTGGTTTGAGACAAGACACACACATATTAAGACAACCAAGACATGCACATATAAATGCAAATTTGCAAGTGCAGTTCTACCTGGACACATGCAAATGCACCTCATCTCCCTCCCACCTAAGAGGTAGACAAAACAAATACCCAACTACACAGAACATTCCACACTGTGCCGCAGAGAGAAACACATCTTGCCATGATATGCTCCTGAAGATGCCAGCCGTAGATGCAGGTCAAATGTTAAAACTACCAGGCCATGACCCCACAGCCCAGAAAACTTACAACAGCCAGTTGATTCTGACTGTGAAGGCCTTCAGCAAAACATTGAAAAGGAACACATTTGGGTTTTAGATATGGAGGAATTCATAAGCTTTTATCTAGGAAACTATCTCTAAGGTTGATAGAATGATCCCTAAGTGTTTAACAGGATATAGCTTTGGCAAGAGGAGTGATTCCAGGCCATATAAAGAAGGAATGGGGAAAGTGTATTAATGTTCCTAACTCTTCCAACTAAAGAATAAATGTGTAAAACAAGCTTACATTTAAGAAACAAAGCAATGACTGCCAAGAGAAATCAATCTCAGTAGAGAATAAAAGTTTAAACACTTGTATCAGAACCATCTTGATATATTTGGAATTACAGTACAGAATAACCATCTTAAGTGCCTCAATTCTGTAATTCTGTTGTAAACCATGTTTCTATTATGAATTTTTGCTAACCTGGTTTTTTAAATACCCCCAAAGAGACCATTTTAAAATTTTACTTTAAAAAACCTGCCATATATTTCTGATTTTTACAGAAAATAAGGGATCTGACATAATTAATGGCAATTGTGCCATAATCCTAATGCAAAGCTGCCTGAGGACTGGAATGAATCAACAACTCACCTCTAATTGCCTTCTCCATAACCAAGTAACAAGTTGATCTGGCGGGGAGGGGACTGGGAATTCGCCCTTCCTGCTGGGCTTGCCAGCATCCACCCCATTGCTCCACCACCCTTGCCCCACTCCCCATTCCCTTGTCCACCACCTCCCACCCCACACAGACCAGTGGGTTGTTGTTTGCTGCCCTGCAAGCTTGACCCAAGTATCCCCTGCTGCCCCCCACCCCAAACCTTCCCATGTCACCCTCCCCTGCCCCAACCTGCCTATTCCACTCTCTTCCCACTCCAAGCCTTCCCATTTCACACTCCCCTGCTCCAACACTCCCCCCAAACAGCAAGCTGGGCGCAGTGGCAGCTTACCATCTACTGCTCTGCCAGCCCAAGCCTCTTCACTTCCCTGCATGCCAATTCCCACCTCCCAAAGACCAAGCCAGGGCTGGTGGTGCATGGGCACCAAGTCACCCTCCTTGCCAGACCTGGCACATCCCACTCCACTGTCCACCTTTTCCCACCCTCAACTACCCTCCCAGTCCTTTGGCCACCCTCCCCCATCCCAACAGCAAGCCATCAACAGTATCCTGGGGTCATCAACAGGTAGTTGGAAAGCGAACTGGCAAGGGGGGGAGGGGGCAGATAAAGCATCAGTAAAGACCATTGTGAGGAAACATGCTTGCTTGCCTCCCCACTTTTCTAGAGCTCATTGCTCCCCCCCCCCCCCCCCCCCGCAGTGGGCTTTACTGCTAGTGAGTTATAAGTCTCAACAGAGATAGTGAGGATTGGTGTGTGAGAGAACAAAATTTTGAAAATGTATTAATACAAAATGAATTCCATCGTCATTAATGGCAGCATGATGATAGGAAAATAAAACCCATAAGTAGTTGGTCCCACAAAAACAAACATAAGAAGACATCTTAGAAGTCTAGGAGGAACTTTTTATTAAGTAAGAGGAATTTGTGTCAGAAATAGCAAAATTACGCAAACCCAGCGAGGCAACAAGGAATAGTCAAGCAGAAACAGTAACTGGAGAAAATCTTTTTCAGGCGGTGGAAATCATGAGGATGAATGTTAAATTAGCTAAAATAGAGACACAGGAAGTAGCGTAGGAACAAAAATTACATTTAGCCAGCATTCAGGCAGAAAAGGAAAAATCCAGGATTGAGGCAAAACAAGATCAAGCTAAATGCCACAGCTACTGGGGGAAGCTAAGATGGCACAGCTGGAAAGGGAAATAGAAAGATAACATGAAATATAAATATATGAAGTGAAGATGTGGGAGATACAATTAAGGGCAGAATTACCCTACTACCAAGAACTTGGGAAGGTTCCTCAGAAGAATAAAATAAGTTTTCCCCAAACTAGAAAGGGGATGATGTGGAAACATTTTATTAGTTATATAAAAAAAAAAACCTTGGGGAGACCTTGGAGTCCCAGAGGGGGACTCATTTGAACCAACAAATTTGTGAAGGATGGAGTGAAGTGTATTTGGAGTTGAGGGGTGAAAAAACCCTCAAATTATTTGCTTTTTAAAGAGAGAGCGAGAATAAGATATGGCTTCACAGCAGAACAATTATTTGTGTGTTTTTGCTTGTGTGGCTCAAGAGTGAGCAAAAAGCTTTGCAATGTATCTGGGGTTGGCTTCGCTAGACTTTTGCCCATTTAACTTCATAATCAAAAGAGCTATAGAGACTTCCTTTTTTGGTTTTGTTTCCAAGCTTAAAGTTGAGTTGTATATTTAGTATCACATCCTGTGCTTTTTTAATGTATATGAACTGAACATTTTACAGCACTGAATATATCTTTGCAGTTCAATAAGCAGTCATTTAATGGTACAGACTTTTTTCTTTCTCCATCCTTTTTTCGTTTTAAACATATTCACCCTTTTAAATACATGGTGGTGGTGATCTTGAAGAATCAGAATGCTGGAGATAAACAAATGTAGGCTCAGTCCCATGAATTAATGCTCATTACTTTATTTTTTCCCCCTTGGAAAAAGGCTCATTTTCAAATTAGCTCTTCTTGAAGGCTCTGAGTCATTTCCTGGTATCTGTTAAAGCTCCTGCTATATGGTAGCCAATGCAATATTTCTGGAAGTGCAGCCAACAAAGTAAGCCAGTCTTGTGAAAGAGGTAGGCTGATGCTTTTCCTGACTGCCAAGAAGTTAAGGAAACTAAGCCAGATAAATCTTCCTGTAGCAAGTCAGATATTATAGTTAATGAGCAATAACAAGAACCAGGATGAATTAGTGTGAGTCAAAGCACTAGTCCCTTAAGCCCAGTGTGGATCATTTTGATTGTTCTAGGTTAGCCAAGATCTTGTTCATAGGTCTTCCTGTCTAGTAACCCTATATCCTTTAATTGGAGGAAATTCAAAGTATATGATTTAACACTGAGCTGTGGCACATCACTTAAAATAATAGGTTTGTATGTAATCAGAGAGGAAGCGTGAAAAAATGAACTCTGCCAGTAATTAATTTGTCAATGATATATAATTTCCAGAGCCAACATTTCTGCATACATACTCTGAGGTGTCAGCAATATGTTTTTGCATTGGTAATTTTTTGATTAATTATTTCAGCTAGGAAAGTCAAAGAATCCTTACGAACTCCATCCAGCCTCTCTTGATTGAAATCTCTCCCCTTACATCTCCTGAACATTGAAAGCCGTATCTTTCTTCACCAGAGTTAATCCCATCCAAGCTAGATTTGAATTTAAAATTTGGAGTTCCTGGAAAGAATCTATTATTTTATGCTTTGATCCCAAAGATAACAAAATTATGGATTCCAGAACTCTCAATGAGTGCTATCCTTAAGCTTGATTGAAGTCAGTTGAACCCCCTTTTGATGTCATTAAAATCAGCTTGTATGGAAAATTTTTTTTTTAAAAAAAGACTGAAACTCAGTGCTATGATTCATACAATCATCTCCATGAAATCCAGAGACTGGGATTTCATTGACTCTGTAGTGGTTTGTTTTATATATCCTCCCCTGTCTTTTTTCTCTAGGCACTTTACATCATACACATCTATGTGTGTGCTGAAAGATACTGCTTTCAATACACACATCTGTGTGCTGTGCTGACCAGATAGGTGGTATGTACAGCATACATACCATCTATCTGGTCACTGTCTAAACCCAGATGTTCTTTTTTTCAGCAGGACTTCTAGATCATGCGTCTTCCAACCCTACCCTGTGTTTCTTGCTGTACATGCCTGTTCACACATGCTGCAATGCTGCGTCCTCTCATTTTCCTGCTGAATGAATGCCTAATGGTTTTTATCACATGTTCACAACCCAAAGCTTCCAGTCAATCATGACTTATGCATCCTGCCAATATTAAATGAGCAATATGTAACTGCTTGTCTTTATTTTCACAGTAGGCAAGAGCTTTACTGATGTACAGAGTATTGCTAACATATATAATCTGTATCTCCTAGGCTTTCTTTTGGCACATCAATCTGAGACCAACATGAGCTCACCAAACAGCTGTTAGTTGTCATCTTGGTTCCTTTAAAATTTAAAAAGACTAGAGGTGTTGCCAGCACCTGATAGTCATGGAGATTTTAAAAACCACTAGAAATAATATGGTCATTATTTCCTAGGGGTGCTTTAGAGCAGTGGTGGGATTCAACCGGTTCACACTGGTTCGCCAGAACTGGTAGCTAATTTTTTGTCTAGTTTGCAGAACTGGTTGTTATCCCCCAGTCTGGCCTCCGCCTCTCCCTTAAAACCTGGGCTCTTAAAGGGAAAGGACCTTTCCATTTAAGAGGACCTTTCCCTTTTAAGAGCTGGGTTTTAAGGGAGGGACGGAGTTCAGGCTGTAAAGGAGAGCTTGCCAGGTGGCCTCAACAGCCCTGCCCCATCAGGCTGCTCCTTCAGGCAGCAGACCCTCCAGGCCCGGCTGCCCAAGACCACTGCCAACCCTCCAAAAGTAAGTGGGGCAAGGAGTGGGGGTACAGCCCAGGCCCTTGGAGGCATGGTAGAGGCCTTCCCTTTTCCCCCACCCACCCCCAAAGGCCATCTGGGCCCTTGGGGTCCCAGCAGAGACCTTCCCTCTCCAACTATTTACCCCCAAAAGGCCAGCTGGACCCTTGAGGGCCTGGCAGGGGCCTTCTCTCTCTCCCCTACCCACCCCAAAAGGCCATCTGGGCCCTTGGGGGCCCGGCAGAGGCCTTCCCTCTTCCCCCACCCTAAAAGGCTAGCTGGGCCCTTGGGGCCCCCACAGAGGCCTTCCCTCTTCCCCACCCACCCCAAAAGGCCAGTGGGCTCTTGGGGACCCCACAGAGGCCTTCCATCTCCCATCCACCCCAAAAGGCCAGCTGGACCCTTGGGGGGCTGGCAGAGGCCTTCCCTCTCCCCAAGCTGAGCCCTTGGGGGCATGGCAGAGGCCTTCCCTCTCCTCCCACCCACCCAAATAGGCCAGCTGGGCCCTTGAGGACCTGGCAGAGGCCTTCCCTTCCCCACCACCCCTTGCCACCTTCCACACCCCTTGCCACCCCTGAGGGGCATGAACTGTGATGTGCTGGTGATTTTGGGGTGACCAAGTACAAAAATCAGGATTCATGAGGATCCGTGTGTTTTAACAACATTTTTGTGCCACTATGGTGGCACAGAACATGAGATTCAGGATTATTGTGTTTAGACGTATCTAGGGGTATGAACTGTGATGTGCAGGTGATTTGGGGGTGACCAAGTGGAAAAATAATGAAGATCCATGTTTTTCAAGCAGGTTTTTGTGCCACTGCGGCACCACAAAGCATGGGTTGTGTGATTGTTGTGTTCAGACATATGGCTAATGGCTTGTGATGTACTGGTGCCTTGGGGATGACTTGGTGCAAAAATCATGTGGATCCATGTTTTTCAAGCAGGTTTTTTCATTAATATTTTAAAACTCTTTCTTATAACATAATCTAGTTTTGTGTACCTCTTTTATTGTTTTTATTTAAGTATTAACTGTATGAAATATCTTTCGGTTTATCTTTTTTAATACAAAACGGTCATTGGGGCAAAAACTGGTTATTAAATTATTTGAATTCCAACATTGGAAGTTCAGAACTGGTTGTTAAAATTATTTGAATCCTACCACTGCTTTAGAGTTTATTTCCTGTGGGTAGACATGGCCTATTTACTGCCAAGATGAAAAAAAAGCCGTGTTGTTTTCAGGTACAATTATTTTTTATTCTTTTTTATGCACCTTCCCCTTTCTCATTTGCTGTTATTGTACTCATTGTATTGTTACTTTCAATGGCAGGTAGCCCTGGTGTTTGGCCTCTAGTTGGGCAGCTCCCAAATTAGCATGGACAGATAAAGTTGTTCAGTAGATTCAACAGGTGTAGACACCAGCAACCCAAGGGTTTCAGACAGTGAACAATATAAGCATGTGTACATTTTGATTCGTCTTTGCTAGCTCAATACAGGGAAGAAGAGGAACTAAGAGCATTCATGGCTTTCATGCCAAAATTACTCAACATGGAAATAGCTTCCCATAGAGTCTGCCACTTTCAGTGAGCCATTCATATGTTCCAGTTTGCTGAACTTAGAATTCATCTTTACACCACAGTAACACTTGGATCTTTTGATGAAACACAATCTATAATGCTGTTACACTATCTTCTTATGACAATTCCACTGCCAACAGTATGATCTAGCCACACTTAAATGGGTTTCCACCTGGAGCCATTTAAAACTGTAGTGCCCTGAACTGTTCAATAATGGGACTTCAGTCATCCCAGCCAAAACCAGTTTTGGAGCTGAGGCAACTCCCCTCTCACCAGGGTCTTCCAACAATGGGTCTTGCACAAGGGGGGGGGTGAATGCAACTGTCCCTTGGCTCCCCTTAATGTCTGGGTCATGTCTTGCCAACCATGTTAGCCCCAGGGCTGCAGAAGCGGTGCCCGGGCGCCCCTGGGCGCCATTCCCCCTTCATGCCACTGATTACACTCTTTTCTAGTGATGCTTATTTTCTCATAATGTGACCAAAGTCCAATAGCTTCAGTTTAGTAACATTAGCTTTTAGGGAGAGTTCAGTCTTGATTTGATCTAGAACCCACAGATTTGTCTTCTTGGTGACCCACAGTATTTATAAAACTCTCCTCCAACGCCACATTTCCTGTCAGCTTTCTTCATTGTCCAGGTTTCACACTCATACAATGCAATGTGGAATACTATGGCATGAATTAACTTGATCTTGGTAATCAGTAACACATGCTTAAACTTCACAATCTTTTCTAGGTCCTTCATGGCTGCCCTTGCCAGTTTCATGTGTCTTGGTTCAAAATCAGTAAGAAAGTTGGGGATATACTGGCTCATATAATAGTATAACCTCCCTGCTTCAAATTCTTGTTTATGAATGGCCTCAGTGCTTCCAACTCCCTTGGGTTCATGGGGTATAACTTTCGCTTGGGGTATCCTTTAACACAGTAATTCTCAACCTGGGGGTCAGGACCCCTTTGGGGGTCGAATGACTCTTTCACAGGGATCACCTAAGATTCTGTGCATCAGTGTTCTCCATCTGTAAAATGGATAAATGTTAGGATTGGGGGTCACCACAACATGAGGAACTGTACCAAGGGGTTGTGGCATTAGGAAGGTTGAGAACCACTGCTTTAACAGATAAGTTTGTAAAATTCTAAAAGAAATCAATACTAGGCAGTGCAGTTTCATAGTAATTTTGTTTTGGTTTTTTTGTTGTTGATTGGAATTGCTTCCTTGTTTCTAGCAAATCATAGTTAGAAAACTGGAGTTAATTTTCAGCTTGAAAAAAAGGACTTCCCCCCAACATCTAGATTATTTTTTAAAATAAAATCTTATTGCGCTTGTAGCATATTGAGCTCCTGCAACTCAATTATCATGAAAGCCTTCAGGTTCTCCCTAAAGGCCTCTTCAGCTTTTCTCTGGTGAAATCGAAGTCTTCTCTTAATTAGGTTTGGAAAGTAATCCAGAGTCTCTGGGTAATAGTTTCTCAAACTTTATATCCAAAGTTCATTAAACGTTTTTGAGGACTGCAATTTTAAGCATATTTACTAGGAAAATAAGTCTCATTAAACTCAGTAGGACACTTGTCTAGTGTCTACAAGCTCCTGATGGGTGACATTCTCCTTTTACATTGTAAGTGACAATTCCACTGGATTTGGGCGTCTTAGTTGATAGTTCCATGGGAATGTCAACTCAATGCATGGCAGCTGTGAAAAAGGCAAACTCTATGCTGGGGATAATTAGGAAAGGAATTGAGAATAAAACTGCAAAGATTGTCATGCCCTTATATAAAGCAGGAAAGCGACTCTGCATCTTGGAGTACTGTGTCCAGTTCTATATCAGCCAGATTCTCAAAAAGGATATTGAGGGATAGAAAAAGTGCAGAGAAGGGCAACAAGGATGATTGAGGGACTGGAGCACCTTCCCTATGAGGAGAGGCTGCAGCGTTTGGGACTCTTTAGTTTGGAGAGGAGACGTCTGAGGGGGGATATGATTGAAGTCTGGCAAAATTAAGGCAACGGGTAGAAAATGCTGTAACAGAGAGAAATTTTCCCTTCTCACAAATACTAGAACCAGGCTACTAACTGAAAATGCTGGGGGGAAGAATTAGGACCAATAAAAGGAAACACTTCTTCACGCAACGTGTGATTGGTGTTTGGAATATGCTGCCACAGGAGGTGGTGACAGTTGGCTCAAACCTGGATAGCTTTAAAGGGGTTTTGGACAGATTTATGGAGGAGAAGTCGATCTATGGCTACCAATCTTGATCCTCCTTGATCTGAGATTGCAAATGCCCAACAATGACCAAAAGAGGAGCAGCAGCCTATAGTTTTAGCCATTGCTTTCACCTCCTGCATGTGAGCTCCCAAAGGCACCTGGTGGGCCACTGCGAGTAGCAGAGAGCTGGACTAGATGGACTCTGGCCTGATCCAGCTGGCTTGTTCTTATGTTCTTATGTTCTAAGTGACTTCCACACAGATTTTGGTTTTGGGGGGGCTTGAGCTTTCAATTGGATTGGAATATTTCTGAGGTTCCACATAGCTTTACTGCCCATCTGTTGTCCCTCCATGATTCCCCCATGCTTTTAAAAATCATCTTTGATCCAATGTTGTATGGTTGTACACAAGAGAAGTGCAGTGATTTTGTTTGAAAGGTATGCTATGCTTCAAAAGGTGTCACCTCCTTTGATTGTATGTAATCTGCCACATTACCCTACAGCCACTGCTTTCTCCATGCCACTGGGGGTAAGGCTTTTTAAATATAATTGGCAAAGCAAAGTTCTTTTAACATTACTTCATCGGAATTCCAAGCTTTCATTTTATTAAAAAAGGCTACTCTTTTTGTTGTCAAGATACACCTTTCCTCTCTTATTTCTACAATGAAAGAAGCTAGACTCTTCTGTTTATTTTTAAATGAAAGGGGTCTTCAGATAATAGATTGTTTAAACACTGCAGCATTGCCAACTGGAAAAGAGAGGGGAAAAAACCACAGCAGAAAAGGCTCCCAGGAGGATATGAAAGGGAGAGGAATGGCAGCTGCAGAGGAATGGGGAAGGAAAAGTATGGGAACAGCTACCATCTGAAGTCCTGTTACCCTTATGCTGAATTAAGCAGCTGCAGTTGTAACCTACTTATCCTTGGCGGCATCAATCTCCATTGGAGACCTACAAAAAATAAAAGTTAATATCATGACAGCACTCTATGGCTTGTCAAACAAATGTGAAATTGCTTGAACAAATTAAAAACTTTAATTCCACTGTCGAACAGCCCTGACTGTCAGGAAGTTCTTCCTAATGTTTAGGTGGAATCTCTTTTCCTGAACCTTGAATCCATTACTCCATCCCCATGTCTCTTAGGCAGCAGAAAACAAGCTTGTTCCCTCTTTGATCAGTTGTTATAGTAGAAGATCTCCTGCTATGTCTTGGAGGAAGGTTGGCAACTGTAGGTGCCAGAATCCTCTGCACAGGAAAGCATTAATAAGTGCTTCTTAATAACTTAATAACTGATCCTTGGGCAGGGAGGCTTGCTGGGGATGGGGGGGGGAGGCTGGGAGAGCTTGCTCTGCCCATGGATTCTGTGATTCATGGGCAGGGAGTCTTGTTGGCCCAGGGAAAATGCCACCCAGGGCAACACTTGCTCTGGGTGCCCCCCGTTCCCCACTTTCCTTAGCTGGCGGTGGTCCCAGGCAGGGGCGTCTGGCAGCAGCCTTCGCTGGGCCAGGCAGGGCCGAGGGGTGCCCAGCAGCAGCCTTCACCAAGTACCCAGGAGCAGCCTTCACAAGGCCTGGTGGGGCGGGGTGGGGCGGGGTGGGGCGGGGCCATGCCGAGGCACGAAGGAGGAAGGCTGAGGGGGCAGTTTTCCAGATTGGCAACCCCCAGGGCATATGTTCCCATATGTCTCCATGGCAGCTATGCCCCTGGCCTGGAAGGCTTGAATGATGTCACTCTGCTGAAACAGGCTTCTATATAACTCTGAGTTACTTTAGATCAAAATACTTTTACAGTACATTTCTTTGAAGGTCACAACAATTTTATAGTCACGGGTTTTACAATCGAGAAATCTCAGGCAGATTGGATTTAATTCTTTGCTTTCTATCCTACACTAAACTAAGCACTTTGTGGTATAACTTTACTTAACCTACAATCTTACTTAAACACTTATCAAATAATACTTAATCTTATATAGGTTTATTAACCTCTAATAATAATAATAAATTCTTTCTTATTGTATCAATGGTATAATGCAGTCAACACCCAGTAAGTGAAGTCTGCTGAGTCTTCAGGATAGACAGTTTTAACCTGAAGTGCTAGCATAGTTTCTTGGTCACCAGGATGCCTCTGGCCACTCTGGGCACTTTCTTCATCATCCCTGACATTGGTTCCATCCTTCCTTATTTCTGTTTCTTGATATATTTATGAAATTTATTAATGCCTTAGGTTTTATGCAAATTGTGAGTACACTCAGGGATGGGTCTGCAAATGGCGTGGCCTAAGGCATCTAAGGTTTAACTGGTTTGAAAAATGGTGGGTAGTCAGCTGAAAACGGAAATTGCCAATATTATACTTTATTTATCCAATAGGAAGACTAGGTGTCCCCACTCGCCCACATTAGCCATCATGAAAAAAGAGGGAAGGGTTGTTTTAGATTGGCATGCAAGAGTTAGGTTTAATATTTTTCAGGGGCCATCTTCTATTCTGGGTCATCTCACTTTTAGGTAAATGTGGTGGTAAACAAAAGAAAGCTTTCTTACCCAAGTTTAGAAATAGTTATATAGAGTTTGGGATTATGAAGTAGCAACTGTCACATGATTTCAGGGGGAAAGCTCAAGAAATAAAAATCTTCATAATGAAATTAAGGAATGGCAGTATATTTGGATATTCAGTTAAATTAATGTCACTGCTGATAGTGTGTCATTGTGATGCTCAGTAAAACTGCAGTCCAATGGAGAGTAAACCAACTGAATTCAACGGGACTGCTTCTGAGTCAACATGTCCAAGAGCATTAACTATGCAGAAAATTATACAGCGCGGATCCACATTCATTGGTAAATAATGAATCGTATCGGTAATTAATCTATATCAGTAAATAATATATGATTGAAAACAGCATAGTTCAAGTTTTCTAACTGGAGTTTGTGTCTGAAAGAGTCAAAGTTTCTGATTCTGAACATCATGATTCAGAAAAATTGAAGATTTGCAAGACATTTCTCCCTCTGAGCTGGAGGATACCTTTCTGGGTAATTTCCAACATTCATGGGGGGCGGGGGGCAGGAACAAGATCTTTGTGTTTCCTGTAACCCGTGGTAATTACTCAAAACACCCCAGTTCTTTTCCTGCCTCAGGGGTGAGCAGTAGCTAGTTGCCTGCGGTATAGAGAAAAAGAGTTCATTTTACCTTCACTTTTATCTTTAGATTCCTTTTCTTTTCGTGCTGTTCCTGTCTCTCCTGGTTCTTTCCTGTTGCATTTGGTTTTCTCCCTCCCAACCAATTCATATTTGTTTCCTAGTTGTGAGCATGGATGAAGGCTTAATCTGTTTGAGGCCGTTCTTGTTCCCTCCAAAGAGCTACTTTAAGAGCTATTGCTCCACCAGGAGCATTGTGTTCACTTAATCCCTTCAGGAAAGGTGTGAGAAAGGCATTACCTATGACTGATTTGGTGAAAGCAAGTCAAATAAGCTTGTACTGTGTCTTCGTGGGTGCACTAGCCAATGAAGAGAACGGGTTGCCAGGATGGGTAGAGGCATCGCGGTCTTAAAGCAGAGCCCTCCCCCCACCATAGGTCAGTTTGGCAACACTCCCTGTGAGAGTTGAGCCCCTCCCCCCCAGCTGGATTGGTCTGTTACCATCTTTGCTCTGCCCTTGTAACCTCAGTTTGGGGGCTCTGTGGGACAGAACTTGGAATAAATTTTGCAAAAGAAAACATTTTTATTTTTCCTTTTCATTTAACATCATGTTGCAGCACAGAACTTCCTAACATAGCAGAACCATAACCTTTTGAAGGTTAACAACTAACTTTTCCTTTTTTCACAGCTTGTCAACCTTAAAGTCTGTTTCTTTCCTCTTGTTGGTGACCTAGGAAGTCTCCAGCTGAACACTGTGCATCGGCTTTGAAGATGAAGGTCCCAAGAGAACTCCCCATTAGATAAATACAACCCTGAAAAATAAATTCTACCATTTACAATTCAGAAGAACAGTCTCCCTTCCTTATTACTTTCTATGTATGCATCATAGTTACCTTAATGTGTTCAGAGCCCATAATTTAAATTCAGCCTCCCAGTAGGACAGCCATGATTCTGCTTTCCACACATCCTGCACCCTTCTGCTTTTAGCGGCTTCACTCCTTCACGACTTATTGTATTCCTATATAGAGACTACACCCACACATCCATTCTGCCTCCTTTCTCTCTCACTGCTAGCCAAGACTTGGTGAATTTCAGCATGAAGAGACAGATCAGGTCAAGGCCCAAAGCACAAATTAAGAAACACTGCAGTAGGGTATGGCAGTGTTGGTAAAGGAGCATTGGCATGAACCTTTAATCATCACTTGGAAGTATGTGTGCCTCCCTTCCAAGGGCTGTATTGTTGACAAGCCCAGTTCTGTCTGATAGTGAATCCCCATTGCATTCTCTTTTTTAACGATCCAAGCCATGTCATAGTTTCCTATTAAAAATAATTAAAAGTATGTTTTTTAGATAGTTGAAAGTGACACCCCTCTCCCCAAAATTGTGATTGATTTAGCTTCTTGGTAAAACTATGGACAAGCAGTTATGAGAGGCAATTCATTTCCTGCACTATTTCTCTCCTTCCCTGGCAGCCCCTTAGCATGTCCCATTTTCTTGCTTCCTTTTCTTCTCCCCACCCACTAGCCAACCTACATTTATCTTTCCCCATCTTCAGTTTTGCCTGTTTCCCTCCCCTTAGCAGCCTCTTCCCAGGAGAGATCTGGTCAAGTGGCTGGCAATCAGGGGGCCCAGCTGAGTTGTGTTGATAGTGGATCTCCCATGGCTGTCTCTGGGTCTGTCTCTGGTGAGTCCTCCCCCATTAGGGGTCATGACAGGTGAGGGGGGCAGGACATTTTCCATGATCATTTGGTTCTCCTAGTCCACCCTTCTGTCTCTGCTTTGCTTTGTAAAGATCAAGGTTTAGAAGGCTTCACAATATTGTGCAGTTCCCAGCATGACACTGAGATTTCAGAATGTCATCTTAGTGGGCATAACTTCCTTCAAGCTACTGTGTTGTTCCTATTTTTTTAGAAGTGTTTAACCCCCCCCCCCCCCTTCATTTATATTTTTTAAAGATATAAGAAATTTCTGCACATTTGGGGCTTCCATCAGGGTTGTATAGAAATTTCCCCTATTTGTTCTGGGTCCTTTTTTGGATTTTTTAATCCATACTCTGTGGCCCAGTTTGAAATTAGATATATGATGTTCAGCACATTCCAGCAGCAAAGTTAATGGTTCCAAGTTTCTCATTAGAAAATGAACGAAGGTCACCCCCCAAACTAAATTGGTGTTAATATATACCTGCTGGCACCCCGTTTTATGCAGAGTAATGGTTGCATAATTTGTAAAAATGACTCCTTCCCCACAGAATAGCCTGATGAAGAACCAGGGGTGTAACAAGGCAAACTGTAGCCCAGGGCAATACCTGAGTTGGATGCCCCCCCCCCATGGGCGGCTACTCCACCACGACCAAATTTTTTTGCACCCAGACATTGGTGCCTGCAGGGGGTGTATTTTTAGACATATCATCACCAAAATTTCAGCATATCATCAGGGGACTGTTCTTATGCTACCCTCTGGGTTTGGTGAGGTTTGGTTCAAGGAGTCCAAAGTTATGGACTCCCAAAGGGGGTGCCCCATCCCCCATTGTTTCCAATAGGAGCAAATAGGAGATAGGGGCTACAGTTTTGAGGGTCCATAACCAATGTTGCCCCCCCCCCCCCCCCCCGGAACCTTTTCGTGTAAACCCTGCACCCCAAAAACTGGGGGGGTATCATCAGGGCAGTCTCCTTATGAGACCCTGAAAGTTTTGAGACTTCAGAAATGTGCCCCCCCAACCTGCAACCCCCATTGACAGCAATACAGAAAACTCAATGCAGAACAAAAATTCTTGGGCAAATTTCTGGGATGTTCCTGCAGGGGCGCATTTTTGGATGTATCCGCACCAAAATTTCAGGGTATTATCTGGAAACTGTCCTTATGGGACCCCCCAAGTTTGGTGCAGTTTGGTTCAGGGGGTCCAAAGTTATGGACCCTCAAAGGGGGTGCCCCATCCCCCATTCTTTGCTAAGGAATGGTGCCGATACATCCAAAATTTTAAACAGTAAAACTAAAGGAATCTTGGCAGATTAAGTAGAAGAAAAGTGGTGTGTACAATGCAAGGACTCTTTACATGGTGGCAGCATCCAAAAATATGTAATGGGAAAAAAATAGAGATGGGGCAGATTCAGTGAAGTCTGCCCTAATTTCCCTACCCTTTCTCTAAATCTGCCATGTATATCCACTTCCTTAATTGTTTATTTTTTAATTTTATTCAGTTTCTAATCCCTATCCCTGCAGGGCTCAGGGTGTGTCACAACATTAAATTACAATAAACAATCATTAAAACTTTAAATATATAAAAATACCAAACATTAAAATACTGTAATACTGGACACTATTATATCAAATGTTAAAAACAGATGGCAATAAATAATCCCCACCCCCCTGGAGGCTGAAAGAAGACGATCTTGCTCCATTCAATAGAACCTGTTCTATTCAGGTTCATGGCTGTGTTGGTGGTCATCTTCTTGTTTAGCTCTGACACTCATTTTTCAGGGCAATTTTACTACAAGCATAAAATTCTGAGGCTCAGTATTAAGGAATCAAGAAACCTGTCATCTGATTACAGCCAGCAGCCTTGTGCTATTGCACTATTTGGGATGGGATTTCCCAGCTGTTTTACTCCCCCCTTCTTGTGACTGTTCAATGCCCCTTAGCTTGTTTAATCTGAAACATGTTAAACACACCAGGGAAAGGTGAAAATGGCACCTGTTACTAATATAAAGTCATTATGTTGTCTGTGCCAGATGGTACTCTTGAGGCACAAAAAATAGGGTCTGATACATCCCAGCAGGTGCTTCATTCTCATGCACCCTTGTCTTTTACTCACAATTAGATTCACTGTCAGTTGCTATGGCTTGAAGATGGCTGCTGGCTCCTTCCCAATATCTACTCTTGAAAATATGAAGCAGCTAGTGCAATCAATGGGAGCTTGGTTACTATCTCCAGTGGCTTCTTGATTCAAATTCTCTGCTTTTGGACTTTTTGGAGCCCCAGCCTGAAATTTTACTCGCTGGCAGGATAGAAGCAGTACTTGGCTTCTGGAAAGCTTATTTCCTTGATCAGAGCAGAATAGAAGGAAAGAAGTAAATAATAGTGCACTCCTAAGCAGGTGTACTCAGAATTCTACTCAAGTCTCCTTAATGGGCTTATTCTCATGAAAGTGTCTTTAGAATTGTACTAATGTGAGGTTGTCTCATGAATTAGCTCAGGCAGAGTATCTGATTTGCATTACTTTTATTGTAGGGGGAGAATCCTAGTGGATTTCTAAGCAAGTGGAGACAGTTGAGCTCACTGTTGAATGAATTGCTTCTGCACGTCAGTGTTCAGATTCTAGGGATACTGAAGAGGCAACTTTAAATGAAATTTCTGGGGCATTAGCCCTCTCCGGGAAGAAAAATATTTATTGCAAGAGTAGCAGCTGTGTTCTTCAAAGTGGATGCTTTTCCATATTTTTTTCCGGATCTACAGGTCAGGTTTTCCGTTATGACACATAGCAGGGTTACAAGAGTTTGTAGTTAACTTGCTTTTGTATAAATGCTAATTGATTCATGTCTGTGTTACGAGAAGAGTCCCATGTCCGAACCAGGACAACAGGTCAAGTTGTCCCAAGTCAGGTGTGTGTTGAAAAGAAGAAGGTAAATATTCAGAGCTTCCAGAGACAACCAGTGTTGCACCATGTTATACTTTAAGTTGGAATTCAGAATATAGGCTCAGAATGGCCTGCATTATTTTCTTTTTTTCCCTGGGAGAGGGAAGAAACTGATTTTGCGGAGCTTTTTGCTGAATTAAGCCTAGGTGACTTCACCCATCTCTAATTGGATATTGGATCAGAAACCTGAATTGTTTGTGGGATTATACCGTTGAATTACTTGCCAGATGAAACACTACTTTGGAGAAGCCTGAAATTATTTGAACACCGTGACAGTGGGTGACAATGAGCACATACATTCTCAGTGTGGTGAAAGTGATTTAAAGGAAATATTCTCCGTCTTGAAAACAAATATTTCAGACAGCAGCAGTTGTGCATGCAAACCAGAGTGACTTCACTTGAAGAAGAGGAAGAGTTGGATTTATATCCCCCCTTTCTCTCCTGTAAGGAGACTCAAAGGGGCTTACAATTTCCTTTCCCCTCCCCCCCCCCACAACAAACACCCTGTGAGGTAGATAGGGCTGGGAGAGCTCAGAAGAACTGTGACTAGCCCAAGGTCACCCGGCTGGCGTGTGTTGGAGAGCACAAGCTAATCTGAATTCCGCAGACAAACCTCCACAGCTCAAGCAGCAAAGTGGGGAATCAAACCCAGATTAGAGTACACCTGCTCTTAACCACTATGCCACTGCTGCTCCTTGGAAGATGTATCTTCTTTTCTCATAAACTTCTTTGCAGTAAGACTATTGCTGAACTTCTACATTAATATTTTGTGTTATACTAAATAATACTTACTAGATTTGTTTTTTTTAAAGGGAACTAATATTTTGAAGATTATTCCGTTGATGGCTTCCAGGTTTTAAAAACATTCATGCATATTCATGCTAATAGACATGATACTGGAGGCATGAATAACAGTAGTGTTTATTATCAGAACCTCCTGCTTACTGAAAATGTGTATCTCATCCTTCCTCCAAGGAGGAAGGTTGGCATATATTGGATTCACTCTTTTTTGTCCTCATCTTGAAAGTGAGAGATAGTGAGCACCAGAAATCTGCCTGTTTGGTTTCAAAGATGAATGAGAAGCTGAAGCTGAGACTCTTTCTTCAATCCCTAGCTTTGTCCACCAGCACACCACGTCGGCTCAATTGTAGCTGATTGTTGTAGCTTTAAATAATTTACTTTTTTTCCACAAATGACAATTGACATGAAATTATGCATTCAGCACCAATGTTCTCTTTGTCTGATTTTTAGTGGTTTAACAATGCAGCTTCCACTTTGACTATAATTCAATATTTTATAGGCTTCCCACATCAGTCTTTTGATATTAATTTTAATTAGAATATCTTTGCTCAATGTTGTTTTCCTCTGTGTCTGAGGACATGGCTTTTTGCTCTGTTTTACAATAATATATGGATGTAGGAGTCAAAATTGTTCATTCACTTTCTTTCTTTTTAAACAGGCCTCAGAATACGCTTGTTCAATTTTTCACTCAAGCTGCTAAGTTGTTTCTTGTATATAGTTCGTGTGCTCTTGGATGACCCTTCTCGAGAACATGGATGGTAATGTTTCTCTCTTTCATTTGTCTGAAAATGCTTTATAAACTGTATCACTGACATTAGTTGAATGGCCTTTGGATTGCAGCCTACATTGTTTTTCTTACTGTCACCACAATTTCTATTTGGCATCTGTTGAGAAAACCTGTTTTAATCATTTGTATTATAAAAGTAGCATGCTGATCAATAGTTAGCATGCTGGAGAGCAGAGGCCATTTAGTATTAGGCAAGAAATGTGAAACACATTCAGTTACAGATTAGAAAAAGTTCATTTTTTTTGTAGATCCATCTGCCATTCAGTTATTGCAGGCTTCTCACGAATGAGACGGTGAAATATTAAGATACCGCTGTAGAGTGCCTGTGCCCTGAAGAGATGACAAAAACAAAAAATGCAAACAAACCCTTATCTGGAAGTTATTTTTCATTCCCTTGAGCAATGATAACAACAAATAATTTGGTATTTAGGCTATATTAATTGGGAGGGTTTGTCATGCATTATATGCCATCATGTTAATGTCCTCCCTACTACACATTTTGTCCTCTTACAGTGAAATCCCATGGTAGTCCTGTCTGTTTAAGGGTTTCGATTGGAGTAAGTTTGCATAGGATTATATTTCAGTGTTTCAGCTTTAAAGAAAGGACTTCTCTCTCTTAAATCTCTGAGCCACACACCTCTTTAAACACATGGAAAGAATCATGGAACCGCACAATACTGATGTTTCTGGAGGGTTGTTCAACTGAAAGAGTTGAATTCTGAAAGGAATTGAGCAATTGACATTGGGCATAACTAACATGAAAGAGTTACAAATTGGGGAGGGCACTGTATTTGAAACAGAACAGGTTCTTTGTTTCTGAGACCGAAATGTTTAAGAGAGAATTGTATACTTACTACTATTGCCTTGCTGAATAATTGTAAACAATTGCAGCTCTTGGTTGGGTCAAAGAGCAGAGAGCTTTAATGTTATCATGAGCCAAGACAGTTTTGATATATAGAAAAATATAATTTTAAGTATATAATAACAATCTCATTTCTAGTATTTTTCCCCACTTATGAAACCTAGTGCAACATCTAAATTGTTGTTTTAATGAACCTGTGTTTTGATGTGTGGTCATTGATGATGGAATGCTTTATCGATGATTTATTCAACATATTCTGGATATGTTGACAGAGCCCTTTGGGATTGAGTGGTCTATGAAATATAATAAATAATAATAAATAATAATATTCTGGATTTTGTTACAATTTGAATTATAAATATTTTATACGTCTTTTTGGTATTTATGGAGTTTGGGTTCAGCTAGGCGAATTATCTGAAGTATTTTGAGGCTACACACATGCACAGAGTATGAATTTCATATGACTGGTGAAATTTCTCAACTTGATAAATTTTTACATAGGCTTGCCTAAAACAGACTTTGAGATGAACGTATTAGTACCAGCTGGGTTGAAACATTCAAGAAATTTAAAGGTTTTTTTAGTAAGTTTAATGAATTCCCCCTTCATGGTGCTAAACAGGGAGTTCAGCCTAGCTGATTGTTCATATCTGTCCGTTCTTATAGTTCTGAGGAACAATATAGAGATCTCTTTAACGCTTTTCATTCTGTATCACTTGTTTTCTAATGCACACAGTTATTTTAATGGATCAGATAATTTTTAGCAACTGATTCACTGTATGTGTTCTCAAAAGTGGATTGTGTTTCCTAAGAACATGTCTGCAGAGATTGACGGAGTTGTTAATGGAAGTTGTTAGAGTACAAAATAAGCTCCATAAAATAGAGAGAACACTTTAAAGCTTACATTATTCTAATGTTAAAACCTACATCTTGGCAACGAACAGCAGCACAAACGTTTGTAGGAGTGAGATTCCTGTGAATTAGTAGGTAACAATCGGATGCCCTTCATTTCATTTTGCAGTTCTGTGAACTGACTATACCATTGGGGTTGCCAATCTCCAGGTGAGGACTTGAAATTTCCTGGAATTACAACTGATTTTCAGGGAATAGAGATCAGTCCATCAGGAGAAAATGGCCACTTCGGAAGGTGGATTCTATGGCATTATATCCCATTGAAGTCCTTCCCCTCCCAGACCCCACACTCCTCAGTCCTCACCCCCAAAATCTCCTGGAATTTTCCAATCCAGAGCTGGCAACATTATGTATCCCACATTCTTGTTTAACTTGGAAATTTTCTAAAATTAATTTATGTACTGCGGTGACACTTCTCCCCACAGCCGCCAAAAGTGATGTAAGTGCCAACTAATGTTTGTTCCCTTAATTCTTCCCTGTATGGTAGCTGTTACTAGGAATATAAATTCCCCCCAACCCTTTTAATCTCCTTTTAGTACTGTGTAAGGGGCATATAAGGCAAAGTGAAAGGTCTTTGTGGTCCTAAGGAAAATAGGGTGGGATTCCAATGTTTCTTCAGAGTAAGAATTTATTTAAAGCTGATAGGTAACTTCAAGGTTTCAAGCAAAATATTTACAAAATAAAATAAAATCAAACTGAGGCAACAAACACTTTGAGGACTTTACTGAACATAAATTCATTCTGACACTTTCTGACAACTTCTCCCTCTCCCTCATAGCTCTTTTAGACACTCTGTCTTTATTTTGTCTAACAATTTATTGCGGTTCTGACTTTCTCTGGATACCCTCTTAATTTCTGACTAACTTTGTCACAAAGGTTCGACACTCTGTGACAGTGGTGTAACTAGGCAAACTGGAACCCTGGGCAAAACCTGAGTTTGATGCCCCCCAGGAGCATGCCCGGTACAATGCGCAGCCCCCTTCCCCTTGTAGCTAAACCCAGTGGCGTATCTAGGCAAACTGGAGTTTGGTGCCCCCTATGGGCAGCCGCCCTCCCCCACTGTGACCAAGCAATGATTTTTTTACACCAGGTCGTTTCAAAGTCACAATCACATTATAGAACATGCCCCAACTCACAAATCTGAACACAGCAATAGGCCATGCCACACAGCAGAAATAATTTTTTGAAAACATTTTCAAAATGCTTTCAAAATGTTTTATTACTGCTATGAAAACATTTTATGGTGTTGTATCCAGTCCCCCCAATTGGGGGAAACAGCATCACTTTCAATATTATTTAAACTAGGAACCCCAGATTCTCCCTTTGAGTTGGATTTAAGGGGCTAGCCTAAAAACTGCGCCCCTGCAGACCAAAAATGAAAAACCCACTAAAATACAAAACCACAAATAAACCCTGCATTTTTGGCACCTGCCACAAGGGGGCGCCCTGGGCAATTGCCCTCTTTGCCCAATGGGCATTACGCCACTGCTCTGTGACTTCTCACACAGAAATCCTAACACACTCACTAGCATTTGCTCACACAGAGCTTTTACTGATTTGTTATTTTCACTCAGAAGCCCTAACACATTCTGCCATGCTCACACATAGCTTTAACTCTCTCTGACTATTGACACTCTCAGTCTTTTGACCCTGAAACCCTGTCATACTCTTCCAGTCCAGCAGTCCTCCCACATTCACACTCTAGAACCAACCAATCATATTGCTCTTTCTCATCCCCCTCTCATCCCCCCTTTCTCTCTCAAACTCAGCTTTCAGTTTAAAGTCACACTCGTGCTCATGCACATGTACATATGCACACGCACACACACACACAAATCATTACATGTACAAATTTCGTTTACTAAAGTTCTAAGTTCTCATATTCACTACCCATTACAGGTTACTGATTCAAACAAGTGCATATGTGAATTGATGATTAGTTGATATGATACATACCTTTTAATACCTCTAGATATCTGTTTGTTTATTTTGATATTAGTAGCTTTTGTACTGCATATTAGATTTGTGTGTTTCTTTGGTTATTAATTACAATAACTATGAAAATGGGGTGTTTCATAGTTATTGTAATTAATATGAACATTAAACAATTTATCTATCTCAACAGTGCATAATGAAAAAAAATACAAGATTTTTCGATTATTGTGTTGTGGTTTCTTTTGTTATTGTAGTCTCTAGATCTAATGGTTTCATTTTCAGAGGGCAGCCAGCATTACAGAGAAAAGGAAATGGTGGGAGTTCACAGACTTCTCAGTGTTACAGATGAGCACTGAAACGTGCTTACTTTAACTTAATGATTCCTATATAAAGCATATGTTGAAACCAACGTACATTAATTGATTTTTAAATCTCACATAGCAAAGTAGTCCCAAGCCACTAGACTCACATGCATATATACCTACATGTTCATCATCTTCACTGTCCATGATGCAACTGATTAATTTTTTAACTATCGATACTGCTGAATTAAAGAAAGGGGGGGGGGAAGAGACCTCTGTCACTGAAATCCTAGTGTGACATCTGTTGGCGCCTCAATGATCCAACAAGCCTTATCACATCCAACCTTTCATTGACCAGTTCTCAGTTTCCATGACACCTGTATGGGTGATAATTACTGTTTGCATAGGTTTTGGTCACCATTCAAAGTAGGTTTATAGAGCCTCATTCTAAATAAACACCATAAATCAGAAGATGAGGCAGTATGTCCACAAACCTGGCACTTAACTTGGTTTGCAGGTATCCTAGGAACATTGATATTCAAATAAACAATATGGTTGTTGATTGAAAGTCAGTGTAATTGCTTTCTGCAAGCAATCTTTTTTATTTGAAGTCATTAAACAGTTTACATGTCTCTTTGCTCTGGATTATATTACCGTATATACTGGTGTATAAGACGACTGGGTGTATAAGACGACCCCCCCCACTTTCCCAGTTAAAATATAGAGTTTGGGTTATACTCGCCATATAAGACTACGTACCTGGCGTATAAGACGACCCCAGGCTTTACAGATGATTTCCCAGGGTTCAAAAGTAGTCTTATACACCAGTATATACAGTAGGCCTTTTTGATTGTTGTTATTAAATACATTATACTGCTCACTACTGAAGTTGGTCTCTACCTACAAGATGTTCTACTTCTTCATCCTGCTCTCCAGAATGTAGTAAATCACTTTTGCCACACTCACATGAAAGTTATTATTGTACAAGATGTTCTAACCAATCCCCTAAAAAATTAACCACTAGCTTTAATGAGGCCTGAATAAATGTTACTTGGGTTTTATGCAGTGCTTTTGGACCAGGTGACATAATTTACAAATGTTCTTAGCCATCCTGGGGGAAAAATTGATTCTTATTAACTGGATAACGATAAAATTCCTCAAGCTAGGGTTGGAAGCAGCACTTACAAGCAAAAGTAGAGAACACGTCAATGCCTCTCTATCTCTGTCTCTATCTAAGAGTTCGAAATGGAATTATAATTTCATGCCTGAGGCTATGAAATTCCCAAACCTTGTCCGTCCGTCCGTCCGTCCGTCCGTCCGTCCGTCCGTCCGTCCGTCCGTCCGTCCTTCCTTCCTTCCTTCCTTCCCTCCCTCCCCTCCTTCCTTCCTTCCTTCCTTCCTTCCTTCCTTCCTTCCTTCCTTCCTTCCTTCCTTCCTTCCTTCCTTCCTTCCTTCCTTCCTTCCTTCCTTCCTTCCTTCCTTCCTTCCTTCCTTCCTTCCTTCCTTCCTGTAGTGACAGTTCTTTTCCTTCTTTCTTCTCTTTATTGTCAGTGGCCTAGCCTCTGAAATACTGCTACTCTATTTAGATGCTCTGAGAAAACTATATATTCCAAGGTATCTGGGTGTTTATTAGAGTAGCATTCTACATGCTGGGAGGGGCTGGGGAGAGGGTTTTTAGACTCACTTCAGGTTGAAGGTAAATTTTAGAAATTACCATGCTTTGTATTTCAAATGGGTGTATCTATAGAAAATGGCACCTGGGGCAAGCACTAAAATTGCACCTCCCAAAAACATTCAACACTCATCTTTTACATAACTGTACAATACATGAGCCGTACTCCTCTGCCACACAGGCCCATGTGTTGTATCCCTCCATCCAGCTGCACCATCACTTTAACCAATACTCTGATTCTCCACACCACACAAAATGCTGTTAATGCCACATTATAAATACAACTTTGTGACAGAAGGACCAGAAATTTCACAGATCAACAATGAATATTTGCATAACCCCATTTGAGCCCAAGGCTGATTCCGCATGGGCTAAAAACAGCGGTGTGAAAACAGTGTGAAAACAGTATAAACCCTTTTACACTGTTTTAAACCCTTTTACACCATTTTCACACCGTTTTCACACTGCTGTTTTTGGCCCATGTGGAATCAGCCCAAGAGAGAGAAAAAGGATTGCAACTATATTTATAAAGTTTATCAAAATATTTACCCCGTGCCTTTCCTCATGGCTCTCCCTCTCATCCATTCACTCCTTCCACCATTTCTGCTCAACATGCCCCCAACTTCTTTCTTCCTCCATCCCTCAATTCTCACCCCTTTCCCAAAATTCCCTCCTTTGATTCAGCCTCTCAATTGCCTACTAACAAATCTTCCTTTCCAACACTTCCATCACCTTCCCCTACTCCAAGCACACTTTTGTCTATCTAATAGCAGTGCTGTTAAATGCCTTGAGCATATCAGTGGGACAGTAACTATAAAGATAGAAAGAACCAGCCTTTTCACCCTCCCAAAAAGAAACCCAGAGGTCGCATTTGTCAAAGCAGGGGACTTACCGTATTTCTTAATGTCTTCCCTGATATCCACCTAGTTGCACTTATGCTGTCTACAGAAAAGGCACTTTATAATGGATCTCCCCTTCTCCAAAATCAAGGGGTATCAGTCGCCTATCCACTCCCCAAAATTGAACTCTCATGTCTGAAATATGGCAGTAGCAAGGCAGGCTAAAATGTAGGTGGGATGAAGAATAATCTGAAGAGTGAGAGATTCAAAACAGTCAAAAGGAAGGCCCTTTCCGCACGGGCAGTTAATGGCGCCCTGGGGACTGCAAAAACGCCGTCCCCAGGGAGCCATTCACACAGGGGCATGCAGTTCCGCTGCTCAGCCCTCTCCGCCGTCCCTCAGCGCACGCCCTCAGATCGGGCGCGAAGCCAGTCGTTTCTCTCAATCTCGGGCCGCAAGCGAGGTTGTTGGGAAACTTGCCGCTTGACTGAGCCGCTAAGCCCGTCGCGAATGGCAGCGGCTTCCAGGCGCCTTCCCTCCCCCCCGACCGGGTGACTCACTTGTCCTGCGGCCCAACCATTTGTTGCGCTGTTACATTTGCCCTGCGATCCTGGAGCGGTCGCGCAGGGCAGGGGGGCATGTCCCCTGGCCTCGGCGACGTGCCAGAGGGCCGCAGGACAGGTGAGTCACTCTGACGATGCGCCATCGTCCCTGCCGTTTCTGGGACCGTCCATGCAAACGGTCCCAGAGGGGTCGGGTCGGCGTGGATTGCGCCGACCCGACCCCTTCCACCTCTGTGCAGAAACGGCCGCAGTATTTTACACAACACATAGTTAAATTGTAGAACTCCCTGCCCCAGGATGTAGTGATGGCCTCCAACTTGGAAGGTTTTAAAGAGATGAGTGGATATGTTAATGGAGGATAGGGCTATCCATGGCTACTATTCAAAATGGATATTAGTCATGATACATACCTCCAGTATCAGAGGAGCATGACTATTATGTTACAGTTTATAAAGGATATTCAGGCCTTTTTATTCAGGCTTGTCATTGAGAGATTTCTAGTTGGAAATTGATATTTTAATAAAACTGAAACTAAAAATAGTCAGCTACACACATTGCAACCATGCATGTTTCATTTAATTATATGTCAATTTTTAAAATCATTCAATTTAACTAAATAAATGGAGATCAAGTGAATTCTTTTATAACTACCATGTAACTAAGTCTTGCTATGGCAGATCTAGCATAAGTACCTGTTCCATTCCTCAGCTGCAGTTTTACAAAATCAATATAAACCCTTTTGTACAGCAAAAGGTTTTGTAGGTTCCCTTTGAAACAAATCCAATTAAATCCAATGAGATTTGCTTCCAAAAAGCTATGTACAAAAGAGTAGTCCATTTCATTAAAATGAGGGGGACTTGCATTAACAATTATTAACAAGAAACCAAGTGGGGAAGAAGTTCATTTTTGGGGTTGTTTCTCTTTTGCAACTCAGGAGAGTGATGCAAACTCAATTCTGCACAGCCATGCATGCACATGAAAGCCTTACAGTGAAGCAGCCATGAGTTGGGTGCAGGGGGATGTATAAACGGGAAGGAGGGGCAGTCCCAAGGAAAACAGCAACACTGGATGAAATTTTGACGTTTTTTGCATGCCAACCAACCCTTCTATCCTTCCCCAGTGCCCCCATCTGAAGACACACTCTTCCTTGAGCTCTCTGCAGGAGTAAATCAAGCCATTCTTTTTGTTGAAAAGTTTCTGCAACAAGGTGGCTGTTGGTGGTATTTTGAATGGGAGAAGATGGCTCTTATATTAGCTGTCTAAAATCTTGTTTTTTATGCATCTATGACAATGTATTTTTTGAAAGTAACCAGCCTTAACTGTGTCTTTTTTCCATATGTATTTAATACCAAGTATTACCGTTTCATAGTTGAACTGCTCATCTTCCTGAGACAATATGCTATTAGATTGCTCTGCACATTATTTTGCAACTATTTACAGAATGTTGTTACAATAAGCTAATTATCTTGTCTGGCTTTTTTTTTGCTGTAATACCATTTGTTGCGCTGTTACATTACTTTAAATGAAAATGGATTTTAACATTTGGCATTGCGGATATTGGCAGCAAGGAATTAAATCGGGCTTGTTCCAACCAAAACTACACTCCTGCAGCAATAGACTGGTAAGTTTTAAGGTTATGTCTACAATAATTGAGATACGTTTTTGCATTTAGATGTTATCAGTTACTGTTTGGAAAAAAACTATTTGAGATAGCTGCACTTTTGCAAGATGGGTTACTCTGCTAAGATTGCACTTACTGCAAAATATATTTGGTACAGAAAATAGAATATTGATAACCACAGTCTATCAGGGTTTTCTCTTGGGTCAATTCAGTGATGTAGGTATAGATTTTTTATGGGGTGGGTTTGGGAGGTGGGACCATGCCCCCACTCTCCACTGTGGGCATGGTCACGCCTCCCCAAGGCCCACCCCCTGGCCTCAGTGCTTATAAAAGCAGCTCTCCAAGGCCAGGGATGGCAGACTCCCCTGCCCCCCCCACCAGCTGGGCTCCTAGCCGGCAGCCGGCAGTCCCTTCTGCCCTCCCCTCTGGGCAGAGGCGTAGCGAGGGAAAATGGAGCCCAGTGAAAAATCTGAGTTTTGCGCCCCCCCCCATGGGCGGCCACTGTGATTCTGGAATCCACCCCCAAACAGCATCACTTTCAATGGTGTTTAAACTGGGGAGCCCAGATTCTCCTTTTGAATCCATCTTAAAGGAAGAATCTGAGGTCCTCAGTTAAAACAATATTGAAAGTGATTCTGTTTTGGAGTGGATTATCCCCCACCCAGAAACAGCATCACTTTTAATGTTTAAACTGGGGACCTCAGATTCTCCCTTTAAATCCATGCTGAAGGGAGTGGATTTAAAAGGAAAATCTGGGGAAATTTGGGGAGTGCCTGCTGTCAGGGGTGCAATTGTTAAGCTAGCAGCACCAAACTTTCAGGGTGTCTTTAGAAAACTCTCCTGATGATACTAGCCAGGTTTGGTGAAGTTTGGTTCAGGGGCTCCAAAGTTATGGGCCCTCAAAGGTGTAGCCCCATCTTCTATTACCTCCCACTGGAAACAATGGGGGATGGGGCACTCCTTTTGGGAGTCCATAACTTTGAACCCCCTGAACCAAACCTCACCAAACCTGGGTGGTATCATCAGAAGAGTCTTCCAAAATATCTCTGAAATGTGGTTGCTAACCTAAAATCTGTGCCGCCTGCAGGCCAAAAATGGAAAAAAACACTAAAAATACAAAAAAAACCCCACAAACGGAGAGCGGAGTTTGTGACGTGTAATGGGGGGTTGAACCCGGGAAAAATCTCTTACCCACATCCTTGGGTCAATGCTATGGAAGCATGACTGTGGAATAAGCAGTAATCTCCTCAGAAGAGCAATGAAGCAGCAGAAATTCACAATATTAGTTTCATGAGTAGTCCTTTCCTTTCCTAATGGGAGCCAGGGCAGTTTTTGTTCCTCCCTCCATGAGGACAAGGTTGGGTAGAAGGTTGAAAATTGGACCACTTCTTTCTTGCAGGCTTTGCTGTAACTACTCCCCCACTTTAAATTGAGTAATGCAGATTAGGGGTTGCTTTTATGGCATGAGAAGCATAATAAATGTGGAAGTATTTCTACAAGGAATTTTATAATTAAAAAAATAGCTACTGAAGAGAGTCAAAATCCATCTGGCTTTTAAAAAAGGGACACATGTATATGCACTATTTACAAATACAAGATTCATGGTAGTACCTTCTGTGTATTGTATAATGCCTTGACAATAATCTCAATTTGATATTACTAATAAGTTTATAATAAATTACATACTCAAATCTTATTATTCATTTACTGTATTATGGGTTAAGGAGTATTTTCTTTCTCTCTCTTTTGGACAGAAGGAGAATTCTGCTGGTTACAGTTTCTCCTATCACTGCACCATTGGTGTGTGTGGGTGTGTGCGTGTTAAATTCCAATCAGTTCTCTGGCTCTGGGCTGCTTATATTTTTAAGGTGTTAAACAGGAATGGTTGGAAGGCATTAAAAACCTTTAAAAGAATGGTTATATTATTCTCAGGTTATCACAAATATGCCTACTCAAGGCCACACTTGTTGATGTGTTTTACAAAAGTTACTTTGCTATCACAATAGGTTCTGAAGTGCCCTTTGATTAGAGACTCTCATTAAATGTGTTCCTGTATTTTAATAGGAGGCCTATTATTTGGGTGAACAGAAGCTTACCATTATGGGGACTTCAGGTAATGCAAGCTTTTGGTTTTCTACAGTTCTTGCAAATGTTGCATAACAGCATTCTAGAACTAATTGATGACTGTGCAGAGAAAGCGGTATAGAATGCTACTCAAATGTCAAACCAGTGGAAGGGTAAACACTGAGAATAATAGTAAATCAGGATAAGGTTGAGATCCAAAGAGTTCCATGTTCAAATGTGGGCTGGGCTTGGAGTTCTTCTCCCTTTGTTAACTGTGGCTGTCCATGCCACATTGAACCTTGTCCTGAAGGTTCCCCACTATTGGGAGGAACTTCTGAGAGGAACAAAGGATCTGAAGTGGGAAGAAGAACAGAAAACCCCAGGATTTCTGCATGTGTCCTTTGGACTGTATGAGTTTTACTGAAATATGCTTGAATACAATTTAATTTAACATGAAAACTTATCTTTGAAAAAAGCTTTTGCAATGATTAAGCCCCTGCTCATACGTAACCAGTGGGTATGCTCCTTTTCATAAGGTAGAAAAGTGGGTATATATCTTCATTCAGTCAAGCAAAGAGGCTCTTGAATGAAGTGGACACTTCTCAAAAAGTTCATCTCTTTTTGACATAGATCTCCCACTTCTCGGAAAGGAGCACACTTTATGAGCCAGTGAAGAGTTGTTAAATTGCGTTTGAACTTAATTCTGAATGAATTGTATATTATGTAATTGCATATGTTAGCCATTCTGAGCGTGACTTTGGCTCAGCCATTCTGAGCATGACTTAGGAAAGGGTAGGATGGCAAGCCCAATAAAATAAAACAAATAAAATAAAATCTAGAAGTACTACAGATAATAGTGAAAATGGCTGATACAAATAGTACTTTTTTTATAATATTGCATGATACCATGCTTGTTATTGATTGGCTCCCATGTGCAATTTTTCACAAAGTTAAAAATCCAGAATACCGTGTGATAAATTAGAGAGAGTTCCATCTACTTAATGAAGATCATAATAGCTGATCTTTCTTTACTTTTGAATATAGGTCATTGGTATAAAAATATTCCTTCAGTTACAGGGATTTCTTTAGCCTAAAAGTTAATTTTGGCTGAATTCAATATTATTCTCTCTGGTGCCCCTTTGAAACTAGAGGGGATTGTGCAGACATTCTAGGGGCCTTCACATAATAGCTAAATGGTCTGGGGAACCTTTGTGAGATTACCTTCACAATACACACCCTAGAGAGCATTATGCTTAGCAAGAACAATCAACTGATTGTCCCTGGACCAAAATCTGTCTTGTTGTTTTCAGCCAGAACCATGGCCTTTTGGGCTCTGGCCATGTCCTGGTGGAACACTTTGTTGAATGAGACCTGGGCTCTGCAGGATTTCACTCAGTTTTCCAGGGCCTGCAAGACAGGGCAGTTCTGCCAGGCTTACAGTTGAGGGTCTATGTTAGCTGGCTTCCCTCCCCCTTTCTTTTTTCCCCTTTCTCGTTTTTTCTTAATTTACTGTTCCTATTTTTTTTAAATTATTCATTGACTGGTCCCTCCCTCGCTGGGTTTTAGGATATGGGTTAGGGCATCTGAAGTTAGATTTATGCTTGGAATGTTTTGTGACTTTAATGCATGCATTTTATTGTTGTAAACTGGTCTGAACCTGTCTTGGTGGGGGAGAATAGACTAGAAATTTAAGGAAGGAAGGAAGGAAGGAAGGAAGGAAGGAAGGAAGGAAGGAAGGAAGGAAGGAAGGAAGGAAGGAAGGAAGGAAGGAAGGAAGGAAGGAAGGAAGGAGGAGAGAGAGTGAAAAGGGAAGAAGGAAGGAAGGAAGGAAGGAAGGAAGGAAGGAAGGAAGGAAGGAAGGAAGGAAGGAAGGAAGGAAGGAAGGAAGGAAGGAAGGAAGGAAGGAAGGAAGGAAGGAAGGAAGGAAGGAAGGAAGGAAGGAAGGATGGATGGATGGATGGATGGATGGATGGATGGATGGATGGATGGATGGATGGATGGATGGATGGATGGATGGATGGATGGATGGATGGATGAACTTGTATTATTTGTGCAAAGCCATTTTATAGTACAGAAATTAAGATGGGTAGGATAAGTGCTTTGGCTTCCAGCTGCTCATGAAATAGAGCTTAAGTTCTCATTCCATAGACCTCAGTGATTTGAAAGGATAAAACAGAAAATATTCTAGAAATGCCTTTCTGAAGATGCAGGTCAATAAAATAAAATTATTGAAATATATTAATCTTGCTTCTTAGTTGATTGTAGAACATTCTATTTTGTCAGTCAGGCTGCTTTTTTATATACAAGAAAAATTAGAACACGTTGTTTTAACTGGTGGGAAGAGAACAGGTGGGTTGCCATGGAGGGGGGCTTGATCTTCAGGAAACACAAGTCTAGGCTTCAATGAGCACATGGAATTAGACTTGAAGTTTTTCTTGCTCTTTGCCAAGTTCATGTAAGAAAGATCTGTTATTTGGAAATGGTTAGCATTTCTGTACAGTCATGGGAAGCAATTAAAAAGAAAACTGAAAGTACACAATTTTCCTGTCTCAGGTTTTGGTAGGCATAACCAGTTCTGGTTCAAGTAATACTGTGGGCAGGCCCTTTGGCTACGATGGCCAAAGCTGTCTCAGACTAAGCAACAAAGAAATTAATCCGGTGCAGAGGCGGAATGAGAGGAAACTGTGCCTGGAGCCCATGCGCACTCTGCACCTTGCTGCAGCTTTGCCTGCCCCGGAATGCCCCCACCACATCCCCTCGATGGCCTGGCCATGCCTCCACTGCTGCTTTCTTCATCCTGATAAAACAACAGCTTTGGAAGGTGGACTCTATAGTATTATACCCCATTGAGGCCCCTTCCCTCCCCAAACTGAACCATCCTCAGGCTTCCTCGTCAAAAACTCCAGGTATTTTCTATCTTGGAGATGGCAACCCTTAGATTCTCCCGTAACCAGCACATTGGGGAACCCTGGAAAGGCTGCCTTTGAGAAAGTACAAAGGGCAGAGCTTCAAACTAGCTAGGAAAGAAGATTTATTAGTAAAAATTGAATTAAAGCACATGTCTGGAAAGTAGCTATAATAGCTAGGAGATTTAGACCTAGGGGAAATAAAAATAACACATGAGTCTAGCTAAGTTACCATACCAGATAATTACCTAGATGGAGCAAGCACACCAACTTACCAACCTCTGATGGGTCTCACAGGTCACAGAATCTGGGCAAAGTGTTTGGACCCAGAACAAAGGAAGATTTTACCTTTTAAAACTTCTGCCTGCTTTGATGAAAGCATCATTCCCCCAACTCAATCCATAATTAGGAATCTTGCCCCTCCTAGTAGACACTCTTAAGTTCTGCAAATCAGGTCCTTTTGACACTTAGCCTGCATCTCTCTCCTCAGTTCCGGTTTTTATGATGCACATTCATGTCCTCCTTTGGCAGGTAGGCCAAAATGCCTTTTATCCTGCTGAAACCCAGTTCGTGTTTTCCTGACTCTCCTTCTCTTGTGGACAATCGCCATGGTTTCAGGTTCCCCAGTCATACAGTACTTACCCATTAAATTTAAGTAGCAGATTATGAAAGTTGAAGTGACTTAGAATTTTAAAGTTTTTGTCTTCAGAATGAAACAATTTGAGCATGCTGGGTGACTGGATGCCCGCTTCATATGATTCACTTTAACCAGAACCAATTTTGCATATTTGGAGAGATTTGAATGATTTCCTGGCTCTGCTATTATTTTTATACTTTCTCTCAACCCATAATATCTGCTCTGAATCTTGATTATGCAATTGTTCAGGATGTTGGGTTTTCATTAGCAAGTGACATTTGTTTAAAATTAGAAATTCTCATGCTAATCTTATTCAGAGTTCCAGACTCAGTAAAATGCTCTGCAAATCCCAGTTCTGACAAGAACCTGTAGTTATTGAATGTATGCAGTAATTTTATGCCATTTAGTTCTTTTTATAGCTGTTTTCAAATTGACAAGGGAAATGCTAGTCTGAAGTGTCTGAGACAAATTAATCTCAGAAATTTGAATTTGAGACCTTGAAATAATGTCATCTATAAAGCAGTTTAAAATATGATGTTTCAAACTGGGGCTTATTCAGGATATCTAGTTTAACTAGTTTCTGGATTGGTTTGTTTGCCTTGGATATGTCACCATTAGCTGCATTTTAAAAAAAATGCTGTTGATACCAAATACATTTCATTCCATATCCCATGTGTGGGTGTGAGTTCGTTTAATCAAATGAGAAAGTGGAGGGTGTAGCAGGAACTTTTTCTGACTGTTGTATATTACAAATAGTTGCACACTTTTGGAGCAGGGTAAGTAGCTCCCAATTCATGTCAGTAGTATTTTATGTGCCTGTTCAGGGATGACCTTTTAAAACGTAAATGGGTTGAGTCCATTACAAGGGACTGTGAAAGACCTGTCCAAGGCTCCCAGATTTTATCATCAGCCATTCAATCCCCCATAGCACTAACTAGCCCCAGGAGAGCTTATTCTCAGTTTTCCAAGAACTGCGTGGAGTAATAGCCAAACTGGTCAAGGTGCTGCAGTGGTGTACCTGGGGGGACCAACTGAGGGGGCCAATGCCCCAGGCACCAATTGCGAGTGTCACATGGGGGGTGCTTGCTCACCACCCACCTGCTCGCCTACCACCTGCCTGCTGGAGAGGTTCTTTCCTTCCCGCTGTCTACCCATCCACCTGCCTGCCCACTGCCCACTGCCTGCCTACTGGAGAGGTTCTTCCCACTGCCTGTCCACCCATCGCATGCCCGCTGGCGAGGTCCTTTTCCTTCTCACCGCCAGTTGCCTGCCTGCCCCTCCACCTGCTGCCCTCTGCCTCTCCATGGGGGTGCAATTTTGAGGAGAGGGTGCAATGGGGGGCTGATTTCAGTTCTTTCCCTGAGCACCATTTTCTGCAGGTATACCACTGAGAGGCTACAATATAGAGTGGGAGGAGGGCAAAACCACAACCTTCCTCCTCTGAAGCACTGCTCATGCAGGAGGAAGTGTTTCCCCATTACATCCTCCTGACCTGTACAACTGTTACTACATGCATATCCTGCTGCCTTGGGAATAGAGTTGCTAATCTCCAGGTGGTGGCTGGAGATCTCCTGTAATTACAACAGATGTCCAGGAAACATAGATCAGTTCCCCGGGAGAAAATGGCAGCTTTGAAAGGCAGACTCTATAACCCACTGAAGTCACCCCCCCTTCCCCAAACCCCATAATTCCCTGACTTCACCACCAAAATCTCCAGGAATTTCCCAATCCAGAGCTGGCAACCCTACTTGGGATTAAATCTCTTGGGATTGGAAATGGCTTCCTTGGGTGAGGAAGGCTGGGAAGATCAGCTGCTGTCAGTACCTTTTGCTGACAGATCACATGATCCATCTGTAGACTGTTGTTGGAAAATCTCTCCTCATTCTTCTTCATGTGTTGAGTTAACATATGTACCATGGAAGATAGGTCTATCAATGACTTTTAGCTTCTGATTAACAGATGCTGGGACATACGGCATGGGGAAGCCACTACATCATGCTCTGGTTGTGAACGTCTCACTACTGTTGAAGTTGGAGTGCTGTAGAAAACGAATGATGATTTAGTGCATCAAGACAATTCCTACATTCTTATGCTGCATGAATTAGCTCTTTCAGTGACTTTATATTTACAAATCTGGCAGATTTTTTATTTATTTATTATTTATTGTTTTGATTTATAAACCGCCCCATCCCCTAGGGGCTCTTTTCCTGGCAGTGACTAAATGGTATCATGAAAATAAATGGTGCATTGTGGGTTGACCAGTATTCAGAACAGAAACATGTGAAATAGTTGAGTAGTGAAACTATTGGAATAGTTACCATACCGAGATTTACTTGTTTCAGATGGATGTTCGCTAATTTGGGAATCCAAATATTTGACTAGATAGATGTTTGCTTGGCTCCAGTGGGCCTTTTCCTAGGAGAAGAACTCTGAAGAAGAGATGAAAGGCTGGAATTTAGTTTTATTAGTAGCTTGAAAAATTATCTTTGCAATTGTATATCAGCTGGTTTTGGTTGCTTTTCATAATATAATTTCATGTTTGCTTGGTCCTCTGATTATTGAACATGATTTCATGTGTTACATCTTTAGGTGTCGGTGGCTATGATAAGTCTATTGGAAACCGTACTGCTGGGCTATCTAAGCTATAAAGTAAGTAATTATAGCCACTTGCTTCCAAAGCTACAGTTTCAATTGATCCTCTTTCCAATTGGAGGCTATGTTTTACCTAATTAAAAGTCAAACTTATTCACAAAGTTTATTAGTTTCACTCTGAAGAGGCAGTGGCAATCCAACCATGACACCTCCCTCTCTTAGTATTGTCAGTTTCCCTGCCATTTTAAATTCCCATGAAGTATGATGCCCCCAGGATCATATTGGATACATATTCAGTTAAATCCTTATTTGGAAACTAAGGCCAACTAGCATTATTACTTCTGAAACCATTAATCTTAGGTTTCAGAAGAACCATTGAAAAACACACAAGAACTGTTGGACACTGTGTAAGTAAGAATAGACTTTATTCGAGGAATATGTATATCTATATCTGGCTCACTGTCATTGGTTTTTTCTCTCTCTCATTCTTTCACTTAAAGTCATTCCAGTTCACAGGCAGTTACCCCCCCCCCCCACAGCCAGTATCCTTACCTTTTAGACTACTTTTCCAGAGCAATGTATACAAAACATATTATGGTACCATCTACAGATGTTATATGCAGTGCATCACACCGGCCATTTGACATTTTTTTTGCCTTTCATCCTGTTTGGCTCTTTGAACAAATGCTAGAAATAGTGACAAATCCCTTGTTACATCTCCCTGTTGCCCATAGCCTCCTGCCAGGTGATACTGGAGGCAGTTGGCAAAACTTGTCTAGTCTTAGAGCTGACTCCTGGTTGTGAAATGTTGACTATGATAGAATTACTTACATGTAATAAAATGGAATAACAGTTTTCTCCTCCCACCCAGCAAATTAAATAACTGTAAGGCTTAATATACCGGTAGGTCTGATAAATGACAATGCAATAATTCCCCTAGCATTCCAAACCCAGCAATAAGCCTCAAACCTAACTTTAATAAGTTTCCCCCCCTCAAACAGCATTAAGTATGTTTGATGAGTTGGACTTGTGTCAAGCAACTCTCTGTCACTTAGACTTGCTTGGGATGACAAACTAATTAGAAAGGCTGTCTGAATTTTTTGTAGCTAAATGGCACCAAGTTTGTATAAGTGGGTGAGGGAGATTTTCTAGAGGTTTCTCCCACTTCTTTTGTATATAGAAGCAAGTAGTGCTACAGTACTTGTCAACATTTATTGGAACAGAAAAAAGGTTGTTGTAGGATGATTAAATGGCCTTTTTGATTGCTGAACTTGGGGCACAATCTGATTTTTAAAAATTCACTTGTTTTGTTCTGTTTGAACTGCATGCATATTTGGACTCCATTGTGTATGCTGAATTGTCTCTACTATGAGAAGAACTGCATTTAACAGGATGATGACATGTTTTGGAGTGTTTCCTAATATTCAGAAAAAGGGATTCCCTTTGTGTGTTGTATTCTTGCTGCATGAGATCTATGCTCGTCTATCAACTTCAAGTGCTGTTATGAATTTATAGAGCAGTTTTTAGTTTACGTTTGTAGCACAAAACAAGAAAGTATTTTCCTTGTTTTGTTCTCTGAATATGTTAATTCAGGGATCATATTCATATTAGCACAATTAACCTGTGCAGGCCTATTTGAAATGAATGGAAATTATTTCATAGTTCGCATTCATTTCTATTGAGTTTGTGTGGGAAGTTTTCCAGGTTTTCTGTGCCTGTTGGCAATAATGCTTTTGAGTTCCATCCTGTGGAATTGCTTAGTGCAGAATACATAAATTGCTTTGTGAATTCACACATTATATTTTCATGGTTATGCAGGGATGTTAATTGCTTCATGGACAGCTCCTTGATTGAAAAGATCTCTAACATCAGCAATAGTTGAGAGGTTTTGGAAAAAAAGGAAAACATATTTTTATAGGCTGGTATAAATGATAACAAACCAAAAACTATCTTTTTGAACTCTACCAGCATCTGTCAAAATTCACAAATGATATTCATTAGGACCCAATAGTACACATCTTGTCTACAGACCACTGCATATCAAGTGAACATATGACACTTCTTTTAAAAAGTGTGTACTCACTGAGGGAAGTCTGAGCCAACTGGGGGAAAGGAGGAAAGGAGGGACCCAGAATTCCTGAAAACTACTTACATATAAGTCGTTTATGGACCTGACCTAGATTGCCCTGGATATCCAGATCTTGTAAGCTAAGCAGGTTGGCTCTGGAAAGTATTTGTGTTAGAGACCACCAAGGAACTCTAGGATCACAATGTAGAGATAGGCAATTGCAAACCACTTTGACAATCTATGGGTTCGCCATAAGTCAATTGTAATTTGATGGCAAAAAAAGTTACACACAAATAAAAGTCAGGTAGCTCCCTCACATTGTGCCTATGTCATAAAATACAGGTGGTTATTTGCTGATTTCAAAATGTATTTTCCAGGGCAAATATTTGTGTAGTTTCTAACTGATAGGAGTAGCTAGAATGTGCTGTTAATATGCTGAATTTTTGTAAAGTGTTGTAATACCAAGCTGCCCCATTCCCCCTTCAGGGTCCCTAGCGAGGACCCTGGTGCCAACTCGCCTTCCCTTTCCCGGGTATTGGAACCCCCGTCCTCACTCCCGTTCTGCGGGGAGTGGACTAATTGTGACGACCTTTGTAGCCACAGCTTGCCTGAGCCTAAGAGAGTCTAGTACGGCAGGAGGTTGGGGTTGCCCGTCTCCCAGCCCTCCCCGTAGGCCTCCTTGTTCTTTCTCGCTCTTTCTCTCTACCAGCTTTCCCATCCTTCTGCTCCTTCCCAGACTCCACTCTCTCTTCTGCCCTCCGGTTTTACCCTGCTCCCCCTTTACTCTCAACCACCCCCTTTCCTTCCCTGCTCTGTCTTTCCCATTCTCAACCTCCCATCCTCCTTTCTCCCCCATTCTTTTATCCCCTCCATCCTCTGCCTTCCTCCTAAAAACCCTGCCCAACCCCCTTGAGCATGCCCTTTCCCCTGCTGCCTCACCCGCCCTGGCGGCTGAGCTTGACCTTGCCCCTTGCCGAGGCTGCAGCTTCCCCCGGTCTGGGCCTGCCTCATCCTCCCGCCATGGCAAACGGCTCAGGCGAGCCTCCAGGCCCCGAGCCATCTGTTCCCTTGCCATGTCCTCCTGCCACCGCAGGTGGCTCGGCTGAGTCTTCCGCCCCCCCAGCTGTCCCTTCAGTGTCGTCTGCCTCCTCCTGGGCCATGTCTTCACCAGCCAGCCGAGTCCTGGCCTTGTCATCACTGACCAGCTGGGTCCTGGCCCCGTCGTCGCTGTTGAGGCCGGCGGGCGGGAGGGATCCAGGCCTGGCCGAGGCTGTGAGGCTGCCGGGCCACCTGGCAGGCAAGTCCAGGGAGGGGGTTACCCCCGCCCCCGAACACAGGCATAATAGTATAATTTTGTAATATGTCAAACAAAATATTTAAGGTCAAAAATAAAAGTTGATTACTGATGTGTTATGTTTTTTAAACCTTTTTTAAAAGGGAAACATGTGGGAACAAGTTTTGCGGATTCCCTTCCTATTGGAAATTATCAATGCAATTCCTTTCATTATTACGGTAAGTTTCTCTTTGCATTTCTGTGGTCTGAACATTTGAGTTTGCTGGTTAATCATATACAGTGGTGCAAACAGTGGTTCGGTTCTTTAAAAAAATTGAAGCTTTTTCTGTGATTATTTCTGTTAGAGACACAAGCTTGAATTGGTTTAATTGGTAGATAATCAAGCAATACTTTGGTTGCAATTAGTTGGAACCAGTTTAAATTAGAGCAAATGTTAATTGGTGGAGCCGAGATGTATGACTTAAGACCTTCTTGGCTTTGATATGTTGTAGCACTTTTTAAAATGTATTGTTCTAACAATGAATGGTAGTGTCTGTTTATCACATTACATTGTAACTTTATATTGTGAGCCTGTGGACAGGATTTGTCTTCCTTTACTTAATTATTGTACTGTACCTATTATCTGAAGTACTCTATAATGGATGATATCATGATCTTTACTTTCTTTATCTCAAAAGGTATTTGTCCTGAGGTTTGGCTATTATGCCAACTTATTTAAACTCAGGGGCTTAAAAACAGCTGTTTAATTGAGCACTAGTGGTTAATAGCCCTGATATATATTCTACATGAATTTGAAGGCAGGGTGGAATTATTGGGTGTTCAAAGTTATGAAAACTTGCTTTCACCCTTTAAATATACTCAAGCTCACTAGATCATATGCCAAACAAACAAAACTGCCTATAAAAATCCATCAGCGGGGGATGAAACTCTAATTTTTAACAGTTGCATGGATGATGTACTCTCTGTCAAAAAGACTGGAGGTAAGTCCCACATTAAAAAGTCCCTGGGTCCTCCATCTGTATGCTCCAGAAATGTCAGCCAGATATGCCCTGGGAGCTCCATGTTGGAAACTTAATTCCAAAGTGTGCATGGGACAAATACCAGGTGTACCAGGGCCATCTCAGGTCAAGAAACTAGAATGAAGGAAAGGCATAAGCTCTTTCTCACTGTTCATTTTGATTTCATTTCCACATCAGGATATGTGAGATACACACCAACTTTATAATGGGTGAATTGCCATCGATCAGGTTAAAGAGGATCCTACATTTGTATATGATTCATTTGTCTTTCCTTATAGAAGGAGCTTCCAGCACTGATATCTTTCCCATAGAAGTGGTTTCAACCAGAACGAAGCATTTTCAGGGTATAATAACTTGCTGTCTGCTAAGTTTGTTTATGATTGTAGCCTTTACCAGAAGAGATAAATGGCGATAAAAGAATATCTTGAATGCCAGAGAGAAAAAAATGGGAATCTTTTAAAAATAAAGTATTCTGTGAAATTTGAGAAGATATGCTTAGTGACTGTCTGTATTCTTTTTTCTTTCAGATTTTTTGGCCTTCATTAAGAAACTTATTCATTCCGGTATTTTTAAATTGCTGGCTTGCCAAGCATGCTTTGGAAAATATGATTGTAAGTGTAACGAAGCAGTAAGATATGGATTCATTTTGAAAATACCTGCTTACAATTTTCAGTATGGGTTGGTGCACAAATCAGTAAACATAAAAGCTTGATACACTATGTGGTCAAATGAAAGGATTTAGTTTCAGGCCTGTATAGAGCCAATGAAAATTGGTAGGAGTAAATTGGCTTAAATCCAAGCATGTCAGCTTAATTGCTTTTTGGACTGCCTTTCACATGTTGAAGTTGTTTCACAGTCGGCATTTCAAACCTTCTGTTTTACCTCCCTGTAGTTTAATTAGATTCAGGTTTTTAGGAATTCAAGTGCATTGTCTGTGTTTATAATAAAACCATTGGTCCAGCATTAATCCCTTTGACAGGTGTTCTTTTTTCTGGTACTAAATATTTAGAAAGTCACTCAAACTGTAGAGCTAGGAACTGGAGAGGTCCCAGTTTAGCAAATAGCTATTATAACTGACTGTTATGGCACCTGGCATTCTGAAACATCAAAAAAGAAAAGCAGAACATAGTGATATGGCCAAAGAACAACAGTGGTCCAATTATTTCAGCTTAGTGTGTTTGGTCAGCTGGCAAATTTAAGAGCAGTTGAAAACATATGCAACAAAAGATCTAGGACCAACCTTGACGTAATGATGCTGTCAACTTAAAATTTTTGTACAGCTGAATGAACATTCTGCAAAGTTCAGGTACTGCATAATGAACTAGAGCAATAGCAAATTTAGGCAATCATTGTGCATTATCGCAGTCCAGTAGGGAGTTCTGAATTATGCTTTGAACTCAAAAGCTTGTAGTAGAACTATAGACTTTTGGGGCAATTTTGCCCCTGTCATTTTCTACTTTTGGATCTTCATATGTTAAATGGGAATACTAATTACTATTATTTGGCTGTTGTAAGGATGAACTGAAGGATTGTGCTCCCATAAAAGCATGGATCCAGAAGTTCCGCCCTGGGTGCCTTCATTATCTGATATATGGTGTATGATATAGTGTCCATAGTGCATGGTAATGTGTTTATGGTACCAAGTTTACAATGGAAACTATGAATCACTGCTGGCCTCACCCACATTTCTTTTTGCTGTGAGGAGATTCTGAATACACACAGAGAAGGGCCTCTGATCTAAATTGGTCTAAATTGCTGGGCAGGCTCTGTACCCTGTATTAGAACATTTCTATTACTGCTCTGTTGGGCTGCTCTTGAAGATGCTCCACAAGCTTCAATTGGAACAGAATTCTCTGGTTCGCCTTCTCTTGTGATTGGATGAAAAAAATCATATTATTCTCTATTCTACTGCATCTATACTTTCTCCCTGAATGCTTCCAGTTCCAATGCAAGGTGCAGGTTATTAACTTTAAAGCTTTAATTAAAACTTTAAAGTGCCATCCTAAGCAGAGTCTCACCACTTTGAGTCCACTGAAGTCAGTAGGCTTGTACAAAAGTGTAACTCTGCTAGGTTGACATCACAACTGACCTGTGTATATCACGGGATGTATTTTTCCATACTTTCCTTCCATCTCTTACACTTTGTTAATGCTTTCTTGTTTAGGTGTTTAGTATTTTTGTATCACATTTGATCTGATGTAATATTTGTGTATGAGACATCAAGTCACAGCCAACTTATACTGACCCCATACGGTTTTTCAGGCAAGAGATATTCACAGATGGTTTGCCATTGCCTTCCTCTGCACCGTTGCCCTGGTATTCCTTGGACAATGGCCATCCAAATATTAACCAGACCCTGCTTAGCCTCTGAGATCAGATGAGATCCAGGTCAAGGCATTGAAACATAGGCAGTGGCTTTTTGGAAGCCCCTTAGTAGTAAAATACACACTTAAAATAAACAAACTCTCTGCTTAAAGTGGTATAGTTTGTCCCCTTCCTTAGCAGTTCTTCTGTTAGGCTAAGGACTTATCTTTTATTTCAGAAGTGATTCCAGCTAATTAAACTTTCTGCTATGCTGTCTTAAATTTCAGAGTGTTTTGTGTTGGCCTAACCGCTGCCTCATTGTATTTAGTCTGGGTTCATTGTGATGTATTATATCCCTCTCTTATTGCAGGATCTGCTTTGATTAGGTGGTTTTTCTGCTTAAAACAACAAAAAAGTTACCTTGTGAGTCGTTTTAAATAACCTTGCAGGAAGATGACTTATGTATGCTGCTTGCAAGTAGTGCAACTGGCCACAGGCTTCCTCACTGACCAAACACATAGAATGATCATTGGCCACCTCATCTGACCACCACTTTCTGCCCCTGTGACATGGTACCCATTGATTTGGCAGGGCTATTCAGTGCTGGACTGGCCATAGTCTCCCTTCTAGTCCAAACAGCACTGCCATGACTTTTCCTATCTTTCCCAGCCTCCTTTCTTCCCTATTGCTTCACTCCCTCACCTACTCTCACTGCTGCCAGCTCCTTCCTTTCTCAGTGTCCCTGCAACTGCCCACTGTCTGCCTGTCTCCTTCCTCATTGCTACATCAGTTGGTTGGATGTCTGCCTGCCCACCTGCCATACTACTGCCACCTCCTCCCTTCCCCATATTCTGTTCAGTTGATTTTGCAGGACTTGGAGTGGAAAGCTGGGCAACTTCCCCACTAGTTCTAGACATCTTTTCTAACTAAGAAATAATTGCGGAGATTGTTCCTTGAAATAGCAGTCATGATGTTATGTCATGAGTGACTATTTTAAAGTTGCAACTGGCCAAGTGCAGAGATTGACTCTCCAGTTTGTGGCTTTGTAAAAATCCTTTGTATGGGATGCACTGCTCTAATTGACTCCCTTGTTTATTGTGTCCTTTTCTATGCTGTTTTGGGCTTGAAAACCTTGAGAGTTTGGAAGTGGAGGGTGTTTGCAGCACCTGTTTCCTGCTCCTCTCTACTAGATCTCTCCTAAAGAGCTTGGCGAGAGAACCAAGCACCCTTCTCACTGGTGGCCTTCTAAGCTCTATTTGACACCTGTGAAGTAGGGGATATATGCTCAATCAAGTCACTTGATGTCTCTCAAGAACATGTGGTCTTATGAAATCTCATGGGAATCTTAGGCTGTACCTACAGCCCTCTTTCTTGCCTTGGGTGGGCTAAACAGATATTGGTAAGGATTGAAATGAGGCTTTAAAGGGCTCATATTATGCTGCCACACTTCTTTCTTCTTATGGTCTCTGTCCTTGGTACTGAATCGAGAATTCTTGGGTTTTGGATTAAGTTCGGAGATGGCTCTGGGAACGAGGACTGTGTTACTCTTAAACATCCCTGAATTTTATTTTAAAGTTTTTAGATTTCTCTGAAAGACCTGGAATTCCCCTAGGCTCATTGGGAATATCACTCTTCTCTATAAATGCTATTTTGTGGAATTATCTATATTTTATAGTCATGCTCAGAAGCAGATATATGACTAGATAGGGAGTATAAGTGGGATGTCTTAACACCGTACTTCTTTCCTTTTTCTTCTGATATAGAATGACCTCCATAGAGCTATCCAGCGCACACAATCTGCAATGTTCAACCAAGTTCTGATTTTAATATCTACATTACTTTGTCTTATCTTTACCTGGTAAGTAATAATATCGTTCCTACTATTTCTACATGGGTATATGTTTATCTGATGCAACTGAAAAAACAAAGCGTATGCAGTATAATTTGCATATATTTTCTTGTGGTGTGATCAGAAGTAATGCATCTAAAGAAGTGGCTCACTGCCTTGTATTGAATCAGACCATTGGTTGAATCTGGGACCTTCTGTGCTCCAGTCCAATGCTCTACCACCATGCCACAGCGCCTTTTATGCTTATGACCCAATATATTTGTTGGTTTTGAGGTGCCACATCACTCTTCATTATATTCCTAATATTGTAATTCTTTGGCTACAAACAAGGTAGTTTTAACTATGTATGATTTAGGAATATACTTTGTGGTGAGGGGGCAGTTATTTGTCTATAGTAGGAAAAATAATATTCTTTTCCTGTTTATGAAAGTGTTTCTGATTTGGTATGAATGTTGCTGTATTTTAGAAAAGTCGCAATTGAGTCTTCTGCAGAGAATGCCATGCCTGTGATGTCCCAAAGGTAGTTAGTTCAAAGAAAAAAGGAGCTAAACTGCCAGCACCTGGTAAAGCTTTTGGGAAGAGTTTCTTTCCAGGTTCTTTTTAGTGGGATGGAGTTAAAGTTGATGGGATGTGAAGAGTTTTTGGATGTGGACATGAAAATGTGCCACATTGACTAGGAAAGCAAAGAAACATTGCTGAAAGGAATGTGTTTCTCTTTACAAAACAAAGCAAAAAATGCAAATTGAAGTGTGAAACTTGGGAAGCTAAATCTGAGTCTGCTTTGAGCAACAATTATTGTAAAAAGTTGTGCCATGTCATTTGTTTGTGTACTCTCAAATTTATTTTGGAATTGTATATTTCAGTTCTAGCACCAACTGGATTTTTCACCTATCCTTACTGAGTTTGTGTGAAGCATAGTATTGAGTGTTCTTTGATGAACTTATGCTTTCTTATTGATTGGAGTTTGTCTCACCTTGCAACATTGCACTGGAGTATTTTACATAACATAAGCTGTGCCTCCTCTCCTTGCTGAGGCTGGCTGTGGGCAAAGGAGGTGTTCCTTCGCTAGAGTCTGTGACTGACAAACCAGAGACACTGCTAGGAAGAGAACATTATGTTCAGATGTATTCTGCAGTTTGGTAACTGACAGGAAAGGCTGTCAGTAATGGCAAGTTGACCTACAGCAATTATGGCTACATTCAGCATCTGCAGATAGTGGCTTATTATGCATTGTTATGTTCCGACCTTATTCTGCCCTTTTCAGGAGAAAAAAGTAAGCTAAATAGCAGCAATAATACCCAACAACATAATTGCTAGCTGAGGGAATGAAGCAGTTGGTTATAGCCTCCAATACTGATTGGAAAATGTCATCCAATTGCCTTAAAAAAAGTCCTCTGTTGATTTGGGAATTGTTTATGTTGTTGCTTCTTTAGACTTCTGCACATTATGTTTATATAAAATATTAATATTTATTAGAAATTATTTAGTTATAGGCCTATTTTGATATTTGCCAGTTGAACTATGCAGAGCACTCGCATAAGAATTTTCACAAAAGCCTGAAACAGCTTTTATTATTATAGCCCCTGAAGCTTGGATGTGAAATAAAAGAAACATGAGCTAACAAACTATTTTGCAGTAGTAATATTATTCAATCATGCATATAACATTGACATCATTCAAAGCCCCTCATATGCCTACCATGCAGTCCTACACAGAGCTACTGCCTTCTAAACCTGTGGTCTTCAAAATATTTAGATTAGAATAACTCTGCATAAGATTATATTGATAATCTTAGTAATACTGTATTATTGCAGCTGGATGGCTGTGATCATGTCATGAATATTTTCAAGAAACAACAGTTGACTTGTAGATTCACAGTTCAGTCATTTAATGGCTATGTTTTCAGCTCACGTATAAACTTGTATACATATTTGCATATCTGAATTTGTATGAACTATCTTTTCTTGGCCTTTACTACAGCACTGCCTTTGATTAGGAAAAGCAGATATAAACCTATATGCCTTATTGGGCTGGATTTGTATCCCAGGATTCATTTGTCTTAAGGGTACTGCATTAATTTATTCAGACTGCTGAGGTATCTTTGAATTCACTTGCATTATCTTGAATTTTTTAAAATAGTTTTTGCCTCATCCTCCAGATGTTCTCTAAAATTCTCAAGGTTCTCAAGATAATGACACTAAACACAAATATTGAAGGGCTTTATTTAACATGAAGCCATTTAATAGTTCATATACTTGATGGACACCACTTTCACTTCCCAGAGTATGTGGGGCTGGGGCTGCCAGCTCTTAATTGGGAAATACCTAAAGATTTTGGGGGCGGGAGTTTGAGGAAGGCAGGGTTTGGGGTTGGGAGAGGTTGGTAACTCTGGGACTGTTGTACAGCCCTGGAGGATGGTAACCCTGGGACTGTTGTACAACTCCTGGTTCTTAGGGTACTATGGAATTGCCATTTGCATGAACAATTGCTGCAAATAGTCAGCATCGACTACAAAGCCACATCTCCTGTGCAAATATTAGTAGTTAGTTGGAGATCAGTGTTGGAATCCAGACATGTAATTCTGAAAATTCTGAAAATGGGTCAAACCATACAGGCATGTGACAGTTCCCTTTATGACCTTTGCAAAGCTGGGGGTGGGGGAGTCTCCTGTGGAACTGGGAACATTCTATTAACTGAAACCTCTGTAATGGTGGCTCATTTCTGGGTTCTGATCCAGTTGGATAATGGATAAAATGTTCCTTGCAGGGCAATCTGTGACTGACAATGGGAACTTTTTTATGGGACTTAAGGAAAGCAGTATCACTGTGATGATGAAATCTAATTCTTACCTTCTTTGAAATCTGCTGTGCATGTACATCTATATTATGTTACCTTGCTGAGTGCTATAAGCTATTTGCAAAACAAGAAATGAAGAAAGTAGAATTAGTTGAGGACAACTCTAGCTAATGGAGCCCAGTTACGACACTTGCATCATATTACACAGTTGTTTCGTGTCATGTACTGGATTTTCTTTTGTGTGTGGCTGCACTTGTATTATAAATGCACATCAGTAGACTCTTTCCCTAGCTGTTATCCTGCTGTGTTGCACGGCTCATTTGTGTTGGGGGGAGAGATTTACCAGGTGATCATTAGTACAGTGTTCTTAAGTAGTGAATGTAGTGCTTTCTTGTTATTGCCAGCCTAGGGAATGACTTGACCCTCATCTTGTTCCCCAACCAGAATAACACCACACAACACATTTATTTATGGAATAAAACAAATTGGCCATAGCCATTTTATTTATTGGAACAAGGTAACAGAAGCATAAGGCACAGCATTGGGGGTCTGATCTACCAGCTGGGCAAGTGCTGTCCCCCAGCGAATAATTTCCTCAAGCTCGTTTGCTGAGGAAAAAAACACAATGCCATGGAGCAGCAGTGGGAAATTTCAGATGAGTGGTGGGCCACTGCCTGAAGATTCCTGCTGCTGCTAGGGGCGCAAGTCCTAGTAGCCCATGTCTGGGCCCCCTACCCATTGACTTGCTCCATCCTAAACCTCTTAGGGAGATTCCATCAAAGTGGGTTCCTCACTCGTTAACCCCACATTAGATCAGTCTCCCATGTGCAACCCACATGGCTATGACAAAGAAATATGCATGAATAAACATTTACAAACAGGGCAAGGAGGGTGGGGATTTGCTTGGTGTCACTGCTCGATTGAGGGCTTGGCCCACTCACACTGGCTTATATAGCCGAGCAGGCCCAGGCCTCTAAATGATGTAATGACGCGTGTGCATCATGACGTATTGCCCCTGACATGTGTAGGGGGCTGCCAGCACATGCCCAGTCAGGCATGTGAATTTTCGTGGGCCCTCCTGAGGCCCACAAAACCACAGGAAGTGGTGAGGAGAGTAAGGGCAGCCATTCCCAGCCCAGCAGGGGAAGGTTATATAACTTGCATATCAAAATGTTGTATAATTTGTATATCAAAACCATTCAACATAAATACAAAATACATGTCTTTATTAGCGTCAAAAATATAAATTAATCTAGAGTTAATTTATATGTGTGTGTGTATATAAATTAAACTAGATTAATATAAATTAATCTATCAGTGTGGAACAGAGAACAATGCCACTAACAAAAATATAGACAATTAAAAGAAACAAAAAACCTCATCTCCTACATCATCTTCACTACCACATTATTGAACAAAATACCACTGAAAAGGAAAGGAAAAAATCATAGTTCCTTGGCACAGATTAGTGACAATCTTAAAAGGAATTGATTTTTTTAAATTGTGTGTAACTTTAAGAAATTTGTACCGCCTTAGTTTTAAGACTTACCATACTTACATTTTCTAAAATATAATAAGAACAGTTTACTATGTTAAATTGGGTCTCATCCAGTGGGACCTCATCATCTTCCTTCCCTGTAAACAAATTACTTATATTTATCATGTTCTCATTGTAGAATATTAGCCCAATAGGATTTTATTCAGCTGTATTACAGAGTTGATTTGACCTTCTATTTTTGTAAAGTACAGTGGAAAGGGAAGGACAAATTTATTTATTTATTTTATTTATTTATTTATATTTTAGATTTATATAGGCCGCCTCTTCCCCGGAGGGCTCGAGGCGGCTCAACAACATGGCTGTCACTAACAGCAACTTGACAGCTATAGCAAACATTAAAACTCGGACTAGCAGTTACATATAATTTAAAAACGATCCAAGCTATTCAACAGTATAAAACAATATAAAACAGTTCAGACAGGCGCCCGCTCCTAAGGCTAAAAGCAAGGAGAAGGTGAAGAGAGAGAAGGGAGAGGCAGGTGGGCCCAGGTGCTGGAAGCATAGCGAAGGCCCAACCAAGGTGACACTAGCGATGGAAATTGACAGCATTTTCAATGGGGAACGCAGTAAAACCAGGCCCGGCCTCTCCAAAAGGCCCGATTGGAATAATTCTGTCTTACAGGCCTCGCGGAACTCACCAAGGTCGCAGAGGCCGGACTGATGGAGTAAGGTATTCCCACCAGGCTGGGGCCAGAGCGTGGAGCCTAGCCCGGGTGGAAACCAGCTTACGCATCGTCAGCGGGGCCAGGGGTCACCAGTAGTTCTGCCACTGCGGCGCGGTGGCCTATGTGGACATAAGGGGTGATGCGGTCCCGTAGATATGAGGAGCCCCATGTGCAGCGTAAGGCATGAAGGTTATCACCAGCACCTTGAAGACGATCCGGAACTCCACAGGAGCCGTTGAGCGGCATAACACCAGAGGTGATATGATCACGAGTAATCACCACCACCTGTCAGAAGCCGTGCAGCTGCATTCTGGACCAGCTTCAACTTCGGATCAATCGCGAAGGCCAGCGTAGAAGCGAGTTACGAAGTAATCTAACGAGGGTGACTGTCGCATGGTCACAGTGGCCAGGTGGTCTGGGAGATAGGGGGCCAACGCCGTTATGGCGAAGAAGATGAAACGCAACCTGGGTGACATGGGGCCTAATGCTCGATGACAAGGCAGAGTCCAGAAGGCGGACCCCGGAAACTCACGAGCCAGGATGCGAGGGGCCGAGCGGCCCCTCCAGTATAGGCTGACTGGAATTCCCTTGGCCTCTCCCGGCCTAGCCAGAGGACCTCGTCTTTTGTTGGATTAGTTTAACCTACTCTGCTTCAATGAAAACCAGCAACCGACTCAAGAGCAATGCTGTAGAGCTGCAGGGGCAGAGGCGCCCCTCTCCATCAACAGAATGAGCTGGGTGTCATCCATGTGGTGACAGACCAGCTAAGCCTCCACACCAGCTGAGCAGGGGTCGCATCTTAGATGTTAAATAAAAGCCCGGGGGAAAACAAGGCCCCTGAGGGACCCCAGCTAGGGGCTCTCTGGGAGGCCTCAGCCCGCTGTACCTGCTGACCCGACCCTGGAGAAGCAGAGGCAATCCGTGAAGGACAGTGCCCGCACTCAGAGGCTGCCAGGCGGTGGATCAAAAAGGTGCGTGATGGTGACCACATCAAAGCGCTGCTGTGAGATCCAAAGCAGCCTGAAGCAGCGCCGATCCATATGAGGTCTAGCTGCATCGCAGACATATCTGTGATGGCAATGAGGACGGTCTCCGCCCCATGCCCAGCACGGAAGCCGGACTGGAAGGGATCGAGGAATGGAAGGGAGGGTTCAATACCTAGAACTGGAATTACTAACTTCACCCATTTTATGTGGAAATGTCCAATAATATCTCTGAATGCAGAAAGAAGTTGAAAAACTAGGATCAATATTCTAAATGTAGCTTATAACTGTTACTAGCAGCGTTTCTGAGCCTCCTCATTCTTTGAGATATAGTTCAGAGACTCTGCATGGAGGGGAATAATTTAAAAAACCAGATTTTTCTGGGCATTTTTCTAAATGTATGGAAACTCCAGCTTTTAAGCTGCTTTTGTATCCAGTATCTAACTATGTACCTCTCAGATATAATTCAATAAATTGGGATACTTTCCAGTAACAAGGATATCTAATCAAATCCTTAGCCCCCTGCATGGACCAAGAAATCCATAAAAGGGGCTTACACTGGAGTAAGGTAGAGATTTCTGCATACCTAGTGGAATCCCCAGGTTTGCAGAAGAATATGAAAAGTTGAAAAAAGTTAGGAAGCAGATCCTGCCCCCCCCCCCATAACAGCTCACCATGCACAAATGTATAAAAATACCAGAGCTTTTGATAGAATTTCATGATGGCCTCTGAAAACTGGTATAAAACATTTAGGCAAAAAGAAAGGTCAGCAAATGGGTGACCAGGGTAGGAATAAGACTCAGCATGGGGCAGCTGATGTGGAACCAGGACATACTGAAAGGAGGAGGACTGGCATATACAGCCAAAGCAAGAAGGGAGGAATGTGCAACATCTAATACCAAAGTTATTTGTTACTGAAGGTTTCCCTTTAGTGTTCTCCCATGATTGAATTGTCCTCTAATCAAAGAATTGAAAGGTAAGTAGACACCTCTTACATCAGACTGCAAATTTGCAGAGTGGACATGTGAAAGCTAGTCTATTTCTGCTGTTATTTGGTTTTATTGTGCTAAAGAGAAACCATTTATTCCTGCTGTGATTTGAGCTAAAAGGCCAAAGCAGTATCTGATCATTTTATGGAATACCTATTTGACTTGATGGATATAATCCAAATTTAGAGATTTCTCAGAGCTATTCTGGGACTACTTGAGTGACTGATCGACATAATTATAAGTCTTGAAGTGGTGTTGCACTCAGTGGCAGCCTTTGCTAGGATAGCAGCCATAAACCTTTGGTTAATCATTTGTCGCAAATACTCCTCCTTGAATTCTGCTGTTTCATGATTGAAAATGCCTGTAAGAGTGAATGGAAGAAAGTAATAACTCAGAAAATTAATTGTGCTTCATTCTGTATTCAATTACTATTAAGATATGAGAAAGACTGGGGCACTAGTTAAATTGTTTGCAGTACATACTATCAGAATATATGGTGTGGCTTGCAGATTTTTCTTTTCCTCTAACTTTAACTCTAATTTCCCCACGATTAAACAACTTTGTGCTTTTCCTATCTGTATCTAAATATAATAGAGCTTTTGCTTTCGCAAACTGAAATGTTCCAACATCAAAAGTAGCTTAAGCAAATTCCTTTAAATGATTATTTTGTCCCTATAGTGAAGGATAATTAGAGATTGCAGCTTGTGTAGTGTTATTCGTAATTAGTTAAAGAAAAAAATATTGTCCATCATTTGACTGTCTTATTAAGTCTGCACAAGATGATCAGGTTATCTTGTCCCTACCTGGAAATAAATGTTTATACTATAGAAAGACTGGCCATTAAGATAAAGTAGTTACAAGTGTAAATTCTTGCTGTTGAAGAAATTTTGTTAATTTATGGTATTTGTACATTCTTGATAGCTGATGTATTAAATGAATTGGATCACTGAATGAGCTCAGATGGCTGAATAATAAAATGTATTGAATTTGAAAAGTGACCACATTTGTTTTCCACAGGAGGGACAAACTAGAGAATTCTCAAAAAAATGTGAGACTACTTCCTTAATTATGGAAATGGCTTATATCTCAGTCACCGCAGATCTTTAAACAAATCTCTCTATTTCAATCCTCCCATTACCGCCTGTGTAAAAAAATAACTCCCCATTAGTATAGAGTTTTAGAAATGCTCACTGGGGCCCAGGTTCAGAATTAGATATATAATTTTTTTTCTATACTATTCTTTATTTCCTCTTCTGGGAATAAAAGATTTGAGTTTGTAGCACAATTGAAAATGATAAATACTTGTAAAAATTAGGAAAGTTGCTTTACTATGTTAGTTACTTTTGTAGCAGCTCATCTACTGAAGGGGATGATATGCTATAGAAAGATAATCATTTGTGAAGAATGCATAAATGTAAGGAAAAGTAAACAAGAATACAGAGTGTTTGTCAGTTGGGATTTTTTTAATGAACTGTAACACAAAATGAATAGGTTGAACATGGAAACAACCAGTAAAAATGGGAAATTGTCTATATTCTGTGATTTTCCCCCCGAAAACAACCATGCCACAATGGTTGTAGACTTAGTTTTATTCTGAAGATGAATGACTTCATCATTGCTTAAGCTCTCAAAGCCTTAGTATTACTCAAAATGCTGGGATATGATCCCTTTAGAGTGGGGAATTAGTGCTTTAATGAGAGGTCAGGTAAGCTTGAGATCAGTGTTTACACAAATGGGTCTCAGCAAGAAATCCTTAGGAGAATGGTGTGGAAGTTTTAACAGTTTTATTAAGAGGGTAAAAATAATAAATGTACACACACCCAAATCAAAACAGCAGAGAATTCACACAGTCCTAGGATGTATATACACTTGAGGGGATAGATTTGGAAAAGCAGGAGGTTTGGGGAAATAAAGGCAAGAATTACCTGATCTAGGAATGGAATGGTCCAACAAGCAGAGTTCAGTGACCCACACTGAGCTCTTGTAGGAGAAAGAACGCAACATGTTGGGGACATTAACCAAAGAAAGAGATATCCAGGAAAATACTGAACGCTAAGTGCTGGTTGAGGGGCCTAATTCCAGGGAGGAATGAGCCATGAGGTTATGCTAAGTGACTCTGATCTCCCAGGACAAAGGAGGCTGCACACTTGGCTTAATGTTCTAAGCAAGGACATGTTGAAAGGTAGGAGGAAGCTGACTCAATCACAAGTTCTAGACAATGCTGAATTTAAATGAAAGTGGTCTTGGGAGAGGTTAGTCAGAAATTAGGAAAATGAGATTAGTATTTCTAGAAGAATGGCTGGCAGGAACTCCTTGATGAAGTCATATTAGCATACTCATTGTTTCATGGAGGTATGTAGACCAGGGCTGGAGAGGAGAACTAGTTTTCCCAAGCTGTTGTATTGTCTCTTCCTTATCTCTTTAGGAAGACAGTGAGGCACATTGTTTTGCAAGACTGATGTTGGCGAGGGCTAGTCCAGACAGGTTTTCTTGTCCTTATATGTGACACCGAGTCAATGCAGTGAATGGCACCCCATGTTGGAACTGCAGTTCTAGGCCATGTCAAGGGTTGGCAGGATAAGCAGAGACACTGTTGTCTTAAAAACAGGGCTCCCCCACCCACCGTGGTTCGGTCTGGCACTATTTGGCATTGGGATCTATCTTGTTGTGCTGTTAATTCACAACTGCCTTAAGGTGCCTTCTTAGGGTTTTCATGGCAAGAGCCATGTAAAGGTGGTTTTCCATTGCCTACCTTCACATCATGCCCTGATATTCCTTGGGGATCTCTCTTGCAAATACTTGTCAGGGTTGAGACTGAGAATGTATGACTGGCCTAAGTTACCCAGCAAATTTCCATAGGAGACTGAGGATTCAAACCTAGGTTTCCCACATCCTAGTGCAGCACTTTAATCAATGCATCGTGCTGGCTTTCAGATACTGGGATAGGTGTATGGATAGTTTGTACGTGACAAAATACCATTGGAGTTTGATTGCAGATTGAAAATACATTGGTATTTTTAACTATAATGTATAATATGTACATGATGAGAGTTGTATCCTACCATACTATTCAACCTTTTTCTAATAGCAGCAGGGATCTTCCTCTAGAATAAGAGCCTCTGCAGCTGGAGGAAAATTCTTTGGGATAGAAAGGGAGAGGCTCAATACTTAGCTGAGCAAAGTGATAGGGTATATTCCAAAGTTAATTACATTGGGTTGGATCCCTCTTGCTCACTCTTATGTCCTTCCTGTAGCCTCTGTCCCACATGGCTTTTATTTATTCAGGTCCCATAGCCTCCAAACAATTCATTCGACCTAATAGCCTTATGTAGTATCATACTGATAAAGTGGAAAACAATTCTAACAGCCCAATACCAGACTTGGACTCAATGATTTATTCATATTTTTATCTCTTTCTATAACGTGCGGGGGGAGGGGGGAGTTGCAACAACTGAGGTGGTCTTGTGTTCAATGCTGGTTGGGAGCACTCTCATCTCCTGCTATCAAATAATCTTGGTTTATGGTTTAACATCAACATCATCCCTAACCAGTGCCATCCCTGCTGGAATCCCTACCCCAGGGATACTGGAACAAGCAGCAATGTTCCTACCAAGACAGCCACAATACCATTAAGGGCCGTGGCACTCCAGTTTTTAAGAATATGTGATAAATATGGACTGTAGTAGGGGTGCCCCAGACAGCACTGGGGCCCCTAAAGAGGTAGACATAGGCCCTGGTAGTTACATTTGATACCCCAATCCTGTAGATTCATCTTTAGGAAGTGTATGCACACACACTTGGAGTATGAGGTCAGAAAATTATGTCTACTCTGGGGCAAAGAAGATGAAGATTCAAAATATCATTCCTGAATCATGAACTACAAACCACATTTGTCTGAAGCTTGCTCATTTGCCTCACACTATTGATTTTTGAAACATTTCCTGAGAGAGAAATGAGAAAGAAGACTAGCTTTTTCCCTAGGCTGCTCAGTAGTTGGCTCAGTAGCTGTCACACACAGTCAGTTCCACTGATCAAGTGCCAGTTCACTTGAATAAAAACCTGCTCGTGAGAGCAGTGCAGTGTCAAACACACACTCTTCAAGCATTGAATCAGGGCTCTGGTGCCATGAACTGGAAAATTGCAGTTTGTATTGATATGTACTCTATGTATGTAGCATAAATACTATACACAAGAGCTTCTTTCTGTTGAATCAGACTGGTGGGGGCGTCAAGATCTAGCAAAAACTCTCTAGATTTTCAGAGAGAAGCTTTCCCAACTTTGCTGAGATCCACTCTGACTTAAGAGAACCTCAGATCTCCAGAATTTGTGGTTGTTAGTAAACCAGAAGGTAGACATTATAAAGTACATGAAAGCAAATAGTGCATCTTGCACACCAGACATGATTACAATTAATGTATTATGTTATCTTATGATATAGTTGAACAGTGTGTTCCTGGTGTTGAACCAAAAAAAGTGAAGGACTCTGGGAGATGTAATTCAAAAGATGCGATTTCTCAGGTACAGAGGGGCTGATGGGACTACAACTCCACACTCCTTCTCACTCAGCCAGTAACACTTCTTAAGTATCTTGGGACCTTGTTGGGCTGTCCTATTCCTTCCCTGAGCCAACCTTCCAGTGGGGAACATTGCAAGACTGTCTTATTCCTTGTCTGAACCAACTCTCGATTAAGTCTGCTTCAAACCCTGTATCAATTGCTAGGAATGAACAGGCTAGTAACAGTAAAGCTCTGGGGTCCTATTCCTTGGCTGAGACAACTATTAAGTCAGCAGCAAGTCCAGTACCTGGACCAGGACTGAACAGGACACCCCATCCCAGGCTCTTTGGGGGAGGGGGGGAGGCCTTGCTGCACCTGAAGTGGCTCCAGCTGAGGCAGTGACAGTGGGGCTGTGGGAGGAGGCCTTTACAGGCCCACTTGCATGGGAAAAAACACTGAATGGCTTGTGGGGTGGTGTCTCATTTTCAGAGGCAGAGCAAGGAGGAAAAGTGCCCTGTGCACCGATACGTCCTCCGTTTTCAATGCCCCGGAACACCCCTGGAAGACCCCTGCCACGCCCCCGGAATGCCCTCATCATACCCCCACAGGGGCACACACCTGGTGTGTTGCACCCCCACCCCCTTTTCCTGTCTATCCCTCTCCCCACATTATTCCCTCTTTCCCTTCCCCTGCCTCATTGTCTTCTCAGCCATTCACCAGCCTATCTTTTATCTACCCCCATCTTCAGCTATATTTATTATTTATTTACTTCATTTTAAACTCACCTTTCTTCATAGTGCAGACCAGAGCATGATCAGTTGTTTCCCTGTGCTGTGGGGGTGACAGAGCTTGTACCCCATGTGTGGCTGTTTTGTGGTTAATACAAAAGACTTACCAAGTAGTTGCTTTGTTATTGGCGATGGTTTCAGGCCAATCAACAGCAAAACTAATTACCCATTTCCTTGATGGAGAAAATGTAATTACAGAAAGGGTGAATCCCAATCTCTCTCTCTCTCCTCTCTCTCTCTCTCTTGGATGGAGCCATTGAGCTTAGGTCCTGGATGTTGAACGACTTGCGTTAACCAGAAATGCACAAAAGTTATATGTTTTAATGACTGCACTGTATTACTGAATGAGGTTAGTTCACCATATAATGATGCTTCACATTTAAAAAGTTTTGGCAGAAAGTAGTGGGTGGAGATAGTAGCATCTTTCAAAAGTAGCAGCAAGTAGCATCTGTCTTTGGAAATGGAAATGGAAAAGTTTGAGTGTTAGGGAACATGTTATTATGGAATAATTTCTCTTTCATCCTATTGAGCACTTCAGATTAAAAGTGTCCAAAAATAAGATAGACTGAAGTCGCAAAATGTTCTTTTAGCCTACTTTTGAGTGGAAAATGGTCTGATAAAAAGACAATGTAATACACTGTGCAGAGCACTCATGCCTTCCAATTTGAAGAAAGATCTTATCTTAAGATAAGAAACAACTGACAACAGTCATTGTGATTGTTTAATATCTTTGACGCTGCAGGACCTATTTCAGTGTGGCTTAGAGTTTTGAACTGTATTGTGTTGCTTTTAGTTTGCCTAGCTCTCTTAAAATGTTGAACCATAGTTTGCTGAGAAAAAGGTAGGGAATTGCATCGCATAAATGGAGGATCTGAATATGGGAGGATCTGAATGTATTCCAGATTCTCAAACCGTTGTTTTGAAGATGTCAAATGTTATGCCTGAAATAATCCCTTTGCAGGGATTAATAATGAATATTGTTGTGCACCGCCCAGAGCCCCTCGGGGATGGGGCGGTCTACAAATTCAATAAATAAATAAATAAATAAATAAATAAATAAATAAATAAATAAATAAATAAATAAATAAATAAATAATACACATTAAAATTCATATGAAAGGGGCCCTATTCAATAGGGCAAGTGTTAAAAAACTCTTGTTTGCTAATCAGGATATAAAAGACAAAACATTGTTTTGCGAAAACTGAAGAGAATGGCAAAGAGCCAGTTCAGACATATTCTTATCTCCCCATATGGTGAGATCTTGTAGACGAAGGTCTGAAAATAGCACATATTCTTTACGGCTTAGAGATGGCTGTTTGTAAGTTAGACATTTGAGCACAGGATGGGCATTTCAGACTTGCTGATTTCCTCAATCCTCTCAAAATGTCCCTCAAACAAACAATAGTTTGGGTCCCATGATGCACAAGCAGAATGACAAATGGACTTGGCAGAGTTCTGCTTCTGCAAGATGTTGTGCAGCACCTAGGACTTTCCTCCCTATATACTATGGCTGCCTGAAACAGTTGCACAAGATGTCACACAAGCAGAAATTCAAGTGAACATACGATGTCTGACTTAGTGGAAGCAGCTACTATAGTCTTTTTCTTCTTTTTTGCATTTTCACAAGTTCAAGAGCTCTAGCGCAAGCAGGAATTTTGCACAGAATCTATGATGGCAAATGACAGCATTGATTGTTCATGACTTCTGAATGTGCTGAAGCTCATTCCTCAGGGGTCATGACCTCAGGGTCATGCTCCTGAGGGTTCACATGCTTGCTGTTTGTAGTTACTAGAATATTTGTCTGATTCTGTTCAAAGATTCTATAATAGCTTTAATGAATTATACCACATGTGTCCAACCAGGCTTTATAAGCATTATATTTGACAGTTAGCTTCCATTTTACAAGAAAGTATTTACATTTTTGCAAAAGCTTCACAATCCATACATTATTTGCCCTTCTTGGGTCACTTATCCTGGTGGAGGGGTGCCAGTATAGCGGTGGGGGTTGGGGATATGGCCATTCCCCAGCCATTCACAAAGTTATGCTGGAGGTCAGGATTTTAGATTTACTCTTGCTCTTTTGGGCATAAGTCTATTGAGCCCCATAGAGGTTTCATGGTGGTGGGGAGGATTTTTCACTTTTCAAGTTTCCCCGTGCTTCTGGGAAGCCTCTTTGGCAGCGGTGGCTAGGCACCCAGCTCTCGGATGAAACTGCCCCCTGCAACCCTATATAGACTGACCTCTGTCTAAACTTGTTAGTGTAACTGAGCTTAAACTGGAGTAATTCCGCCTGGGGTTGAATTGTAAAATGGTTATTGTGTGTTCATTCAGCAACCCTGCTAAGGTATTCTAGAAAGAAATTATATTGATTTTATTTTTGTGGCCTATCTAAAATATATCTTTACATAGTTGCAACTATATGCATGTCTCAAGGCTCTGTTTAGTAGAATCTATGTACTGCCCAAACAATTGATTACTGGCAATAGCCAGTAATAGTTGCAGGCTGGCCGGCCCACAGACCTATTTATTTTGCCAGTAGAGTGTGGTTCATTTATTTTCCTGATTTTAACTAGATAGGCTTATCTTGTCACTGGAATCCATGGAGTCCATGAGTTTGGGGACATGTTCAGTAGAATTTTCTGGTGCCTTGGAAGGAAGGACTGCCTTTCTGAGGTGGGATTGGGAGACACAATTTTGCTGTGGTCCTGGTCCAACGTGGAGGATAGGGTTTGGAAGGTGGAGCTGGGGAACTGCTGCTCATCCCCTTGGCTTTCAGTCTGTGGGACCCCACAAGGTTTCATCTTGTCCCCTGTGCTTTTTATCACCTAACTGAAACCACTGGGTAAGGTCATTTGGAGATTTGGGCTGGGTTGTTACTGCCACAAACCCACCCTGGGTCTGTGTGTTCTCACATGAAAGTTGCATGATTTCATGGACAAAAGAGCATGTTTATCTTTTTGCCACCATCCCAAGTTTCAAAGCACAGCCTAACTAATAGCTGAAGCCATTTTTGAACCTAAAGGATTGCATCAGCAAAGATGTTTCTGAAAACCCCATGAGAAATCCCAGCCTACATCCCCTACAGCACCCTGCCCCACCCCCAGCCAAAAGGCACTACTCTACAAAGTAAAGCAAAATAACAGTTTCACACTTGATAAAGAAATGTGTCTCCTGTCTTAGCTAGGGATAGCTGGACACCTGCAGGCCCTCTGTCTCCTCCCATCCTCCTGCAGTTCCCTGATGCCAGGTTCCAGCCTGACACTACCACATAACCAGTGTCTTGGGGTTGTAAAACTTTGCCCAAGCAAGTACAAATGGCTTGATTTAGAGTCAATTAAATGTAACAATCTCAGTAAGAAATGTATCAACCATCCTCAATAATTGTGAGAAAATATGAATGTTGTTTAGGAGCAAGTACATCTTGTGTTCTCTACATTAAATATAATCACATCTTTTATTACTAGGTCCTACAGATGTTTGCCCAGGGCTTTGAGTAGCCTTATCTCTGTTTAGATTTAAAACACGTAGAAAAAAGTCATTAACGCCTGCTGATTTCTACCAAAGCCCTTTCCCTGCTCCTTTTCTCCATGGTACTATATCTTACATAATGCATGTTAGTCTATGGTATACATAATGCATGCAGGCAATTAGTATTTTTTCTTTACAGTTCCATAGGGTCTTTCCTCTATGCTCTAAAATGAACACTACCAAGTTGTTATTTTTTAATTTGAAAGTTGCCTATAGTGCAGCAATTTCCATGTATCCAATTTTCTTCCCATCTCCCAATGTCTGTGGTTGAAGAAATTACCAGTCTGTTATAACTGTGCATTCTTTTTATTACATTAGTTTCAACTGCTAATCAGAATCGGGTAACGCCAGTGTGTATCTTCACTTTAGAAATAAAAGTCTAAAGGAAATCCATTGGGAGTAATCAAGCTTTTGCAGTACACATACCTGTTCATTATGTAGCATGGCAATCTTTGCAGAGACTGTATGGTTGGATTCAGACTAAATTGGGAATGTCTCCCAATTCCCACTTCTCATTGCAATGCAACCCCGCCCCCCTTGTGCTGTTCTTCAGGATCCCTTGTTCTTCAGGAGCAGCATTTTGTGGAGATTGGGGAATGGGAGACAAGAGCCAGGAAAGTTCCATTCTGGTGATAGAAAATACAGGCTAGATCAAACCCACTGTGTTGTAAACATTCTCTTGAAAACATGCATTTTACTATAAATTCTATCATTTGCATCTAATAATTGATCTTCTCTCAGATCAGAATTTTCCAAGTTTGGATTTTTGCCACCTACTTACATTTTTTTCCTCTCATTCTTTCCTTCACTTAGTATTTGTGGAATTCAGCATCTGGAACGAGCAGGAAACAAGCTGACTCTCTTTGACTCTCTTTATTTCTGCATAGTAACATTTTCAACTGTGGGCTTTGGGGATGTTACTCCTAAGATTTGGCCTTCAAAACTGCTGGTTGTCATTATGATCTGTGTTGCTCTTGTGGTGTTACCAATACAGGTAATTTTTTTCTCCTTATGCAAAGGATTGTGATAAAGTATAGTCTTATTTTAATAAAAATGCCAAGTTTGTCTTTTTGAAAACAACCCTATATTTTGATAAGTCTATACCAATAGCATTATGTGTGTGTGTGTATATATATATATATAGAAATTATATATATATAATAATAATAAGTCTATACCAATAGACTTATTATAAGTCTATACCAATAGCATTATGTGTGTGTGTGTGTATATATATATAGAAATTATATAATAATAATAATAATAATAATAATAATAATAATAATAATAATAATAATAATAATAATAATAATAAAAGGGGGAATAGAATAGCTGAAGCCATCTTTAGTCTAACATTTTATGTATTTTAATTAATTTATATATATGATGTTTTAACTTTTTATTTTGTTGGAAACCGCCCTGAGCCTTTGGGGTGGGCGGTATACAAATACAATAAATAAATAAATAAATAAATAAATAAATAAATAAATAAATAAATAAATAAATAAATAAATAAATATTATTTATTCGGCTTAATAGACCGCCCAACCTCCGAAGGGCTCTGGGCAGTGTACAATGAGACATAAAACAAATACAATATAAGGTCTCATAAATACAATATAATGATAAAACATTAAAATTCATTAAAATATATTATAGCAGCAATTTCAGTAATTACAGATAAAAATACATGCGCAGATACATGCACAGATGGCACCCAACCCAAAAGCCAGGAGGGCCAGCATTGGCCAAAAATGGATGGTATCAGCAATCAGGCAATGCTGAAGATGGCAAAACTGTCGTGGGGGCAAGCAGAGGGGGCAGGCAGCTCTGTGGCTTGGTGCATATCCCCAAAGGCCCGTGTGGAATAATCCTTTCGGTCTTACAGGCCCCATGGAAACTCTACTAAGGTCGCCTGCGAGGGGCTGGATACAGCAGAATGGTAAAAGCATTCCACCAGGGACCGGGGGGCCAGGGCTGTAAAGGCCGTATCGACAAGGGGCAGGGGACTACTAGCAAATTGGCCTCCGCAGAACGCAGAGGCCTATTTGGGACATATGGGGTTAGACAGTCTCGCAGGTATGAAGGCCCCAAGCCTATATTTCACACACACACACACACACACACACACACACACACACACACACACACACACACACACACACACACACACACACACACACACACACACACACACACACACACACACACACGAGGATATGAATTGTGAAGAATTAATAACTTCCATTCCACTTATTACCTTGCACTCTCTCTTTCATCTATCATTACAACGAAGTTCAGCCATTATTACTCACATTCACAGGTGGGCAAGTTAATAGCTTGTAACTTAGCTGGCAGTTCTGCCTTCTGAGGTTTTAGGTTAATTAACCAAGCTGCTCATAGGTAACAACTCCTCACAGTTTCCTCATAACTATGCAAAGACATTTTACTATATTAACAACATTTGGGGAGGGGGGAGGGCTAAAAGACGACTTAGCCACTCGTAAGTTCAGGCCAAGCAGCTTGATTTCTCTGCTTCATTTCTGTAAAACAGAATTAAAATAATGTGGGAGATGTGAAATGAGTCTGCTAATGTTTGTGTGGAGAGTTGAAGCCAGAACAATAAAGGAGTTTTATAAGCTGCAGTAATAAATTTCAGCAAACTGAAAATTATTAAAATGTTATTTTTAGGAAGATAATGGTGCCATTTCTTTTTCATGCTGTATGAAGCAATGCATTGTAGCACTCTAGCTTTAGCATTAACCAGCTGTTGCTGAGGGGACCAAAGTAGCTTGGCAAAACTGAGCATTTAATAGTGTTCCCTGTATAACCACTATCACAACAATCTATAGCAATAATTCTAGTTCCCAGCATTCTGTTGGACACTAGCACAATCATGGAATGGAAACCTAGATGGTATATGTGAATGCAGATGCAGCGAACTGTGCCTAGGAACAAATTTGTTTTTTCAGTGTATGAATACATTAAACTTCTTAATACTAAATTAGACCACTGGTCTTTCAAGGTCAGCGTTGTATGTTCTAACAGGCATAAACTTCCCAGAATCTCAGGCTATCTTTCACATCCCCTATTACCTGATCTTTTTTAAAACTGGAAATGCTCGGGATCAGATCTGAGACCTTCTGCCTGCTGCTGTTCTAGCACTGAGTCACAGCTTGGATCACCGTTGCTGAAGCGGGCGAATCAGGCAGGAAAGGTCCAGTGTAGACTTCTACCTGACATGCTCATTTTCTATAGGCAGGAAGTTTTTATTGTGGAGGAGTATTCACACTTGTAAATATGAAGGAGTCCTTCTAGATTAAACAGTATCGTTGCCTAATTCTTTTCTATAGAAATTTAGTGGAACAGCTGATGAAATTGGCCATTGTGTAATTAACTAGGGGAGAAGCACTCATAGATATCATAAAACTGATATACGTCACATAGACCAGGCTATGGGTAACTGAGCTGTGAGTTTTCTTCATATGCCTTTCCCCCATTGTCTTTTTGAGACTCAGGGAACAGCAGCACAGAGTTAGGAACAACTCAGGCCTAAGTGATGTCACCGAAATGGTCACAAAGCATTATCCCCAAAGTGGAAACGTAGTAATTTTAGTACTTTTTAATTTAGCAGATTGTATTTATTTTAATGTAGAGGCCCTAAGATATACATCTGTACAAAAATCAAATTCTGGGGCAAACGTTTCAAGTAAATATGCAGGGACAATTAATAGGCACACTTCCTGTGTTTTTCCTGTGCCACAGGACTGATTCAACTAATTTTTCAAAAAAAAAAAAAAGAACATGCTGTAATGTTAATGCATTTCATGAACTGGTTTTTAATATTGGTGTTTTGATAATGGCTTTTATATTGGTTGGATCACTGCTTAGAGAAGTGATGAATAAGTGCAATAACTCAAATTTGAAAAATATTTGACTTTCCACGGTGGATTCATTTACTGCTTGAGTCGCTGCAGCGTTTGCCATGAGCAGATTGCCCTTTAAGGGGGTAATGTTGTTAAGAAAATCCAGATAGATCTGGTGGGTAGGTCATGTTGATTTGTACTGACCTTGGATTCATGGGCAAATATATCTGTATCATTCTTGTCTTTCTGTTTCTTGCAGTTTGAGCAGCTGGCTTATTTGTGGATGGAAAGGCAAAAGTCAGGTGGAAATTATAGCCGACACAGAGCTCAGACCGAAAAGCATGTCGTATTGTGCGTGAGTTCTCTGAAGATTGACCTGCTCATGGATTTCCTAAATGAATTCTACGCTCACCCTAGGCTCCAAGTAAATCAAACTAGAATATCAGTTCAAGCGGAAATCTCTTGCAATATTCTAGTTCTAGTTCAGGAATGGCTAAAATGAGATGTTCACCTTAGCCAACTTCAACTGGCAACCTTACCTATTAAATAATTGAACAAAAAGCATGTAGAAACATTCATTATTACAGATGTTTTAAACCTGCTGGTTTTCTGCTGTTAAGGTTTGCTGGAATTTGTTCGGTGTTCCTCTTGATAGCTCCTGTGAGCATCGATTTGTCTGTGGCAGAGTGTAAACGTGTGTTTTCTGGTGCAGAACTACTGATTTTTTCCCCTAGACGGCATAATACTAAAAACAGGCTTTGCTGGAGGAAGTGATTTAAACTCATCACAGCATGGTGCAAAGGTGGATATCTTGCTGGGCAGCTTTTGGCAGATGTAAATAGCATGGAGTCATTTACCTTATTCTTTACAGAACTTAGAGTTAAAATGTATTATCACTCTCACAGATTCTGACCCCCTCCCCCGCAACACTTCTTAATCCTGACTTTTGCTGGGCAAAAAAATACCCAAATAATATTTGTTGTGTTCTTTTTTCTCCCATTCCTTCTCACCCCCATTTTTACAGGACTACTATGTGGTTATCTTATGTCCCACTGAGATGGACGCTCAGGTTCGAAGAGTGTTACAAATTCCAATGTGGTCCCAAAGAGTTATCTATCTGCAGGGTTCAGCACTGAAAGACCAAGACCTCCTGAGAGCTAAGTAGGTATAAAAACATCAAATACTTTTCTTTTTCTCCCAGGTATTTCGGGGTTGGTTTTTTTTGCAATTTTGACTTCATAAATAGGAGCTAGATGCTTGAGAATCAGCATTTATTCAAAATCTTTGACTTTATTCAGAATCTTGTGCCATCCTAAGACCAGTGAATTGAGGAAGGTACAACTGTTTAAGATTGCATTGTCAGTCACTTTTTTCTTTCTATTTAATAGGCGCAGTTTGAAATCTTACATTTAAGCAAGTTAATTTCTAATTTTGTTAATTTCTTAACTTTTGTATTTATCTATTAGCTTATTTTTCCTCATATTTTTATAATAGTTTTAGAGTGTGGTACACAGGGCAATTTTACACATTACACAGAAGTAAGCCTAGGTTTGTCATTAAGTGTACAATCCACAGTTAGCAGCAAGCAATCTGTAACTCCCTGATGAACTTACCTGTTCATAAAACCATATTTGTTACATCCACACTTAACTAAAACTGCAATGTGTAAAGTGATTTAAGAGAGGAAAATGCCATGGTACCATTTACAGCTGAGGTGAATTATGTTAATTTTCCTGAAGAGCTGAATAAAAATAACAAGTAGGCAGGAATAAAGGTTTTTCAGCTTTGTTTCTTATTCTCATGACTTGATCCCATTCAGTCACAGAAAATAACTTTGTTCAGAGGGATTTAATGTTCCACTTTCAAAACCCTCCTTGCCATCTAGGATGAAATACTTGGCCAGAAATACTTGCTACGTATAGCTGTTATCTAATCTGCACAAAAAAAAGATAAAAAGCAACTGCGGCTGTGTGGGGGACGGGGGACACAACAATTAACTATGATTCTGCTGTAATACAAAAATTAATCTGTGAGTACTAGTGTTTTAATTCGTAGGATAGGAAGTTTCCTACTATGTTAATCTGTTTGAAAACTCTACCAATCAGGCAGAGGAGGAAAAAATCAGCTTGTCAAAATGCTTCTTTAATGGCATTTGCTGTCCTTTTCCAATTGATACTTTTGTTGGCTTTCTAAAGATACCAACTCCTAGGGGAAAATGTGTTGGAATTTGGTTAAATATGGATTAGCCCTGTGTGTGAGTGCATTGAAGGAGCTCTTCCAAACAACCATATGAAAGAAAGGAAAACTTACATTTATTTCAAGTAACTTCGGATCACAAGCATTGTTCCCGGGGAAAAGCAAATAGATAGAAACCTTTATCTAAAGAGATACCGCATATACTCGAGTATAAGCTGACCTGACCTGAATATATGCTGAAACACCTAATTTTACTGGGAAAACGTATTGACTTGAGTATAAGTCTAGGGTGGGAAATGCAGCAGCTACTGGTAAATTTCAAAAATAAAAATAGATCCCAATAAAATACCTTAATTGAGGCATCAGTAGGTTAAATGTTTTTGAATATTTATTTCAAAGAAAAACAGTAAACTAGCTCTGTAAGTGGAAAAGATGGTCAACAAAACAATATGGTATCAACAATAACTTTAAAAGTACAAAAAACGTAGCTCAATCAGCAACCAAGCTAAAACACAAGAGTTAAAATCCTTCAAAACTGGATTTCTCCTAATCTGTATGTCCAAATGTAACCTAATTTAGATTTTAAGAGGGATATTATTAAAAATGGAAAAGGAGATCAAGTCTTTGACAGTGTGATCCCACTTTGTGACCCTTAACATTCACCAGACTTACAACAAAAGAAACTTTAAATCTGTTTTCTGTTTCATAAACAATAGTGTGCAGTATAACAACGAAATATGGCAAACCAATACAGAAACAATAATCAACATATAATAGTTCTGGCCTGCTGTGCAAAACAGACTAGCAGGGTTTCAGTCCTTTACAATTCTCTTTAGCTGTGTCCTATGGCACTGTTGATGGACTTGCAGCTTTGCTGAGCCCTCTCTCCTTATTGTCAAGCCTTGTTCTTTGCTGAGCCCTCTCTCCTTATTGTCAAGCCTTCAAGGGTAGCCCTGAAATATGCAAATACAGTTCATAACAACTGAACTCTGTGAAGTTGACTGGCTCCAGCTACAGGCCTCTTAACAATTCTGAGGAAAATAATATTTATATAGCACCCATTATAACATTTTATAACAGGAAACCAAATACAAACTAATAGTCAATCAATATAAACACAATATCCCCTTCTCAACAATTTACAAACATTCTCATACCTGAAAAATGCAAATACAGTTCATAACAACTGAACTCTGTGAAGTTGACTGGCTCCAGCTACAGGCCTCTAAACAATTCTGAGAAAATGGAGCCTTTTCTTCCTTATATGGAAAATCTGAGCTCTTTAGTTCCCCCTAATGGACCCTGGGTTACACAGAGCTTCAGCTATAGCTGGTGTGAGGTTATCAGCACAGACTAGGGCACATACAGATGTGTATAAATACTGTATATACTCGAGTATAAGACCCGAAAATAAGCCAAGGGGGGCTTTTTCAACATAAAAAATGTGTTGAGAAAGTTGGCTTATACACGAGTATATATGGTAACTTTCCTTATCACAAGTGGACATTCTAACACACCGTCACGTATATGCAAATGTGATATGCTTCTGTGGGAAATCTCTGGCAGGAGCAGGTAGCGATTACTATTGTGCTCGGTACAAAGGAAGAGAAGAAAGAAAATGGCTTTAGGGTGAAGGAGGAGTTGGTGGGCAGAGCCTAGACATGGAGAGCAAACAATAGAACACCTTAAAGTTACATAGCACACCCCAATGTCCAGGCATGCAGAAGTCTCTTATTCCAACAAAATGCCCTCCAGATTTTTGTTTTTTCCATCAGCTTTGAACTTGCACCTTCATCATGTACAGAATTTCAAAGCTAGCATTGTGAAGAGTTACCATCTCAAGCAGCCCTAGCACCAAACTAGATGATATGTTGTCCTCTGGATAAACTACCATTTTGTAAATGCCATGGGCAGTCCTTATAACAGCACTATAGGGGCCTGATTTTAGAGAGAACCATTTGAATGTGGTGAGAAGTTACTCCTGATTTTCCTGTTCTGTTTTTGAACCTGAAATGGCATCAAGAGGAGTTTTTTGCTGTCATCCTCCCCCCCGCCCCCGTTACAAGAATTACTATTCGATTAGAAGTTTTTAATTACTGTTTTTTCAAGTAAAACATTGTAAATCATGATGTTAGCAGCTTGTTGGGAATTATTTTTTTAATCAAAAAATATTATCCAATTTACCTTTGAAGCTCAGAGGGCTAAAATCTTAATGGTTCCCAGGATTTCTGCAGATCATTGGGAGAGCTTATAAATTGCAAAATGCATTCTTAAGAATGTTGGGTGAGACTACTGGAGTGAGCATTGTTTCATTTATAATAATGGGTCATTGTGGGATAAACTTCTAGTTTCCTAGGCATTTGGGAGAGCAATCTTCAAGAGACAGAACTGTATGGAAAACCATTACCCTTTATTGCATTTGAAAGGAAATGTATAGAAAATATAAAATTGGGAGAGAACCATTGCTGAACAAATAAGGATTGAAAAGGTTCAAAGATTAGCCACCATGCTGGCCTTATTAAAAAGATCCCCCCCCCCTCCACACACACACATATTAGATGGTAAACTTAAATCCAAAAAGTTATCCCTTAAACATAATCATAGGAATTTATTCCATAATAATGCAAAATGCAGAAACTACAGAAATGTACTGTTCCCCATTACAAAACATGTAATTGAATGTACCTTTCATAGGAGTGTTTTTAATCGCAATCTGTGTGAAACTGCATGGTGGGAACTTAATAGACTGTATTATAAGAAATAGAGCTCAATAAAATTGGAAGTTGCTAAGCAGCTGTAATTCTTTTCCTTATAAAGATTTAGTAAAAGATAAATCAACTAAATCTTTCTATTAAAAGAAGTATTAGGTATGTTTTGACTACTGAAGACAGCAAAACAGAATCTTTTTTATTGCTTATTCTGATCTGCACATGTATTCTGCACTAAAAAACAGTGTGGCTTCTTATGAAAATTGGTGACTGTGTAGGTCATTATTGAAAGCTTTTGTTAAAAACAGCTGCACAGAGGTTCTTTTTAAGGCCCTTTACTTTTATGGAAATGATTCTGGCTGTTTCCTTACACTCATGGCAATGAATACTAAGAGGGCCGAGCTGGTGGAGAGAGCCAGTTAAATTCAGGGGAAAAAGAATGGTAACAAGGGTGCTGTGGATGTGCTTTGGGTTATAATAGGATGGATATAATTCTGGCCATATTGTGGGGGATGGCATCTAACAAAGAAATGATAACCAGGGAGAATTACAGAGTAAATCATGACTGTGATCGCTTCATCAGAAATTCTTGCAGGAACTTGCCTAAAGTCAGCAATGTCAGCTTTCATGACAGGCACACCACAGTCATGATACTTTTATTTCACATAGCTCACATCCTATTCACCAATGGTCAGGCAGCAGACTAATTGAGGGTTGTTAGGCTGTTCCTGTCCAGTCACCAGAACAGACTACCTGCATCTATCCGAAGCTGTCACCCAGGAATGAGCTGAGTGTTGGCTTCTGTCCGGGCTCGGCTGTGGCGCCCGGACTCGCCCCCCTGGGTCACACGCAGGCCGGCACTGCGGGGCACGTAAAGGCCGCAGAGGAGCCTCTTGCAGTGGCAGTGCAGGCCTTAGAGGCCTTGTTCAAAGAGGAAGGCAGGGGAGAGAGGAGTTTTAGGCCCAGCAGGACCAGCCTGCCCACAGCTGAGGCAGATGTGGGAGATGGGCTGGGGAAGCAGCTGGGATGAGGGAGAGAAATGAGAGGGCAGAAGGGATATATGGAAGTGGGAAAGGGAAAGACAGGAGCTGCCGCAGCAGCAGGGAATGTGGGTGGTGGGGTGAAAAGGCAAAGGAAAGGGGCACCTCAGTGGTGGGAAGTAGGAAGGAGGGAAGAGGACCCTGGAGGCAAGACCCCCTGCCAGAACCCAGAGCACTGTTTAGGCTGGTCCCAACCCTGTGAAGTAACAGGGTGGGAACCTCTCTCCCTGTGAGGCCACAGGGGAGAGGCAAACCTCTGGAAACTCCTCTCCCTGTGAAGCAACAAGGGAGAGAGGGAGGGAGGGTGCGAACTTTCAGGTCAGCCAGGGGAAGGAGGGCAGAGAGACCTGCTAGGCAGGGAGTGACGTGGGCAAGGGCTGCCGCGTACACCAGGCACCCTGTGGACACGGTTGTTTCTTGGCCCCTTGGGCCAACTGGAAAAGTCATCGGCTGGGGTGACTAACCCCCAGGTCAGGGAAGGAGGGAAGGATCAGCCGCCAGAGAGCCCCAGGCAAGGAGGAGAAACGCCACACTTTCTGGTTTAGTTCTGGTGAAACATTGATTTTTTTGAGTGTGGGGAAGAAGTGGGAATCTGGAACTAACTCCCAGTTGATCACGGGGATCAGCTAGAGGTTGGGTTCTACTATTATCCCATCCTGGAAACAATGGTATGTCCCAAATTTGCTGAGATTCAGCATATTTGAACAGTGGAGCAGTAGTGATGAGAAGCCCATTTGATTACCCTTCTTTTCTCCCCACCCCACATTATCAGTTTGGACTGTAGAGGTCACTGCTATAGAGGTCAGCTCTCGGGGTTTGGGGGTTCATTTCTCTGCTCCATACCCCAAACTGACTTGGACTGCAAAGAGATGGAGAAACAACCTCTCCCCTTCCCTTTTACAATGGGGATATCAAAAGCATTGGTTCTGTTTTGCCTGTCCCCCAAAGCTTGGAAAGAGGAAAGAAACAATGTTCTTCTTTCTCTTTTGCAAAGGGGAACTTGAAAAGAGGGAAGATAATCTCTCTCTCCTCTTCCTTTTGCAATGGGGAGATCAAGAGTTACCGTACTTATGATTTCCAACTGGAATGTGCAGTAGTTTTTTTTTCGGGGTGGGGGGAGAGAACAGAAGCCATTTTTAGCTGGTCCCTCATCAGCTGTGAGTCAGCTTCTGATTACCTCTGAAGCTTTCCTGAATCTCAGCAGAAGAAGCCTAGGATCTAGGGAAGTGCTGGGGTGATCTGAACCTAACTCTTAGCTGATCACTTGGAAAGCTATGTGTCAGCTTCTGTGCAACAGGCAGATACAAACTTATTTGGCAGCTGCTTGAGTTGCTTTGTGCATGATATCCTTTATCAGCTCATAGCCTGGCCATGTCAAATATGATATGTGTGAGTGCCAGAGCCAGAGAGATAGACCCTTCTTTGTGTAGCTTCCACATAGTCAACGTTCTATGCATAACATTTGATTTTATTTATTAGGGACTCTTTTAAGTTATGGTTGTAACTATCTGCAGTGTGGCTTATAATTATCTGTTGTGTACATAAATATATACTTTTTTAAACTATCATTCTTAATACTAGAGAAAAAGTGGTTCAAAGATACCGTTCTGGTGGTATAACAGCAGTTCTGCTAGAGTAGCAGCTTACATTGTCAGAAGAAGAGAGTGTGGTTTTCATTGATTTTCCCCTCCTTCTGCAGATCCCTATTTTTCTACCTAAGTTGTTCCTCAGGGTCTTAAGTAACAGAGGCTTTGTAGGGACCTTGTGGACCATCTGGTTCATTTCCCTGCTCAGTTGGGGCTGCCAACTCTCTTCTGAGAAATTTGTGGATATTTGGGAGATGGTGCCAATAGAGAGAGGAATTTCTCCTAGAATCTGTAGTATACCATACAGTCTTTCCTCTGAAACTGCCATTTCCTCCAGGGAAACTGATCTCCGTGGCTTACCATCAGTTGTGATTTTGGAAGAATTCCAGGCCCCATGGGAGATTGGCAACCCTATGCTCAATTGAGGAAATCATACAGTATATAGCAACTTAGAAATATGCATTTGGTTTGTTTCTCTTTAAGCTTTGGCTCTCATATTTTTCTCTTCTTTCCTGATAGGTTTTATTATGCACTGTGGTGTGACATGGCTTGCTCATAATTTTCTTGATTATAGCTCATTTGGTATTGGTTATCTATATTAATTGAAAAATGTAAACAATGAAATGATTTTTTAAAGAACAGTTATGCCTAACGTTGGCATTGCATCCTAGTTTAAAGCAAGTATTTAGACCATTGTCAGAGATGATATGGGAAATATGAAACATTTGATAATAATTTGCATATGATTTTAGGATGGATGATGCTGAGGCCTGTTTCATTTTAAGTAGCCGTTGTGAAGTGGACAGGACGGCAGCCGTAAGTTCTTTACAATTTGCTTCTTGTGTTTGTGGGTTCAAGAATTGTTATGGATAACTTGTCAGAAATAAGAGGAATTATTGCAGCAGCTGGATAAAAAGCTTGAGGGGGGAAAGGGGGTTGGGAAAGCCACAGCACTGTTAACAGAGCTTTACAAGCAATTTGTTGCAAACTGATTGTGTCCCTTTTACAAAGCGATTCTCTCACATACTGCTAAGCTTGACTGAATTGCTAATGGTGTTTCGGTTAACTTCTGTAAAACATTCTCATTCAAGGTGTGATCATTCTAAAAAACTCTGAGGAAGTTTATACAGATCCATTGTTGTCATTCTGAAGATCCACACAGTTGCCATTGCTTCTTCTAAGCCAGTGTTTTTCAAACTTTTTAATCATCAGACAGCACCTTCCAGGTTGACTTGTCCGCTAACGATCTTCATCATGTAGCTGAGGACTCTTAAATTCCCACTCAAATATGAGCTGACAAGGGGAAAACAAGAACATCCATCTGCCCAAAAGTCAGATCTGTACATGCCCCACAGTGATGTAGGAGGTCATTCTTCATGATCTGGTCCAGTAAATGCTAGGTAAAGAAATTACAGGACTGCTGCCCACAACAATATCAGTTTTTCCCAGAGACTGGCAACACTTGTTTAAAAAAAGGTACCATAATATGCATGCCATATATATGTAGTTCCTGTATCTTATATTTGCTGTATGGCATAGACCAGATCATAGGAAAATAGTTCCTGAACTTGTAGCATCCTGTTGGGGCTGTACTGGTATAGTTTTTAAATCTTTTTTTTCTCCCCTATAACCAGTGCCTATGGGGAAGGGCCTTGTCGTGGCGGCACTGCTTATACCAACGCTTCCCCTTTTTTATGATCTCATATGTACGTATGTGTCTTTTGTGTATTTATGCCTAGGCAATGGACCTTTAATTGAATACATAGCTCTTGAGCAATTCTAGGCATAACTACTGCTTTTAATAGAAAAGTGGATTAGATGCATTTTAAATAATACTGAATTAGTCAACAATGGCATCTTTTACTGCCTTCCTTTACTTTTTGCTGATCCTACAGATTAGCATGGCAAATTAAAATAAGAGGCCAGGATTGTATAACAACCACATCCTAATATGAAGTCTTTCTGAAAGGGCATAGAAATGCCTACTTGAAAAATCTGTTAACAATAGATAACTTAGCCCTGATAATGAATGATAAGTTACCTAGTCTCCTTTAGATTACATTGATAAGTGCTATGTCTTTGCCTCGTGACTGTTTATTTCAGTTGTAGTAACTGTCCAGGACTCCCTGTAATATTCTGCCTCCGGCTTTGAGGCAAGGCTAATTCTAGGCAGATGATATCAAGAATCTACCTGAAAATACATGAATAAGGCTAGACTTTTCAGAAGTATAGCTACTGAACATAAGAACATAAGAGCTAGCCTGCTGGATCAGACCAGAGTCCATCTAGTCCAGCACTCTGCTACTCACAGTGGCCCACCAGGTGCCTTTGGGAGCTCACATGCAGGATGTGAAAGCAATGGCCTGCTGCTGCTGCTCCTGAGCACCTGGTCTGCTAAAGCATTTGCAATCTGAGATCAAGGAGGATCAAGATTGGTAGCCATTGGTAGCCACTGCTAACAAGAGTGTGCTGAAGGCCAGGCTACACCTTACAGTTTTAATGTGTAGCGTCTGGATTTCCCTAAGTTGACTTCAACTCAGAGAATCACAGGGGTGCAAGAGAATTTGGGTTGGCACAGGAAGAAAAAGGACTTCAGACTTCCCCCTGACCCAAAATGCGGGATGGGGGGAGTGCTAGGTGTCCTGCTAAATGGATGCATGTTTAGCCCCATCAATACATGAGCATATAGAGTATCCAGGTCTGCTGAGAACACCATGAGCTCCTTGAAGAAGATTTCCCCTGGGGCTCACTGACAAAATGCGGGAGGGTACATGAGGAAACTCACCAATCTTTGTTGGGGCAGAGGAAGGAAAGTATCTCTAATAATCCATAGTGTTCTTTTACAGCCATTATTTGATGTGAAGTCCTAGCAAATGCTCTCCTGCTGAAGGAGAGCATGTACCATGTTTTCAAGTAACTGTTTTCAAGAGAGAAGTGAACCTTTTTTTGATATTTGAATGAAATATACTTCCAAATTTAGCTTGGGGTAGGGGTGGGGGAAGCTTGTCCCTGCTGTCAGAAGTTTGGGAAACACTGTTCTGGATTTTCAAAATATGGGCTTGGTGCTTCCTAAGCAGGAGAAGCCTGTCTTCATGTGTGGTTGGATAGCTCTTTGCATCCTGATTGTTAGGACTCTGTAAAAGGTTGCTAAGTGTGAAGCTAAGTCGCCACAGGAGTGAGAAATAAGAGGGTTTTTTAAACAATGTAGGAGTATTGTATTATTTCTTTATGCTGTGTTTTCATTTGTAACAAATAGGAGTCCATGAACATCAGAAGATTAATAAAAAATGCATATGCACCCACATGGACCATATTCACATATAGACCATACTTTAGTATTAGTAATTGTGCTCATGCAAGTCTCGTTCTTTGAAATGGTACTATAAAACTGAGGTATCATTCTCATCAGGTAACATTCTCATCCCATTAACTTTAGCTGTGCCATCTTACCATTTCAGTGAATTTAAAGGGTGTTTTTTTAAGGCAAATTATATGAACCACTATATATTTTGTGAAAAGATAATTTACCATTACAATCTCCAAATGGATATTGTTTCTTCATTTACTTTTATATATTGGAACAACATTTTAAAGGGTACCCTAGACCTATATCACTATAGAATTAAATGATGCCTAGAAGGTGAGAGGAATAGGTCCTGGACTGGTATCTATCACACTTAGATCTCACTCGTCTTTCAAGGAGCTCATATACAACCACCGAACCGATCTTATTACCTATGTATTTTAATGTTCCTTTTTGTTGCATATGTGGCAGTTCATACACATATACCTATGTTAAGTTATGTGCATGTGCCTGAAAAATTAAAGACTAATCAGCTCAGTAACTTAAGAGCCACACGTGGCACTTTTGAGGACCATTACCTGATGTGGCACCTAACCCATGTCAGTGGAAAGTGGGCAAGAATTTTCTCCCATGGGAATTTTGGTAGTTGGATCCCACTTCGAAATCATCCCTACTGGAGAAATGGGGGGATTGCTGCCCAAGGTGGAGGCTCAAGCCAGGGGTGGAAATAAAGGTGGTCCTTTTGGTTGAGAGTAGTTGTGAATGTGACTGTCTGCGAATTATGGAGTGAGTATCATTGAATTAACTGTAATTTAGTGGTTTTTATTGTTAATACAAGTGTACTACTGCCAACTTATGCAATTTAAAGACCTTGGGGAGAGGGGAGGGTTACCCAGATAACTGGTTAGACTTGTTATGTCCCTGACAAATATAATAGTTTCAGAGACTCTTAATATCTTTGGGCTGGATCCCATGATCTGTGAATGAATCTCTGCTTATGGAAAGGAAGCTTCCCACCTCCCACCTTTGCTCTCTTGCCAAATGCTGCTCCCCAGGTATGGGGAAGGGGGTCTGGGGAACAATGCTGAGTGCAATGTGAGGGTCTAGTGTAGAAGAGAGGAATAAGGAGAAGTTGGTTGCACACCTTGTCCACCAGCAAAAAACAAACAAACATGAGAACCAACCCTCTATTTATGTACAAGTTACAATCAGGTGTGGCTAAGTAATTAGTCTTAGAAAAAACTTGAAAAACAAATGGCTGCCTTTGCAATCAAATATGCACATCAGTCTTCTGAAAATTGTGTTCTTGGAAATGTTTTGTTAGTGGCAAGAGCAAAAACACTAGACAACCTGAAGGCAACTTTTCACTGACAACAGATACATTGCTGAATGGATCAGTATGATTTTCATGCATTTTTAAATGTATGTGTGTCTTCTCTTTCTGTGGTTTCTGCAGAAAACATCAATGCAATACTGTGTACATGTGGATAATCTATTTACTGCATACAGTATGAACCTATAAAGAGCAACTGTAGGTGGATTTTATCTACTAGATAAAGTAGGAGGAGAAAAAGGATCCTAAGCACATGTGTTTGGATGAAAATAGTATATATTGCTATACAGGGCCTATGTTAAACAAAGTAAGGGCAGGAAGCCATCAGTGGCATCACTCAGAGCTGTACAAAAGTACTTAAGGCAAAACACAGCATCCACCACAAATGCTGCCAGATAACATAAGAGCAGAGATCTCTAACCTTTTTGAGCTTGTGGGCACCTTGTGGGAACAACCACAAAATTCCTGCTGCAGGGCATGAAGCCAACCATTGCAGGCAGAGTCAACGGCAAAATGTCAGGGAACAAGGTCATGCATATATAACAGTAACTCTTCAAAGTTTCAGGGAGAAGCTGTGTTTAACAGGATGCCTCTTAAAATGAACATATTGTCTAAAAATATTTTTCTTGATTACTTACAGCTTACCTTCAGCCATGCAGTGAAGATGTTTCTGTTTTTGTTGGCAGCTGCTGCTGAAGCAACTATTAGAAAATCTGCACAGCCAGTCAGATATCTAGTGGCTAATTACAAGCCCAGTTAGGTAAAAGCCCCAGATGGGCTTGGCTGCTTTCTAAAAACTCTCAACTGGCACCATGGAATGTATTGGTGGGTGACATGTTGGGAAGCCCTAGCATAGAGTATTTCAGTAATATTAGCATACTGAGTGAATTATATAGTTTATTATATCATATTTAGGGACAGTAGATTCAGGAATAACCATGAATGGCAATTCACTAGGAACGGGCTTCCTATTTCTGTCAGATACTGTCCTGAAATTAAAAAGTGATAGGTTATACAAATTTATCTTTGTTTAACTTAGGCAATATGAACCAATTGAGGGCCTTCAATCATGTGGTTTGGAAAGTTTGTCCCTTCCCCACAGCATCACAACCTCAAATTATGTGCGGATGATGTGATATGGTTTTGCAAGAAGTAGACTGAGGGCTTTAAACTAACAAGCAGCAAATATTCTGAAATGCTACCAGTGTTTTGATTCTTATTTTTCTTTATTTTATATGAAAAAGTAGGAGAATTTGGTCTTTAAAATAGACATGACACATTTTAAACCTAAAGGTTGTGTGTGCTTCATTCAAACTGTATTAGCATTCACAGCTGATTTTAGAGAGTGGGTGGAAATCACTTATCAATATAAATGGGCAAGTAATATTCATCAACTTTAGGACAAACACTATGGATAATGTGAATGACTGACTATAAAGAACCTAATGGAGGGGACAAAAACACTGTCTGGTTGATTTTTTAAATTTAATTTTTCTTGTTGATAAATAAGCACTGAGTAGAAGTCTTTGGTTAGGAAAAAAAGGATGATTCACTCTGCTTTCTGGTTAGAGATATTGTTATTTTCTGTTTATTAAAACATTTACTGTCTTCCTCTTGATTTGAAAATGACAAACAAAATATCATTAAAAAGGTAATGTAAATCAATCATTTAGAACCAGCAACTACAAACTAAATAAAAGCAAGAAAAAAAACCCCAATTGGTTCAATTTCAGCATTGCAAATTTATAAATCACGGCAGTAGAATCAACTAGGCCCTTAATTGCGACAGGAGGCAGGGCGTGTGGTAACAGCTCCAAAACCAGGGAGCATGTGTGTCCCTGGGCCGGCCAGGTGGCTGAGCCTCACCACCCAACAATGGTTGTGCAACACGCATGGGGGCTTGAGGGTGGAGCATGCTCTCTCTATATTAGGCAGTACGCAGTTGCTCCGGGCTTTTCGGTGCTTGGAAGCAAACTGACCCACCCACCCTCCCTCCCTGAAATAAGGGTTGGGGTTTTCGTTTCTTTTATTGTCAGAGCCCTGGGCAGTTTGGGAAGAAGAGCGCATCCTGGGGGGGGGGCGAGTTTGCGTGCCAGACCTCCCTGCATATGGGGGCCTCCATAAGAGGCTTGGGGTGGGGCGGGTTCAAGGCGCATGCCATGGAGGCCTCTGCAGGCAAACCTGACACCGTAGCTGTTTGGGGGCTACAAGGACTGGCGAACGCCCCCTGGCGCAGTACCGCTCTGTCCATCCCAATGAGAATTAGGGTTGTCGCCAGGGGCAGCCATGGGGGCTGAGCGGCTCCTAACGATGTGCTCCTCTTGCTTGCCCAGCTTCTGTATAATAATAATAAAGGGCTGCGGCCCAATTTAATCCAAGCCGTGTCCTATGATTATGCTGGGGATAATTAGGAAAGGAGTTGATAATAAAACTGCAAAGATTGTCATGCCCTTATATAAAGCCGTGGTGCGACCGCACTTGGAGTACTGTGTTCAGTTCTGGTTGCCACATCTCAAAAAGGATATTGAAGAGAGAGAAAAAGTGCAGAGAAGGGCAACGAGGATGGTTGAGGGACTGGAGCACCTTCCTTATGAGGAGAGGCTGCAGCGTTTGGGACTCTTTAGTTTGGAGAGGAGACGTCTGAGGGGGGATATGATTGAAGTCTATAAAATTATGCATGGGGTAGAAAATGTTGACAGAGAGAAATTTTTCTCTCTTTCTCACAATACTAGAACCAGGGGGCATACATTGAAAATGCTGGGAGGAAGAATAAGGACTAATAAAAGGAAACACTTCTTCACACAACGTGTGATTGGTGTTTGGAATATGCTGCCACAGGAAGTGGTGATGGCCACTAACCTGGATAGCTTTAAAAGGGGCTTGGACAGATTTATGGAGGAGAAGTCGATCTATGGCTACCAATCTTGATCCTCTTTGATCTGTGATTGCAAATGCCTTAGCAGACCAGGTGCTCTGGAGCAGCAGCAGCAGCAGCAGAAGGCCATTGCTTTCAATGAGTGGCGGATTCACCTTCCACCAAGGCCAGGGCTTTCCCTCACACCCTATCAAGCCTCCTCAGCCTGACTAGAGCAATCTGACTTCTTGTTATAACACACCAGCAGCAACAGATCTCTCTTCCTGATCTGCTCTCTCTGCTCTCGATCTTGGTCTAAGCACGAACCAAGGGAAAAAGACCCTCAGCCCTCCAGCTGCCTCCTTTTCTTCCCTGGCAATTTTCCTCCAGCCAATCAGGACTGGGCAGGACTAAACTATTTCAGGGCAGTCTCTCACTGGAAACCACTTCCCAAATTTGGGCATTTGTCACAGTGGTCCCCTCTATTAGCCTCATTATTCACAATTGTGAATGGTTCTGGCTCAGTGCTTGCAATCTGGACTTGTCTGTTTCAGGCAAATTGTACGCTAAATTCCTATTGAATCTTCTTATGAACTGGATCTCGATTAATAGACCTATAGGAATAGAGCAGATGACACTGAAAGCTCTTGCAACCAAATACCTCCACAGAGGAAAATCCAGCCTATATGTAGCATTCATTGATCTAAAGGAGGTGTTCGATTCCGTAGATAGATCACTGCTATGGCTTAAATTACAGAAGCTTGCTATAGAACCCAGGCTTCTTTTACTAATTAGGTCTCTATACAGTAATCCCACCTGTCAGATAAGGTGTTGGTCATCAGGTCCTCTGACACTCAAAATATTGGTCTCAAAGGGGATAAAACAGGGCTGGCACCTGTATTATTTAACCTTTTTTTGTACGATCTTGCCCCCATTTTGAATAACTCCAACCCCCATTGTCCTTATCTGAATGATGTTCCTTTGTCCATCCTCCTTTATGCCGATGACGCAGTCTTGCTATCAAGAACAAGGTTAGGTCTCAAAAACTCCCTGATCAAATTCGAAGAGTATTGTCGAAACAATAGGTTGGCTATTAACAATAAGAAATCTAAAATAGTGATCTTTTCTAACATCTTTAGACCCATGAGATGGTCCATCCAAGGGGTTGACATAGAGCAAGTCAAATTGTTCAAATACCTTGGGATAACATTTCATCATAAGTTAAGCTGGACCACTATTAAAGGTTGCAAAAATCTGTCCACTGCAGTTCTGAAATTTTTTAACATCCATGGTGGGAGGTTTATTCCAGCAGCACTGAAGGTGTTTAATGCCAAGGTGGTCCAGTACCTATTGTATGGTATCCCTGTCTAAATCCAAAATGACTAGCTTAAACAACCTGGAACGCATCCAATCAAACTTCCTATATAAGATATTTGGCACCCCACATTGTGTCCCTTATGGTGTGCTTTGTCTGGAATCAGGGCAACATCTATTAGAAATTAGGGCATGGGCTGTAACATTTGGCTGCGTCTATGCTTCTGCACAGATCCAAAAAGCTTATCTTTGCTAGAAAAGAGGGAGCTTCAGCTTTCAAAGTGGTGGCTTCATATTGAAAAAAAATTATTCTCCTTGGGTTTCTCATGGGAGTCTTCATATGCTTACTGCCACGGAGATTTACCATCGTCTAAAGACCAGACTGTATGACCAGGAATACAATTTCTCCTGAGTGCTGCACAAAGCTCTTGTTCCCCTCTATACTTTTGGATCATACCCCAGAAATCTAACCCTGCTGTTTATTTAGAACAGCTTGTTAACTATAAGTGCAGATGGGTCATGACCAGAGCAAGGTGCAACTCATTCCCCTCTGTCTGTCTTCAAGGTCATCTCCTTAACATCTCACGAAGTGAGCGTTGTTATCGGTACTGTCCCAACACTATGGACTCAATTCTTCATATCATGCTTTACTGTTTGAGGTATAATGATATTAGAACCGATCTGGGAGCCTTACTACCTCCAGAATTTATGTTTTTCTCAGACAAACTAAAAATGTCTACGCTATTGAACAGCCCTCATGTAGAAATTTCTGAAGCAGTTGCCACATTTTTAATCCATGTTCTACATGATGTGTAACAATGATCCTGTTATTGTACCTGGAATGAACGGTACTTCTGGTTTTATGCCTAATAAAGGTTTGGGGATTGGATTGGATTGCAGAATATAACATGATGCAGTCAGACATTATAACACATTCAGTGAACAATGCAGTAGAAAATAGAAGTAATATGAACAAAAAAAACACAAAAAAATCTAAAGCCAAGGTGCATCGCAGAAAATAGAATTACAGTGGCAGAATATGAAGCACTAAAAGCAAAATAGCTACAATAATTGGCTGTTGTGAGTTTTCCAAGCCATGTGGCCTTGGCATCTTCAGAGGCATGTCCTACTGAGATGTGTTCAGAGTTATGTCATGGTGAGAAACACATCTCACTGTGACATGCCTCTGAAGAAGCCAGACATAGATGCAGGTGAAATAGTTTTAGGAGCTAAAACTATCAGACTATGGCCACATAGCCTGGAAAACACACAGCAGCCAGTTAATTCTGGTCGTGAAACCCCCTGACCAGCAATAATTGTTGCAGCAGACTACTGTTAAAATAGGAAGAAGTACAGCACATTTTGAGATATCTCTCTTACATCTAACTACTATTTCTGCTTTGTGCATCTTGCTCTTTATTTGATGATGCCATCTTTATTTCTTAGCAGTGTTCCTCTTATTAAACTACAAGCATTAAATGTAATTAAGAAGTCATTGGGAACTACCCATCTAATTTCTTTGCGTTTCACTTAATGTCTTTATATCTATATAGTAGTGATTTCAAGTAATAGGTTTAATAACAATGCTGGAACATTCCTTTTGACATGCTGAGACATGGAATGTCTTCTATATCTTAGCTTCTGACATGGTGAGAGACATTTTATTATGCGTCAGACTGGAGTAATATTGCTTTCACGAAAGCTCAAAGAATAACATTTCATCACTTCAGATCATGCTTATATTACCAGCCCACTACCTGTTGATATCTGGCTGTCATCTCATGGCTTACATCACCATTCGGAAACAATATGGTACCTGCCAGAAAATGGCTACTGTGACATAATATATGTCACAGGGCTAGCAACCTGTTTACATGGTGATAGACAGTTGCCAGGAAACAGGATATGGATACCATGGTTTTTCCTTGATGTTGCCACTGACACAACTTTACTACCTTCAGACATGGAAGTTTCCTTTAGTTACAGTTAAAGTAATGGCAAGTTGCTGCTGACAGATCGATCTTGCATGAATCTTTCTAATCTTTTAAGTCCACCAACAGGAAATGTCACAATTTAATTGTGGAGTAAACAAGTGCTTTATTTTCTCCAACCCAAATGTATTGCCCATCAACTTATTCAGTTAAATTCTAGTATTATGAGAGAAAGAGAAAAGGTTCTCTGTCCCATGCATAATTTACAAACCTCAGTCGTGTCTCCTACAGTTGTCGTTTTCTGAACTGAAAAGCCATAGATATTTCAGCCACTTCTTGTAGGAAGGATATTATCCCATTAATCATCCTAATCTCATAATTATCTTGGTTGTCTTCCTCTGTTCTTCCTCCAACTCTACAAGATGTTCTTATTTGAGATGTTAATATCTCAAAATATCTTTTTTGAATCTCCAGATGAGGTGGCATCATTGATCCATACAGGACTATCAAATATTAGCTATTTTATTTTCAGTCCCTTCCCTTGAAAATTCCCAGCATGTAGTTTGCCTTTTCTCATCCTTGTCACCCTGAAGCAACATTTTTATTAAGATGTTTTCTACAAGCCCGTGAGGTCTTCCTCAGTTCCTGCCAGTTCAAATCTTATCAGCATATAATTAAAGCTAGGATTTTTCTATCTCTAGTGTGCCTGATTTTGCACTTACCAAAAATTAAACCTCACTCGCAACATTATCACCCAGTTTGGTCTTTCTTCTTATGCCATAGCTGCTATATGTACAAAAGTGTCTTTGTCAAAAGCTTTTTGGAAGATCAAATATGTAATCTTTACCAGAACACCCCGATCCATATGCTTGTTAACCTTAACTGCCAAAGGTTGGTGAGACACAACTTTGCTTTCTAGAAGTCGTGCTGATTTTTCCTCAGAAGTCTTGATTCCTATACATGCTTCATAACTCCTATCTTTAATAAAAGTTGCTGCTAAATGTTGCTTTCATGACAGACATTAGGCTGACTGTGGAGAGAGTGGTACGATTTCTGCTTAGGGAACAGCTTCATAAAATATTGGAGACATATAATTTATCTAGTAACACCAGTGATATTCTTAAATACGATTTCCCCAGAGTCCCCCGTGACATGCAGATAGTTCGCATGATCAAGATGGATCTGAAGCCTAAGCATGGGGTCAGATTATATGGATAACTAACATGATGTATACTGTGCTCTCTCACTTCATGTGCCATATCTTTCATTAATCAAGGTGTGGCCTTTTGCATGAGTGGCCTCAAATCTAGATTTATTACTCTGGTATACGCTTTAGTTAAATTAGTTCAGCCTGCTTCTAATGAAATGAACAATGTTGTCATTTAAATTTATCAGTTTTCCTCACTGTCTGAGATTTTATTTTGTGTATTAGGCCACAGAAAATTTTCTTGTCTCCTGACACAAATATAAATTAATCACTCAGTTCTCCATTATTTTTTCTCACACTAGCAAGTTTGTGACAATTTTTTGCTGACAAGTCACAATGGACTTATAACAACTCTGCAGGGGTTTCAAGGTGAGAAACTAACAGAAGTAGTTTGCCACTGCCTTCTTCTGCATATCAACCCTGATATTTCTTTGTGATCTCTCATCCACATTCTCTAGAGTTTCCATTACCTTGAAGCCCCGTTTAGATATGTAGGTATGCATGGCAATAGCTGCCTCCCCCAGACCTGAACTATTAGTTCTATCTGCTTCAATGGAGTCAGCACCCATAAAGGACCCTTCCTCTTTGCTCCTCAGAGTTTTATAATTTATGTTTCTCCTCCCACTAACCTGGTCAGGTCTGGTCAAAAAAACTTTTCCTGATGTCTCCACAGATTTTTCCAGAAGTCTTTCTAGCAATTAATTCCTCCAAATCTATGTTCTCTTCTGGTTATCACCCATATAGCTGGAGTTGGGGGAGCTGGACCATCCCACTGTCTCTAGCTTATGATTTCTTCCGTACCTACGGGACCGTCTTGCTCCATATGTCCCAAATCGATCTCTGTGGTCAGCAGAGGCCAATCTGCTGGTGATCCCTGGCCCCTCAATGATGCGGCTGGCCTCCACTCGGGCCAGAGCTTTTACAGCTCTGGCCCCCGCCTGGTGGAACGCTCTGTCTCCAGCTACGTGGGCCCTGTGGGACCTTAACGAGTTCTGCAAGGCCTGCAAAACTGAGCTGTTCCACCGGGCCTTTGGGGAGACTGGCTGCTGAGAGCACCCCCCCTCCCTCTTTCCCCTGCCAGAACATCTGTGGACCCTACTGTCCCTCCTCCCCCTTTTCTTTTTGGGGATCTGTTAGTAGGACGCCATCTATTTATTTGATTGAACGCTGCTTTTAATGGGGTAGTTTTAACATATATATAGGGCCACTGTTTAATGTTTATTAATTTAATTTGATATTATTGATTTTATTGTGTGCTCTATTTGTTCACCGCCCTGAGCCCTCCGGGGGAGGGCGGTTTATAATAATAATAATAATAATAATAATAATAATAATAATAATAATAATAATAATAATAATAATAATAATAATAATAATAATAATAAGGGTGGCTGAGATGAGGCTAGGAAGCAATTGAATTGACTTTCCCCCTTGTCTGTTCTCAGATGAGAGAGAAAAACATTTTAATGTACAAAGTGAAGGTGCTCTGTTCAGAGCTCTAAAGAAAATTTTTTTTAAACCTTCAGTTGTACTTCTGAAAATAAAATTAAAAAATAAGAACAGATATGAGACTCTGAGAATCTTAGATGTTAACATAACTTCAAAAATGTCCTATTTTAATGTATTAATAACAGTGGGACTTTATATAGACACAGGTCTTTCATTAGATGAGCATTTAAAATTAAAGGAATTTGTTTTTAATGAACAAATTTTGCCAATCAAGCCTCATATTTACTTTTTAATAGAAAGATGTATACCAGAATATTTTGGTCCAAAATGTTTGGCCTAATATTTTATAGTACTTCCATTAGTATGATAATTGCTACATTCCCACAGAACTGGATAAAGATAAGCTTAGGCCCTAAGATATGTCAGACTTTAGGAGTTCTATAGCATTTCCAAAAGAATGCAAAACTTGAAATATAGTAAATTTCATGTGTTTAGATTAGATGGGCTGTAAACGGTAGTGTTCTTAGCTTGTGTATGAACCCAATTTAACATACCAGTGGGTTGGATTAAAAAATATATAATTGGAAATAAATTTGTGCTTGTACAGTTCCACAGGGTCTTATATGAGTGCTTACTCAAGAGTTCACATTTGATTATTAGTACACAATAGTCACACTGTACTATAATAGATCATTTTAATGGATGTTTTTATGCTTTTTATACAAGAGGTTGCATAATCTCTTGCACACACCCAGAACTCCCTAACTTTTGTGTGTTTAGTAGGGACATTTTTGGATATAGTTTCATTTCTGCTCTGCCATGTTCTCTTGAAATGCTTCCAGTCTTCTATGATTTGTAGGCTTGAGCAATACCCACAATATTTGGTAAAATTCGGATTCGAGCTCATCCGGGCATAAAAGTATCTGTCTGCCCGAATAAGCCCAAATACCATGTGCAGTATGCCCAAATATATTCGGATATCCAAATATATTTGGGTCCATCTGAATTTTTATGTATTTTGTTTTGCTTTCCTGCAAGGGGTGCACCTTTGAAGCTAGTGGCATCAACATTTCAGGGTATCACCCAGAGCCAGTCCTGCTGATACCACCTGAGTTTGGTGAAGTTTGGTTCAGGGAATCCAATGTTATGGACCCTCAAAGGGGGTGCCCCCATCCCCCATTGTTTCCAATGGGAGCTAATAAGAGTTGTGGGCTACCCCTTTGATGTGCCCCTGACAGACACCCCAAGAATTTTTCCCAGATTCTGTGTTCTGCAGTGGCTCTGAGTATGTAAGCAGACTGCACATTTTTCAAGGGAGAGGTTCCATTTTATGGACCCCCAAAAAGTTTAGGTCCAGCTCCCACTGCCCCCTAAAGCAAAGTTCACCAAACCTGAGTGCTATTATCAGGAGGGCCTCCTGGAGCCACCCTGAAAGTTGGCAGCCTCTACCTTGAAAAATGTGCAGCCACCTTACACACAGAGAAATTCCCCATTGGCTACAATGGAGCCACAGCAGAGCACAGAACCTGCCAGGCTCTTCAGCAAGTTCTATGCTGGGAAAGAATAATTAACTTTCCCCACCATAGACTTCAATGGGGCTTGATGTTACGCCCATCTGGCTCTATGCTGGAGATTTTTGGGGAATCCTTGGGGGGGGGTTGTTCTGGGTAGGGACACCTAATTTCCTGCAGGGCTGTTGGTGAGGGTCTCCTAAAAGGAACCAGCCAACTTTGCTGAAGTTTGGATGGCTGGACATTCATTCTGTGGGCATCAGCTTCACCTTCAATTGGGTGCCTATAGCATTTGCTCCTTCCAAGCAAATTTCACTGAAGTTGCCTGGTTCCTTTTAGGAGACTCACCAGCAGTCCTGCAAGAAATAAGCACTCCTGCCCAGAACACCCCCCCAGCTGGACATAAAAGTGAGCCCCCCCACTGCTTCAAATGGAGGGAGAAAAGTGGCATTTCTTCCTCCAGGAGGTGGCACACACTCTCTCTTCCCTAATGCCTACAGAACAACACTGTGCACTTCAAGCCAGGGAACACATTTGCTAGCCCTGAGTCTCCTATCAAGCACTATGCCACAACAACAGAAAGGTAGCCACCATAAAACCCCTCTAAACAGCAAGACCAGCCAGGAAAACAAACATAAACCAACCACAAACCGGAAACCACTTGAAAAGAACAGGTACATTGGAAAGAAAAGCTAAGACAAGCTTCACAGTCAAACCAAAGCAAGGTAGCAATCTACTAGCCATAAAAGCAAAGCCTGAACATGATAAAATTAATCACACAAAATCACAGTCTTTGTAAGGCACTGGCAGTTTTGTGTGGGCTAGGCCTAAGACTTAACACCTACCCCCCCTCCCACACACAAAAAACACAACAGTGAAACAATTGAACAAATGAAATTCCTGAAACCCTTGGCCTTTGCTGGCTTAAAGCCCCCTCCCCAAATACCAAACAGCAACAGAAAAGCTATGCAAAACTGTTAGAAAAAGAAGAAGGTTGAACAGCCAAGCCTAAAAAACAGGGACTGTATATATAGGGATACAAGGCAATGAGGTATAAGCAGTTAGTTTGAGTATAATTTCAATAGATACTTCATAAATTGTTCATAAAGATTATTCATAAAGATATATTGTGATTATTTAACTATTGAAATTATACTCAAACTAACTGCTTATACCTCATTGCCTTGTATCCCTATATATACAGTCCTTGTTTTTTAAGCTTGGCTGGCCTCTTTCAGTACTGAGTATTCAGCTGGCCTCTTTCAGTATTGGCTGGCCATCTTTCAGTATTGGTTTGACTGTATATATTTGCTGATCTGTTTAACATGGAAAGTTTGGATACAGTTCATAAAATTCTTATTAAGAGATGGTATTGTATTATTTGTGGGCTGGTTCACCCGTGATTATTCATTTTGAGTATTTTAGTTTTTTCATTGTCTTTAATGTTGGATAGGGTTTTTTTTTAAAGTAAGGCTTGAGCAGGTTGTAATGATTTGCTAGAGAATCATTATATGTATTATTGTAAAACAGTCACTCAAACCACTATGTTGCATTGCTAACTGCACATCTAATGGCATCGTTGCTCTTCAAATCTAATCAGACTGTCATGAGCATCAATGGGATAAAGGATAACGCCAATGACTATAATAAAATATTTAATATTTAAAACTAACATAATGGCTACCAGTATGCTGTAAGCTTCAAATATAACCTCAGTGATGAATTTACCAGATGAACTGCTCTACTCTGTAATATGGAGAAAATAATATGGGCTATTGTTCCCATGGCACAGAGTGGTAAGCTGCAGAACTGCTGTCAAAGCTCTGATCACGACCTGAGTCTGATCCCGACGAAAGTCAGTTTTAAGTAGCCAGCTCAAGGTTGACTCAACCTTCCATTCTTCCGAGGTCAGTAAATTGAGTACCCAGCTTGCTGGGGGTAAAGTGTAGATCAGCGGTTCTCAACCTGTAGGTCGCGACCCCTTTGGAGGTCAAATGACCCTTTCACAGGGTTTGCCTAAGAATCTCTGCATCAGTGTTCTCCATCTGTAAAATGGATAAATGTTAAGGTTGGGGGTCACCACAACATGAGGAACTGTATTAAAGGGTCATGGCATTAGGAAGGTTGAGAACCACTGGTGTATATGGCTGAGGAAAGCAATGGCAAACCATCCTGGAAACATAGTCTGCCTAGTAAACATCGTGATGTGACCTCACCCCATGGGTTAGCAATGACCTGGTACTTGCACAGAGTACAACCTATACCTTTATTGTTACAGTAGCCATTGGTAAGATAATATGAGATACAATATAAAAATGCTGAGCATTATTTTCAGTTTATTTTCAGACATTTAAGGACTTTCTTGTTGTATTCCCAGAATTGCTTTGGAGCCATTACAGAGCTATCCAAAAAAGAGTTACACCCTTCTAAACCCATTAAGTTAAAGAGAGTTAGAAGGATGTAACTGTTTTGGATTAAACTGTAAATGCACTACATGAGATTCCCAAGGCCCAGTCTGGTAAACTGTGATTTCTTTTTAAAAAATACTTTTTTGGAAAAAAAAGCATCAACCCCATTCTAAGTAATGTGTCATCTACTAGTTGCTTGTACTACAGTAGATTAATTGGCATGGATACTTCAGGATATTCCTCTTCTGTTGAATTGATTTATTAGTCATTATGCTCCAGTCAAAAATATAACAGTGACAATCCTTTTTCTAGTGAAAAAATTTGATACAATGCCAATATAAAGCAACCTACTAGTTTAACCCTCCTGATGAATCTCACTGTTGTCTTTAATGTTGTATGTTTTAAATTCTGTTTTACATGGTACTGCTTTATTTTATTCTAGGATCATCAAACAATTTTGAGAGCATGGGCAGTTAAAGATTTTGCACCCAGCTGTCCTCTGTATGTGCAGATACTGAAGCCTGAAAATAAGTTTCATATCAAATTTGCAGGTAAGCCTGAAATGTTGATACCATTCATTTTTGAAGGATACATTAGCTTCAGACAATTGCATTCTCTGAAGCATTTTTGATTTTTCAGCAGGTATTCAGGTATTGCTGGAAGTTCACAGACAGGACATGAAAGCAGGTGCATGATACCTTTATTTCAGAGATCTACTTCCTCTATATATGGAGGCTACATTTGATAGATCTATCCTCCATCTGTGTGACTTCTATTCCAATTGGTGTGATTGGAGTTGGGGTGGTCCTGCTTCTTCTTCTCCATCTCTGTCTTTTGTCTTGGTAATGTCTGAAGATCTCTTTACTGGCCTTAATATCATGAAGTTGGGGGGAGGGGCACTAACATGAAAACAGTTTTATAACAATAGTTCACATGCTGGTAATTCTAATTGGATGTCTGTACCACTCTCCAGGAGCTCTGCAAATGATCTGGTAGAACTGTGTTAGGATTTTACCATTTCATACGATAGGTGGGCAGTCATATGAATAAAAATCCCTGTACATCAAAAACAAATGTGTTGAGCAGAAGACTAGGTTGGAACCCTTTTTTGTGACATGCTGGTTTCCTCTGCGCAGGATTTTTTAAAGGAGGGATATCGTATTGTGTAAACCCCTGTGTGCACAGTTCAAGAACAACAGCCACTTAGGAATATCAGGCTTTAGACTGCATGCAAAATATTAGACTTTATCAGGCTTTAGACTGCATACAAAGCTGCTGTAAGACTTATAAAGCAGAGCTTACACAATAAAGAGACAGAAAAATGGCTTAGTTACTATAAAAAGGGAAAGGGTAACTTGGAAAAGCAAAAACAAGAAATATCTATCTAATTAGCTAGCTCCTTCATGGAGCTTGTTGGTTGAGTATCACATGGCTAACAAAAACTACTACTGAGCACGTTCAGAGTGTAACAAAGAATATATATCTATTGCCTACGTGTGGGGCTGCATGTAGCTCATGCCCGGTCTGCTTGACCAATAGGTATCAATTACCTGGTCACTGACTTCTGACCTCACTAATTAGCATATAACAATTAACTCTTTCATTACTGAATTGTGTGACTGGCACTTGCCAAATCCCAACAAACACCTTCTAAGTGACAGTTTCACAATCATCATGCAAATATGAACATTCACAAAGATTTTTAAACTTCATCTCGCTTTGTGGCTTAGTAAAAAAGTCAGCCACCATTTCCTCTGAACAACAGTACTTGGTGTTGGTCAGTCAATCCGTAACAACCTTTATTAGGCATATTAAAATAGGCTCCAGAGTGTTACAGACATTTCTGAAGTACAAATCAAAAGTATATTCAAAACACAGATAGTTAAACTGTATCGAGAATTGGACGTTACTTAGAAAATTCTGTCACTTGTAAAAGAAATTTTGCTACTTTTTCCAAGAGCACAGTCTCTGTATTATTTAACAAAAGCTCCACAACAGAGTTGTCAGAGTATCTTTCAGATTTGTCTAAGACAAGCCCAGGAGAGAAATTCCTAATACCCACATATCTCAAACAGTCCACATATCTCGGACAGTGTGTTGATCAGTCCATTCGGTAACATTTCTCTCATGAAGGCAATCTTGGTTAGAATCCAGGCTTGATTCTGCTTCAGGGAACATAGTTAATCTCTCACCCTTGCATGGAGAATATAGTCACTGCATTTTGTTGGTACACTTTTGTTTGCTCTATCTGACCTCCTCACAGCAGGTATGCACTCTTCCTCCTCTGGTCTGTCCTCTCCTGCTCCCCCTTCTTGCTGGTTAGCCTCTCCAGCGCATGTTGCCTGAGTGGCTGCCAGCTTTGGGATCAGCAGGTGACTCACAGGACCATTCATTAAACCTTACTTCTTTCCCATAGTTTGGCTTGGCTCTCTTGCTGTGGGGTCAGTTGGCTTAGTTGCAGTATTCACTGCTCTGGCATGCACCCCTTCTGACTCCAAGCACCTTTGGGACTCACTGCTGCAGTTTTTATTCCCAAATTATTCAGGTACTTTCTCCAAAATCACAGTCTCTTTCACAGAAGAAACCGCTTTCTTTCCCTCAGTGGGATGCACTTTCTCCAAAATCACAGTCTCTTTTGGCTCATAATGAGCAGACAACTTATCACATCTCTGGCTGCTTAGATCACCCTCTTTTACTTCCAATTCACAGTCCATAACATGCTTGCTAACACCATCAAAATTTCTGTGAGCTAATCCGAGATGCCACATAGAAAGACAATTTTTATGATCACAGTTCTTGTTCACAGAGAAAACTTTTTTTCCTTTCCTCAGAAAAATCCTCTCTTCCAACATCTTCTAAACAGAAAAAGCCCCGAGTCTCAAAGCACAGTACTTAGTCTGTTGTTTCACATTGATTATTTCAAAACGGGTGTTTCTTATTTTAATTTCATAACCAGCATCAATAAGGTGAGGGACGGATATGATGTTCCCAGGAGAATTTGCAACAAACAACATGTTCTGTAGAATGTGCTCAGTTTTTTCTCCAACCGTATCTGAGACATTGATCCTCGCTGTCCCTTTTCCTTGAGCCTTAAATGGCAGGCCACTGGCCTGAATTAATTCATCATTACATGGTGCCATTTAAATAAAATAGTCTCTGGAGTTTACCATGTGGCAAGCAGTGCCTGAATCCAATAAAAACATGTTCTTTGCAATCTTCAGACTGGAGTTGGCAACCATATAGGTTGGTTTCTGCTCATGCCTGCTGGTGGATGGGGAATTCTCCCCCTCCCACTTCCTTTGTTACTCTGAGGCATGGCTTGATTTCATGAGTCTTGCTCAGCCTCGCTCTCTCTGCAATCCTTCACTATATGACCCGGTCTCCCACAGGAGAAACATTTTACAGCCCTTTGTCCTGAATGACCCGCAACTCTCAGAACAGATAAACCTTCACACACAACATTATCCTGCTTTCGTTTGGCATATTCATCCTTTAAAAAGGTCAATGCATATTTCACTTTTAGGTCATCTTTTGCTACTAAAACAGCAGTTTCATTCGCATAATCTCTTGGCAAGCTACTCAGAATGACAGCATTTATCTCATCATTGTCAAACATCACTCCTGCTGATTTCAAAAGACTTACATGATTCATGATTTTATTTAAATGTTCATGCATGTTCCCGGAGCAATCCAATTTAAACATGAGAAGCTGTTTTCTTAAAATCAATTTGCATTTGGATGTCTTCGCGCAATATTGACTTTCAATTTTACCCCATATTTCGTGTTGTCCGGCAATCTTCTATCAGGGAAAATTCAGAATCATCCAGAGTGGCCAGAATTACTGATTGTACTCTGTTATCCTTAATTAGGAATGTTTTCTTTTGACTGTCATCATCAGGGGGCCCTTTATCCAGGACATATTTGATTTCAAGTGACTGGAGATGGCATAAGACTCTCCGTCTCCACATTAGATAATTGACAGGGGTTAACTTTGTAATTCAGGGGAGGGGGTGAGAACTTGATCACTTCGATCCCCTCTCTTCCTTTGTGCTCAGGAACTGCTTTCTTTCCGGCAGTAGCTGCAGGTAATCCACAAGGGTCTGTAGGAAAACAAAACTTTTCCAGGCTCAATTCAGTTTCTGCAGCTGTGTTTTAAAACTCTGTCCCAGTGCATCGAAAAGTCCTGGGCCGATAACCTTTTGCTGTAAGATTTATAAAGCAGAGCTTGCACAATAAAGAGACAGAGGCAGTCGCTTATAGAAAAATGATTTAGTTACTATAAAAAGGGAAAGGGTAACTTGGCAAAGCAAAAACAAGAAATATCTACCCTGTTTCCCCGAATATAAGACATTCCCTGAAAATAAGACGTCGTAGAGGTTTTGCTGAAGTGCAAAATATAAGGCATTCCCCAAAAGTAAGACGTAGCAAAGTTTTTGTTTGGAAGCATGTCTGACGAACAGAACACAGAAAAATAAGACATCCCTGAAAATAAGACATAGCTCATCTTTGGGAGCAAAAATTAATGTAAGACACTGTCTTATTTTCAGGGAAACACGGTATCTAACTAGCTAGATCCTTCATGGAACTTGTTGATTGACTATCACATGGCTAACAAAAACTACTACTGAGCACGTGCAGAGTGTAACAAAGAATATATATCTATTGCCTATATTTGGGGCTGCATGTAGCTCATGCCAGGTCTGCTTGACCAATAGGTATCAACCATGCCAGCACCCTCAGTTATGCCAGTGTGGCTCTGGGGCAGGCAGCCTCTTCTGGGTCAGGCACTGCAGAGAAGTATGGTGCCTGCCTTTGGCCCTGTTTGCCTTCCATGCCAGCTTAGGTGCCACTTATGATGGTAGTGTGGGCAATGCATCCACACAAGCCCATGCTGTTTTCAGACTGCACTTCCTGCCCCCACCCCCCTCGGATTGGGCT
>NC_059429.1:27605853-27644782 GCF_021028975.2 Sphaerodactylus townsendi | reverse complement strand
CCTCTGTCAGCATGGCCAATTGGCCATGCTGGTAGGGGCTGATGGGAATTGTAGTTCCTGAACATCTGGAGAGCCGCAGGTTCCCTACCCCTGGTTTATAAAGATATGTTTGTTACATATTTTCCTCATATTGTGAGCATGTGTAGCATGTCTCCTCATCTCTGGGCTAAAGATTCAGGGCTCTGAGGCAAGCTTCACTTCCAAAGCCCCCACATGCTGTTGCCTTCTCCAAATTCCCCATGATATCCTTCTCTTTTGGTTCTATATAGCATCTGGCATTGACAGCTGTATTGGCAATGCAGGCACAACCATGGGTCTGCTGAAACAAAGCCAGAAGGATACCATGGATGGACAGATTGTGTTGGCCGACCCATCTTTGTTTAAAAGACTTCTTTGCCAGTACATTGGCTTGTGGCATTAAGCTGAAAAGTGATAAACATGCCATTAAAGAACAAAAGGGAGAAAAATAGTACGGGAGCATTGGAGACAGCCATTACCACAATCATGCAGATGTTTTCTGTTTATATTATAGTGTGAGCTTCTATCAGACACTCCTAATTATAGCCTGTACACTGAGATTCCTTTGCAATGGTAGCCATTAACCTTCAACTGAATCACCAGCTTTAGCATAAGGTGCATTGTCATTGAGGGGATGCACTCTCTCTCTCTCTCTCTCTCCCTTTCTCTCCTGTGCACTCACTCATTCTTTTTGAAAGTGTATCAATGCATCCAGCCTGAAAATGTCATTTGAATAGGTCTTATATCTCCTGGTCTTTAAAAAGAGCAAATAATTTAAATAAAAAAGCTAAACTGAATATAAGCTATTTAGCCATTTACAAGAAAAAGCCTGGGAGAGAAATCGTGTAATTGTGGCATTGGTAATAATGAGTTTCTGAAGAATGCTTTTGCCTGCGAATGAAGGGGGGAAATACAAAGAGAATTACAAGAATAATTTAGCAATTTCAAAAGGGGAAGATGTGCAATTATAATGTACAATTAAAATCAAGGCTCCGCTTGACAAAAGCAAGCGTCAAGACAATACAGTGCATTCTCGAGGTACATCAGTTAATAAGCAAGTTCTTTAGGGCTGACTAATTATTGCTTAAACCCTTTTGTTTCTCTTCCTTCTCACTTTGTCATCCTAAAGGGCAAAGTGGCCTTACGCCTCAGAATGGTTCTTAAGGAGTATTCACAAGTGACACTGAGAATCTTTTCGGTATACAATGCACACTTGTGAATGTTGTTAAGATAGGAGAGAAAATGGAAGAAGGGGTGGGGAGATAAAGCACATAACCATTTTACAGGACAGTCAAAGGTGCAAGTTTCCACTGGCACATCGCAATCGTCTCTGCTATCTTCTTATTTTGGAAGAGTTGGGAGAAGGGGGGGCATCAATCAGTGTTGACTGAACAATGGCCTGTAACCAGGGTTACCAGCCCACATCATACGCCAGATGATATCATCAGAATGGTGATAGGGACCAGAGGCTTATCAGCTTGTAATAATGCTATTCAAAAGCAGATTAATTTTAAATGTCCAGTGCGTGTCTTCAAAAATAAATCCATTTTGTGTGAATCAATGTGTCTGCATCAAGAATTTTCATAACAGAGCAACAGGCCAAGAAAATGAAAAAAAAAAACACCCAACATTCTGATTGGACCATCTTTTATTGCTGTTATTACTATTATTTGCAAAAGAAAATATGGAAGGTAGGATGTCTTTCTATAGGCATTTTTAATTACAGAGGACAAAGTGTGGATAAATGCAATATAAGTCCTCTTAATAATCTGTCAGAAAGCCTCACAATCCTTCTGCAGCAAGAAAATCAGGATGAAATACCCAATGAAAAACCCAGGTGAGAATGACAAAAGACCTGGAAATTTCAATTTGTTCATAATTAATACTGGCAATTGAAATCTAAAAAAGTGATTTCCTTGTTACAAAAAAGCCCTGTCTTCCCACCGGTAACACTTGGTGGTATGGATAATGAAGAAATAATAAAGTGATTATTGTCTCCATTCCTCTGGGGATGGGGAATGGGCTAAGGAAGAACAATGAAGTTTTCTGTTTTTCATGGCAAGATGTAGCAAGCTGGATGGGGGGAGGGAAATCAAGAAGTGGGATTGTTTTAGGAGCAAAGAAGAAAATGTTGTCTGAAACAAGAGAGAAATAATACATTCTTGCTTCCTGGGTTTGATACAAAGAGTGCAATCATAGACCTACTAATCAAGAATTTGTGAGACACCAGGGTGAGACTCAAATGGAGACACCTGCCACTACAGACTCAGCCCCTTACAATCTGCACCACAGAGATGGCTGCAGCAGCTATGTACAACTACAGAACCTCCTGTAAATGAAGCTTTGGGAAGAAGCTAGTCAGCTGGACTGAGACACAGTTTTCTCAATATTAACTGTAAACTGTCTAGATCCTGTTTGAGGGGAGCGGTTGGATATAAAATTTTAAATAAATAAATGTAGGAGGGGTGTCTGGCTGCTTCTGCTGACCCCCTTCAGCCCCCTCACAGCAGTCCCACAGGCTCCTGACATATGTAGCTATTACTCCACAACCTTAGGAATCAGATTTTCCAGGGCTGAAAGGCACTGCTGCGGAGAGCAGAATGCAAAGAAGATTCATGACCTTGAGTGTCTTTGGTTTGCAGATGGCTGGACCCAACCCACTGGCTATGAAATGGCAGTTTCTTTTCATAATGGAAGATATTGACCAAGGGCCAGTCATAGGCAAAACATAGGTCTTTGAATTGATTTGTATGACAGCCATCTCCATTCTCCAACCAGTAAACTCCTCATGTGCAGCAGCTCACAGCAAGCACAATGTGATTATCTTTATATCACTGCAAACCTTATACTTTCTTTTAGTGAGCTTTACCAAGTGCTAAAGCTTGTTGCTGCTTAATGGAATCCTCAATAGAACTCCAAAGTTGTGTTAGTGACTCCAATAGGCTAAGAGTAGCCAATCATAAGTCTATGGGGGAGAATCAGGGCCATGTAGTGATTTTTGTCTGGTCCCTGAAACTGATCTCAAAAAGCATGCTGTCAATATCCATGACATTTGACTCACAAAGTGAAAACTACAGATTCATCATTGTGAATCAATCAAAGATACAGCTTTCTGGATGCTTTTATTGGATCCCAAAAGTTCTAACTTAATTGCCACAAGCTGCTGCTCACTTATACCAAATGAACATAAGATGAACAGCAATAATTCAACCTTGCATTAGGTTGGTTATGTTATTTTGAATGGGAAACATGATGCCCAGTTAAGTGGACTGGATCCTGATATGCATGGGATGTGCAATGATTTGGATTCCTTCTGCAAAAATCATGGTGTCTGTGAATAAGTTTTCTGAAACCTGTTGCTTTGTTGCAAACTTTGAAGTTTTAGTGACATGCTGCAGATCAGTTAAATTTCAGGGTTTTTTTCCTTGAGAAGCAAGAATATAAGATGCCTAAAGTATCTGGGTAAATTGCTCCTGTAACTGCTTTTAGAACTACTGCTTTTCATGAAGTGTTTTAGTACCAGATGGATCTTCTGATCCATTTTACTCAGTTCTATAATATACACATTATGCTGCTGTTAATATTAATCCTCAGCACAGGCTTTAAAATGTTTTACCAAGCTGTTGCAGTGTGCAGTGTGGCATGAAGAGTAAATAAAACTTAAATGCATGTGCTTACAAACATTTATAGATGGCATGCTAGTCACCTAGTATAATTTTGGGCATTTTACACATTGTGTTTTTAGATGTGATCTCAAGATATTTTGTGTTCTCCTAAAAGTAAAGTGTGAATATGACACATTTCTGTTCAAAAGCATATGTTTCAACTAAGTATGCTCACCAGCAAGCTGTGATTGGCAGTAGCTCTTCATTGGGTGTGTGGATCCTTCATGGGCAATCCCAGATTTACCTGTGTGTAATTTGTGAAATTTGTTTTACTTCCACCATAATTCTGAAGATTTACGATTTGAATACAAACAGACAACAAATGCAAGATTCACAATGTGGTTCGACCATAGCATTCCATACAATTCTAAAACTGAAGGGATTTGATAAAGAGAATATGTTGCCGGGGTGGTATACTGGTAGTGGTATGAAGATGTCAGGGGTTGTATCCCCAGGTGGTGTCTGATGTGAAAGACCTCTACCTAATGCCCTGGGAAACAACTTCCAGCCTGAGTAGAAAATACTGACTTTGATGGATTAATGATCTGATTCAACCTAAGGCAGCTTCAAAAGTGTTCAATCCGCAGGCTGTTGTTGATGTCCACAAACACAACAGGTGCAGCACCCATATATGTCAGGTTCTAATGAAGATCAGTTTTCCCTCTCTGCCTGTTTATGCATCTTGGAAGAACTAAGGCTGCCAGTCCCCTAATGACCACATTTTTTCCAAGAGCAAAATTTTTACTCTTTGGGAACCGCCAAAGACTCTATAGTTTTTCCATACAGTTTTGGCCAATTCCTAGAGAGGCTCTGACATCACTTCCAGGGTTAGCTATTAGCCAATGGCTATTCCCCATGTCCCCAATGGGCCTGGCAACTCTAGAGTGCATGCTCAGACAATGCAATGGAGTGTTGGAGGAAATGGGAGATTCATGTGCACCTTCTTTATCCCTTCTCAGCCCTTAGTGTCCATGTTTTTTATATTAGTCATGCTCATAAGAAGAGCTCAGAGATCCATCTAGTCCAACATCCTGTTTCACACATTGGCCTACCAGTTTCCCTAAAGGACCAACAAACAGATTTGATGTTGTCTCCTGGTGCTTACATTTAAATGTGTATCACCTTTGACTATTCAAAGTGAGAGCAACTTGCAACAGGAAGAGGAAATGAGAAAATTCTTGGTGTTGTCATTGTCTGCCAATGTTTCTATGCATGCACATAACTGGATGGGGAAGAAAGAGGGTTCTATTGAACTGTCCTATATCAGGATCCTCCATATTTGGGTGATATCCCCACAAATCCAAGTGGATTGTGCCCAATATTATTTTTTGCAGCATAGTTGCCACCATTTATACTTGTATCTATTATTCAAAATCTCTCATACACTTTTTCTTTTATCCTGTGTCTAGCAGTTTTTCTTCTTTCATATAAGATATCCACTTAGACTTTGTTTACCAGTGAGCTGTCTGAATGCAGCAATTATGGAATTGGTTGCTGCATTTTCCCCCAGCAGTCTCTGCAGTCGCATCCGTAGTACAAAAATATTCAGTGATTAGAACAGACAAATAGGAGGTGGGTGAATAGACAACAAAGGAAAGGAGAAAATGTAATGAGAAGAAAAACATGAATAAATTTCCTCCCATGTGTTAGAGTTTACCTCTTTGTATCTCTCTAAGCAGCTTTGCAGGTTGCTGGGAAGCTCCAGAACAAGAAGAATGAATGAGTCACACTTCCTCCTTTGGTAAAACTGTGTGGCCAGTTTATGCATACTTCAGAAGCAAGAGGTAAGACTATTCCTGGGCTGAAACACTTCATCCTGCTTCTCCTCAGTCTATAGATGCAATGATGGAAAAAAGAGTGACTTCTTTGCCACCATCACCTCTACGAGTATGCTTTAAAATGAGCTTTATTGGATTTGTTTCTTTTATTACATCACCGTCACTATAGCCACTTCCCTTGTTTTTTAATTGCCCAAAGCCCCTCAGTAAACCAATGGGGTTACCTTGGTTCTAACATTTGAGAGAGGGCACCTTGGGGCAATTGTGTCAACTATCTGTGTCATTTCCTCATTCTAGAGATCAACCAGGGTTTCAGTCAGGGTTTCAACAAGTACACCAATGGTATCAATTGGAAAATCCCTTAGAGCCACCAGAACCCATGCCGATCCATCAGAGTTCAGGAGTGGGTTCTTCTTGGATGCTGACTAGATTATAGAAGGCAGGCCACTGATCTGTCATTCAGAAAAAAAATATTAATTTCAGCTATGGAGAAAGAAAGACAGTCTCACTGTGATTCTGGCATTAATCTACTCAAGCAGGTTCTAAGAAGTAGAACACACCAATAGTAGCAACTTGCCTTGACCTGGTATGATGAATGCTGACCATTTGGGTAAAAATTGAGGATTAGGCCTTTCTGCACAGGCCATATACGGCACCCTGGGGACAGAAAAAACGCCGTCCCCAGGGAGCCATTCGCACAGGCGGCACTGCTAAAACGCACCAGCGCCGACCTGGCTCCCCTCCCCCACCCCCAGGGCGGCGTCAGGCCACCTCCAAAAACCTCCCTCCTGGAGGGAGGTTTTTGGGAAAACAGCGTGTTCCTGCCGGCGCGGTACGAATGGCACTGCTGGGAACACGCTGTTTTCCCCGTCCCTCTCCCACTCACTTTGTCGCCTTCGTCGCTCTACTGGACTGCTGAGACCCTCCCTCGCTGTCCTCCGACCCCTGGGGAGGAATTCCTGCCGGTGGAGGAGCACCCTTTCCGCAGTGCGGGAGTGCCTCCATGCTAGCATACCTATTAATTGTAAGTATGAGATTTAAACACACCAACTAATTTTCTCTAAACAGAGATCAAGATTGAAAACCTGAAAAAAAGTTTACAAGAAGCTCGTTAACAAAAAAGTAAAGCAATTGTTATTTTATTACAGTAATTTTGGGGTTGCTATTTGGGAAAAAAAACCCTTTGCGTTATTCATTTTGTATAGAATGCAATAGAGAAGAAAAGGCAGAGTCTATAAAATGTTCCCAGCATTTTTAATGAGAGGAAACCCAAGGTAGAATAAAAAAGAAGTTTTGATAATAGTTGGGGCAGCAGTGTTATTATAGATGAAAGATGCATGCCGATTTCCCACTCATCAAAAGGAAGCAGGCTCACAAATCAGGAAATTGATCACAAAGGTCATATGACTTCTGTGACTTTGGAAGGTTTATATTTTATAATCGGTCACCCGCTTTACCAGACAGAATTTATCATGTGCTTTGAGAAGTCATGCTACCCCTGAAAGATTAAGGGAAGAAAGTGCAGGTTGACAAAACAGAAAAAAATAAGCCATCTTATCACATTTCATTTTTTTCCTCCCATATTGCCATAGCAGCAAAGGATTTGATCAATGATTAAGAGTGTCCAAGTTTTGACCATGTATTGATATCTCATTCCTTCCTTCTTTCTCCAGGATTCCACAAAAGAATTTATACAGCAGCTTTAGAAAAAGCATTGGATCAGTCAATGCTTAATCTCCCTGTTCATGTTCCTTTTAACAGATTTGCCAATAACTTTTCTCTTTATCCAGATGCAGCGTAGTCAAGGGCTAGCCAATGGAAAATAGTCACATAGTTACAATTTAGGAAAATAGTCACATAGTTACACATAGTTTCAAATTAGATTTTCAGAAAAATCTAATTTCTACCCACACATATACTAAGACACAGACACTCCTTCTCACCCCTCCCAAGTTCTGGTTACATCTTCAATTGTTGTAGCAACCTATTATGCCATTCAATATTGCTTCATAATAATTCTAAAACTGTGTCAGATCATTCTGTCTTTTGAAAGGGGCAGTCATTCTGCAAGATCTCAGGGAGAGAGAAAAATTATGCTGCCAGAGATCCTTGATGGGAGAAACCAAGGATTTAACCTGTAACCTCCTTTATCCAAAACATACTAATTATTTTTCTACTGTGTAAATTTTAAATGATGTGGCGGCTGTTATACTGATTTTATTGTATTGTTTTAGACAATTTGTACTGATGTTCACCACCCTGAGCACTATTGGGAAGAGTGGGATACAAATCAATCAATCAATCAATCAATCAATCAATCAATCAATCAATCAATCAATCAATCAATCAATAGGCAAGCAAGCAAGCTTGAATCATATCCCTCTAGGATATGTTCAGTTGAAAGCTTATGGCTTGCCACCCAGAGTGCTTCACCATTGATCAGAGATTTGAATTCTAGTCTCCAGCCATCTCATCCAATATAATGTTCACTGTCACACAAGCTGCACCAAGAGCAGCATTCTGTCATCTCTCCATCACTGAAAAAAAACAAATCATATTAGACTTTTTTCAACACCAAGATGATTGGGCTCTGCCAAATCAACATGGGTTGTTTCTCAGTAAAAAAACAAACAAAACCAAATACATTTGGTAAGGGTTCTTTCTTTTTTTATCCTTTCTTTTTTGTGATTAAGGTTTATCAAATCACCACCCCTAACTTCTAGCTTTGATGAGATTGAGTTGGCTGGGCTATCAGGCTGCTAAAACCACTACTGCTTAATAACTGTGCCATCAAGTAAACCTTGGTGTTCTGGTTAACCTTCATTAAATATATGATATTTTGTTGTTTATTTAGGATAAAATATATTTTCCCATATTTCCATGATGGAAAAAAATTCTATCAAATCAAGTCCTTTATATGTCAGCAGTATAAATTCACAGTCCTTGACCACAATTAATCTGATAATACTGTCTTTCTAGTATGCCTAGGGAGTGGTTTTCTATTATTGACAAAAACAACAAATACACTGTATCACAACCATCAGATCACTCGTTGGTATTGGCCTTCTTTCCTCTTCGAGTTACTTAGGACTTGTTGTTGTAGGGGGTGGTGGTGGTGGTGTTATGGTAGATTTCACAGTTGCCAGATCTTTAGCTGATTGTTGGCCTTTATTACAATCCGAGCCTCACCCAGAGGCCTAGGAAATTGTAATGTATCGACGTAGTATTTGTGCAGATCCCAATAAGGCTGCCCTCTGAATCTGACAGGTGTTAATTTTGTCGATTTGAAGATGTTTCAAGTTCTGCCCTAGTGTTTTCGGGATGGCGCCAGGCATGCCGATTACCACTGGGATAACCTTAACTGGTTTGTGCCATAGACTCTGAAGCTCGATTTCAAGGTTGTATCTGCCACGTGGACATAGGGAGCCAAATGTCCACGGGTGACCACCAGAGGCGTAGCTACAATGGGGACATCCGGGGACAAGTGCCCCGGGCGCCACCTTGTGGTGGGCGCAAAAAATGCAGGTTCATTAGTGGCTTTTTCTATTTTTCAGGTTTTTTTCCATTTTTGCCCTGCAGGGGGCGCAGTTTTTAGGCTAGCAGCACCAAAATTTCAAACTATTGTCAGGTGACTCTCCTGATGATACCAGCCAAGTTTGGTGCAGTTTGGTTCAGGGGGTCCAAAGCTATGGACCCCCAAAATGGGTGACCCCATACTCCATTGTTTCCAATGAGAGCTAATAGTAAATGGGGCTACCTTTTTGAGGGTCCATAACTTTGGATCCCCTGAATTAAACTTCACTAAACCTAGGTGGTATCATAAGGATAGTCTCCTGCTGATACCACCCAGGTTTGGTGCAGTTTGGTTCAGGGGGTCCAAAGTTATGGACCCTCAAAATGGTAGCCCCATTTACTATTAGCTCCCATTGGAAACAATGGAGTATGGGGTCACCCATTTTGGGGGTCCATAGCTTTGGATCCCCTGAATTAAACTTCACTAAACCTAGGTGGTATCATAAGGATAGTCTCCTGCTGATACCACCCAGGTTTGGTGAAGGTTGGTTCAGGGGGTCCAAAGTTATGGACCCCCAAAAGGGGTGCTCCATCCCCCATTGTTTCCAATGGGAGTTAATGGTAGATGGGGCTACCCTTTTGAGGGTCCATAACTTTGAACCCCCTGAACCAAACTTCACCAAACCTGGGTGGTTAAATCAGGAGAGTCTTCTGAAGATAGCCTAAAAGTTTAGTACTGTTAGCTTAAACATTGCTCCCCTGACAGGTACCCTCAAATTTTCCCCAGGTTCTCTCTTTAAATCCACCTCCTTTGGAATGGATTTAAAGGGAGAATCTGGGCTCCCTAGATTTAAAAAAAAATTGAAAGTATTGTTGAAGGCTTTCAAAACCAGATTCAACTGGTAGTTGTGAGTTTTACAGGCTGTGTAGCCGTAGTCTGATAGATCTTGTTCCTAACGTTTTGCCTGCATCTGTGGCTGGCATCTTCAGAGGTGCATCACAGAGAGAAGTCTGTTATAAGAGAAGGCTGGACACAGTGTATAATAGACTTCTCTCTGTGATACACCGCTGGAAATACCAGCCACAGATGCAGGTGAAACATTAGGAACAAGATACACGGCCACACAGCCCAGAAAACCCACAATAACCAACATTGAAAATGATGCTGTTTGGGGTGGGGAATCTACCCTGAAACAGTATCACTTTCAATGTTGTTTAAACTAGGGAGCCCAGAGTATCCCCTTAAGGTGGATTTAAAAGGAGAATCTGGGCTCTGTAGTTTAAACAATATTAAAAGTGATGCTGTTTCAGGGTGGATTTCCCGCGTTCAAAAAATGGCATCACTTTCAATGTTGTTTAAACTAGGGAGCCCTGGGTGTGTTCAGATTTGTGTGTTGGGGCATGTTCTATAATGCGATGGTAACTTTGAGATGACCTGGTGCAAAAAATGTTGTTTGGTCATGGTGGGGGAGGGATGCTGCCCAAATGGGGGGGGGCGCAAAACTCAGATTTTGCCCCGGGCTCCATTTACTCTAGCTACACCCCTGGTGACCACATTTGGTCATGTGGGGCACACACCAAAAATTCAGATTCGTTTATTTTTTTGTATTTTTTAGTTTTTTTCAGTTTTTGGCCTGCAGGGGGTGTGATTTTAAGACTAGCAGCACCAAACATTCAGAGATATTTTGGGAGACTCTCCTGATGATACCACCCAAGTTTGGTGAGGTTTGATTCAGGGGGTCCAAATATATGGACTCCCAAAAGGTGCTTCATCCCCCATTGTTTCCAATGGGAACTAATAGGAGATGGAGGCTACACCTTTATTTATTTTATTTATTTCTCGTTGCATTTTTATACCGCCCTCCCCCGGAGGGCTCAGGGCTGTGCACAACATTAACAAACAGACAGTAAAACAAGATAAAAACAAATTAAGACTTAAAATGCAGCATTCAATATCAAACCTTATTTAAGTTTTAAAATAGATGGCATCTGACTATTAAAACCTCCTCTTTGAGGGTCCATAACTTTGGACCCCCTGAACCAAACTTCACCAAACCTGGGTGGTATCATCAGGAGAGTCTCCTAAAGATAACCTGAAAATTTTGGTGCTGCTAGCTTTACAATTGCACCCCTGACAGCAGGCACCCTCCAAATTTCCCCAGATTCTCCTTTTAAATCCACCCCCTTCGATCTGGATTTAAAGGAAGAATCTGGGGCTCCTAGTTTAAACATTGAAAGTGATGCTGTTTCAGGGTGGGGGAGAATCCACCCCAAAACAGCATCACTTTCAATGTTGTTTTAAGTGGGGACCCCACATTCTCCCTTGAAGGCGGATTTAAAAGGAGAATCTGAGCTCCCTAGTTTAAACACCATTGAAAGTGATGCTGTTTGAGGGTGGATTCCAGCATCACTTTCAATGGTGTTTAAACTAGGGAGCCCAGATTCTCCTTTCAAATCCACCTTCAAGGGAGAATCTTAGGTCCCCACTTAAAATAACATTGAAAGTGATGCTGTTTTGTGGGGGGGGGATCCAGATTCTCCCTTTAAGGTGGGCACCACAGGTCGAGGGAGGGTACTAACACCGACTCAACCCCTTCCAGCCTTCCCATCAGTAGACCTGGGCCCCGTGCTGCCTGCCCAAGTGGAAGACCTTGGCCTCATGGTAGACATGGGCCCTGTGCTGCTTGCCCAAGTGGTAGACCTGGGCCCTTTCCTACCTCCTCCGTGAGATCAGCAGATGGCTTGATTTCTCTCCCTCTAGGGAAAATCGAACCCCCCCCAAAAACTCAGATTATGGCCCAGGCTCCATTTTCCCTAGATATGCCTCTGCTCCACCCTCCTGGGGTCTGTGCAGGCAGGTTTCTGCCCTCCCCAGGCCCTGGTTTCTGCCCTCCCCCAGGAGCCAGCAGTAGGGATGCACAGGGGACTGGGTTACACAATGCATGGGGGCGGGGCTACATGACCCACGGGGGGGCCCTGGAGCACATTTTGTCCCCGGGTGCCACTTCCTGCTCATACACCTCTGCTCCATTTTCAAATTGTGGTATCTAGTGACCTTCTTGTGTTCTTTTTCAATGACCCTGCTTTCACCGGGTACTGCTACGTCAATAATGGTCACTTTCCTGTCCCTGATAACAGTAATGTCTGGTGTATTGTGTTTCAACACTTTGTCAGTTTGGATTCAAAAGTCCTACAGGATCTTGACCCTTGTGGCGCCTCTCCTGACCACCCGTCACCCTGGGGCAAGTGTGCCGTCCCACCTCCCTTTACCCGGGGGTTGTCCTCCCCAGATGCTGTTTTAAATAACCTCGCCCACAGGGTGCCTCAGCTTCGGCGTCCCCTGACCCCCTTTCTGCACCCTTCGTGCTCACCTCCCCTTGCTCTGTTACTCCACTGAGTGAGGGTTGGTCCACCTAGCTGGCTTCCCACCACTCCCCCTCCCCTGTTGTACCCTCACAGGGTGGGGGCTCAGCACCGGTCTTCCAGCTTGTTCTCCTGCACAGCTGGGCTGCACGATCCTTCCGCTCCCTGCCCTCCTGGGCTAAACAGTTCTTTTTCCCTTCCACACAGCTCTCGTTCCCTGCCTCCTCACTGGACTCCCTTCCTTCCTCTTCCCACAGCCAGTAACCCAGAGCTTCCTTTCCCACCCCCTTATATCCCTTTCCCCCCTCATCTCCCTGCCTCGTCCCAGCTGCCATTCCTTCTGACCAGGCTCAGCTGAGACTGGGCAAGCCCGGCTGGGCTCAGAGCCCTGCCCCTGCACTCCCTCAACCTGGTGCATTCGTGTCTGCGGATCGGCTGATTGCCAGGCTGAAGGATCGATAGGTCGATGTATCGACATGGCATCCGGTCTTGGTGCTGGTGAATCACCGTGTTGGGGCGGCAGCATCCCGTCGGGGCAGGGAGGCAGCAGATCGGCAAGGTGGCATGTCGTCCCCTCTCCGGTCGCGGGCGGGGCCACGGCCTCGCGGCTCCGGAACAAGTCTGGGTGCCGCGCTGGGGCTTGCGCCCGGACAACCTTCTTATTTTCCATTACTCGTATGGACAATGTTCCCACCAGTTCTTAGCTGTTCTTATGTTGTAATTCTTGCATAAATTCCAGTAGATCATCTTTGCCACTGAGTTGTGCCTCTGTTTGTACTTAGTCTGGGCAATCTTTTTGCAGCAGTTGAGGACATGATCTACAGTTATATAAAAATAATAATAATTGTGGTATCTAGTGACCTTGCGTTGTTGTTGTTATCATTATCATTATTAAGAACAATCTCTTGAGATTGGTGACATCACAGTGATTGAAGCTCAACTTCAGTGTTTCATCTGTTTTATCCATCTAGATCAGGGGTAGGGAACCTGCGGCTCTCCAGATGTTCAGGAACTACAATTCCCATCAGCCCCTACCAGCATGGCCAATTGGCCATGCTGACAGAGGCTGATGGGAATTGTAGTTCCTGAACATCTGGAGAGCCGCAGGTTCCTTACCCCTGATCTAGAATCAGCATTCATCTTATGCTGAGAGGATGCCAAAAGTAAATTGAGTGAGCCTGTGTCAGCAAACTCTTTATCAAAAGTATATAGCTTCAGTCGAATAAATATGAATTTCTTGGGATAAATCTTTGACATGCTTCTTACCTTCCAAGGCTGAACTTCTGCTCCCTGCTTTGTATCCTGCCCCTCTCCTGTTACCTTCCATCATGTTCTTTTCTACTTGAATTTAACACTTCATAACCATAATGCCAATGCAGTATTAGAAGACTTAGAAACAGTGTGGAAACAGTTAGTCTGACATAAGAAATGAGTAGATTCAAGTTTAAATACCCACTCAGTTTATTGGCTGATCACTGTCCTTCATTATAGCTTAGTTTGAAGGTTTATTTTGAGAAAAGATTGGTAAAAGGTGAAAAAATAGGCCATCCTAAACTTCTTGAGGAATACTGGGGAAAATCTATGTATTACAATGGATTATTTTTAGAAGATGGGATTTATTTATTTCATTTATACATCACTGTTCTTTCCACTTGGCACCCAAAGCAGTTACATTATTGTCCTCGCCTCCACTTTATCCTCACAACAATTCTGTGAGGTAAGTTAGGCTGAAAGTGTGTGACTGGCCCAAGGTCAACCAGGAAGCTTCCATGGCAGAGTGGGAATTTGAACCTGGATCTCCCACATCCTAACCTAACATTCTAAATACTACATCATGCTACTCTTATTTAAATCTCACTTATGTGGCATGGGAGCCATTTCTACTTGGTCAGGTCACATCTGCAATATGTGCAAAAAATAACCATATTAGGACTGCCAAAAGGACCACCTTTATTCATCTGCTATTATCTTCATCTGAGGCTTTTCTTTCAAAAATGAAACCAGTACCCGTCAAAGAGAGGAGTTTTTACGAAGTGATAACCTGATATTATCACCTTAGATATGTTTGCCGGGCAGTACAATTCATAGCCCTTTGCAGGCAGAGATGGCATTGCTACTGAACTGCTCCATCACATTCAAGAGGACTTTTTGGCAGTGCAGGAAAGAAAAAAATGAAAATCCTCCCCCCACCACAAATAAACCCTCCATAGGGCTTAATGGTCTTATGGCATCCAAAAAGGTGGCTTTAGTCCAAGCCCCAGGCATTGGAGTTCTAACATCAGCTCCATCCCCAGCCAAGCCTCTGGAATGCCCGTGCTAGCAAGTTTGCCTCTTTGCCGAGGTGACGTGGGGAGGGCAAATCCACCAGCGCAACTCTGTGCCACCTCCAGACATTGTTTTGGCTCCCCCACTCTGGATTGAACAGTTGGTCACTCTATGTAGAAACCTCCTTATAACCATATTTAGAATCCTTTTCTATGATGTTGATGCTGCTTTTATGATGATCAATGTTTTCTTGTACTTTCCATCCTACTGCTTAGTTTTATTTATTTATTAGTTAGTTATAGTATGCAAGACAGCTTACATGTAAATGATTTTATAAAAAAGAGAGCAAAATACTTTCAATAAAACTTCTCTCCACAGCCAAGAAACATCAAAAAAGCACATAGGAAACACAAGCAAACAACTAAGGCAGTAATTAAACAGCAGTAAATAGAAACAAAAGCAATGAAAATCAAGATCTTAAATAAATGTTTTAACCATTCTGAAGGCTTTCAGGTAAAAGCTGAACTATGAATGTGTAAATAAATTGAATTATATTACATTTTCTTTCTCTAGCACTTCTTTGAACAGATCATCTGGTTATTTATGCCTAGCTTGCAATGGATTGGGAAGGGTAGTTTGCAGCTCTGCGGAAGAGTATCTGTTTTGCATGCTGAAGGTCCTATGCTCAATCTTCAGCATCTCCACTTAAAAGGATCGTGTAGTAGGTGATGCCAAATACCTCTACCCAATACCCTAGAGAGGTGCTTCCAAACTGCATTGACAGTACTGACTATGATGGACCAATAGTCTGATGCAGTATAAGGCAGCTTCATGTGAGTTGGGATAGGCAAATTTTTGCAATTACATTTCCTTTTATAATGACATGTATCCTGGAAATGATGGCACTAGAATCAACTAGGCTGTAATTGTGACAGGGGACAGGGCACATGGTGAGCTCCGGAGCAGTGAGCATGCATGCCCTGGGCTGGCTGGGCGGCCGAGCCATACCCGGCCTGATCGTGTGATGCACGCAAGGGGTGGAGCACGCTCCCTATATATAGGCAGCACACATTTGCTCCAGCCTTCTTCGACCCCTGGGGCAAACTGAACCACCCACCCTCCCTATTTGGGCAGGGTTTGCTGCTTTATATTGTTGCAGCCTTGGCGGTTTGGGCAGAGGAACGCATCCTTATGGGGAGGCTGACCTTGCATGTCAGACCTCCTGCGGTTGGGGGCCTCCATAAGAAGCTTGGGGTAAGGTGGGTTCATGGCGCATGCCGCGGAGGCCTCTGCAATTGAGCCTGACACCCCAGCAGGAAGGGGGTCACAATGGATGGGCACCCAGGTGGCCCAGTACCTCTCTGTCCCCCCCCCCAATATGGATTGGGGTTGGTGCTGGGGTCAGCCAGGAGTGCTGTCCAGCCACAAAACGGATGTGCTCCTCTTGCTTGCCCAGCTTCTGCCTCAATAAAAAGGGCTGCAGCCCATTTTAATTCCAAGACGTGTCCTGTGATTATTCACCAGATGGAACCTCTGCACATCTGGACGCAAATAACAAACAGATTCCTGTCCAACTGGACCATCTTCTGTTGCTCAAATAATACCACTGGGAATGAATTACAATACAATCATTATGATACTCATGTTTGCCACTTTAGAAACAGCATTCTTGCACAAAATTTTAAATTAAATGTTAGATTTAAATTTTTGTGCTAGTGTTCTGCTTTTTGCAAATAGAAGTAGTTTTTTGGCGGGTGGAATTCAGAGGAGTTTTCTTTTCACAACAATTGATTTTTTAGCACTAGCTTAAAATTGCCTTCATTACATTTACATAGATTAGTTACACACTACAGTAATTGTTTTTTTTTTAACCAATAGGATTGGGTTGGAGGTTATATACCACTGTGTGAAGCTTTGGCAATATAGTTTTTCATGGCTGTAGTGTACACATGCTGGATGATTTTGTACGCAATTTGTAAGGAGAATGTATATCATTTATTCAGAGAATACTAGTGTATGTAAAATGCGTGGATTTTACAGCAAATAAACATAAAGCAAACAAGCAGAAAATAGCACAAAAAGTAAGAATCACAGGTTTGGTTTACAAAAGAGAGTAGTGAAACCAAAATGGAAATTGAGGGGTTGAAATAGTAAGGACAAGAAATTTAAAATCATCCCTCGAGGGGAAATCTATATGTCACAAATGGTGAACCAGGAGATACTGTTTCTGTCTTCACAAAACTGCATTTCACTAGTTCCCACCACTTGGGGCTATAAAAAGTACTCCTTGATCTGAAAACATGCTTGAATCTACTCTTGCATGTACCTCTTTTCATAACAGTCTGCGGAAACAAATTGGAATCTGTCCAACTAGGGGAGCTGATGTAAAAGAAGCAATTTCCCCAACTTGTTTTGCATAATTTACTTTGAGTGCAGAATTGACATTCTCTTAGTGCAGAAAATTGATTTTTGGCACTGTCTTTGAATTGCCTTAGTTACATTTATCTTAGCACATGAGATCATGTCATGCAGTTTCCCTCTCATGCAAAGGTGTTTTGGAGATGTGGGGGCAGGACACAAATTAAACAACACATTGACTGAATGGAAGTGACAGGTTGCATTCTATTACATTGCTACAGTAGATGCTTTAAAGCTTACTGCTAGGAGTTGAAATAGGTGTGTGCCTATCACACAACATCTCCCACTCAAAGCGCCATCTGCAGCTCCAGCCACATATTAATGAGGACATCAAACTAAATGGCATTACCAGGAGAGAACTGTTTATGACTCCATCCCATAAAGGAAGGTTGTCAGAGCAAAACAAAGAGCTATATTTTACTGACTAAATTGGAGAGGGGTTGAGAACTTTACATTGATTGCATGCCAGAAATTGCATCTGTAAAGATAGCTGTTTACAATGTACGGTGGTGAACTGCAGTTTAAATCCCATTAAAATGGCTTCACAAACCAGCAAAACTCAAAACGTTCACAGGTAAAGTCACTGCTTCCTCCCTAACTCAAGCCAACTCATGCAAAAATAAAGAAAATTGAAGCTACATCATGAGTTCAGTGCAATCCCATTTATCTGAAGTGTACTGGAGGAATTGATACTGGTCAACCCACTCTGAGTCATCATTTGGATACCTACTGTACTTTTAGAAAAACAATTATTCTTTATGATGGTGGATTCCACACAGCACAAATATAACATCTTTAGAACATTTTAGAAGTGTTTTGGGGAAGAACTTCACACAGCTCTCTTCCCAAAATGAGTTCAGCCAGTTATATTCCTCTCAACTGGTTTTTTTTCCTAAGATTGCTAAACTAACCATCTTTTCCTCCCAACCTGGGTCGAAGAGAGCCTTGCCTGAGTGAATGCCAACAGGCAAGAAAACAATTTCTCTGGTCAAAACCTCTTACTTTTGTTTCTGCTGCTTGCACCAGCCATTTTGTGTACTGCAGGAGATTCTTGCGTGCAGCATATTCATTTGCTATTTTGCTGTAAAAAGTAGATGAATCAAGTTTGTTTAGCCTAGCGATCCCATGCACTTGTCATTTTTTTCCCTTTTTTTTGCTTTGAGGGGGATGTCTGTGAAGCTACAGCAACACAATTAGAAAAGCTGCAATATGTGCATGTTTGCAGACAATTCCCTCAAAAGACAAATGGCGCGTGCACAGGATCACTAGGCTAAACAAACATTATTCATCTACTTTTTACAGCAAAATAGCAAATGGATGTGCTGGAAGTAGAGAAAACTACCATGGGGAATCTCCATGGACAATCTCCCGCAGTGTTGTTGTTGTTGTTGTTGTTGTTGTTGTTGTTGTTTGTTAGTTTGTTAGTTTGTTAGTTAGTTAGTTTATTTATTTATTTATTTATTTATTTATTTATTTATTTATTTATTTATTTATTTATTTATTTATTTATTTATTTATTTGATTTGATTTGGTATACCGCCCAATCCCCGGAGGGGACAAAATGGCAACCGCCCCTGTGAAACTGACAAGAGATCCGTGTAGCAGACATGAAAAAAAAAGATCAATTTTGACTGGCAATGCTTGTGTTCTTCCATGCTGTGGGAACAAAAAATCCCAAAATGGATCTTTTTATAATGTCCTAAAGATGTTATATTTATGCTGTGTGGAATCCACCACTGTCTGGAAGATGCAGTCAGATCAAATGATTTGTCAGAATGTACAGCCTGAAGCTCCTTTTGCATTTGTTCTGTAACAATAGAGCTTAAGGTGTTCTGAATATCCATTATTAAGAAGGAACATCATAGCCCTGTAGAATGAAATAGATGTCTCTTATTTCTTCTAGTTCTGTTCCACAAAAAATAATAGGCATTGCTTAGTTCTGATTAAGACTGAGCCAAAAAATACTTGCTGATTTTGGGAGGAACATTTCAGGCAGGGCTGAAAAGAGCCTCTCTTTCCAACAGAGCCTCCCTTTCCAACATGCACGCATGCTGGGGATAGAAGGAAACTGAGCAGGAAAACACTGTCCTAGAGTTCACCCTCTAAAGCAGTTGTTTTCTCCAGGATAACAGATCTCTGTAATTTGGGCTCCACCTGGAGGTTGGCAACCCTAATTTAATATAATTTCTCCAAGTAGATGTAGATTGCCCTGGGAGCAAAAGCAACCTTCCATAATCACTGCTGCATCTGTGGAAACTCACAGGAGGTGGCAAAACCAGTTCTTGTCCCAGGCTCCATTTTCTGTTGATATGCCATGGTTACCTTTCGTCATTGTTGCTTTCTTTTGTTTTATATTCAGTTGTGGTCATCAGATTGGATGGTTTCCACACCATCATGGTCCTTTGGGCTTTGAAGGGTATTACTGTGCTTTGAAGGGATTACACTGTTATTCCTTTAAATGAGGGATTTAAATGATAGCCCATACGGTTCCAGGGGTCTTAAACTGGGAGATCTGGCTATTAAATCCAAGTGGCTTATTTTTTGTGGCTGTGTGGCAGCTTGCTAGAAGAACGAACCCACTAGACAAACCTGCAGGGCTGTTTATATGTTCTTAACTGCTCTCTGCTGCTCTTAAGTGCCAGTAAGGCAATTGGTGATACTGCAACTGTTCAGCAATTGTTGATAACACAGCAGGGGACAATAGGCATCTACCTGGTACAATAAAGACAGGCTGTGACTTGGTTCCCTGAACAACTTATTGTTAATGTGAAGACCAAGTTGCTGTCACACATTCCACACTGCCAACTCTGAACTAGCCAGTCTTAATAATATAGGAGAAATAAACTGTATGTTATGTTAACTGCTGCTCTGGCCAGTGCTGGTGGCATTATTTAGCCAGGATAAACTGGGAACATAACATCTTTTGCTAGAGGATATGTTGAACCATCTACAAAAGCTCTTGATATGACATGAAGTTGCTATAGGAATAGAATGAAATGTGAGCAAGAGTGTCATGCCCAGAGCCATAAAAAGCAACTTCCATATTAAGTCATGCCTAATGATTTCATGAAAACCAGAAGCTTGTGCTAACAGGTATTCTGAACAGAGAGGATTATTGAGCCCCTAGACAAGGAGAAAATACAATTTAAATTCTTTGGGGGAAAATACTATTAAATGAGATGGGAATATTGGGAAGCAAAAAATACGTATGTTAAGCAAAGAAGGGAAAATAAGCTGGAAAGCACAGCTAAAAATGGACTGAACGTTCCTGTATTCACTCATAACATTGTTTTGAACAACCACCAATTGTCAACCAACAGAGGAACAGTCAGTTGAAAAGTCAGCTCCCAGATTGTCACTGGTGAAAAGGATGTGAGTCAAAACAGTAGACAAATGAGTATCCCTAGTTTGCACTTCACTATTTTACCCTAACAACAAGAAGCATTTTGATTTATACTCTGGTTTTCTCTCCCATAAGGAGACTCAAAGCAGCAAACTCCCTCACTTCCACATGGAGTTTGGGAGCAGCGTGAGTCCATTTGATGCTGGCCTCAGCTCCCCTGGCTCCAGCTTTAAATTGGAGGCTTTGTGGGCTGACTAGCTCCAGCTTTATATTGTTGGCTTTGGCCCCCAAGCTCCAACTCCACCAGCTGCTCAGTTTGATCCTGGTCTCAGAGAGACTTGGGTTGAGTTTTAAACAGGGGTAGGATGAGCCCCACTGGCTGGTGTTCAATATGGAAAGTTCAGGAGTGGGGGGGCAGTTGTGAGGGTGGGCGGGCAGTTGTGGAGAAGCAGCCTTCAGGTTGAGCACCTGGGCACCATTTTACACAGCTACTCCCTGAATTCAAAAGCACCCCACTGTATTCCACTCATACACAAAAACGGCTCCATACACACCTAGGCTGGCTTTAGATGCAGCTGATATGATTTGAATTGAAGACTCCCAATAAGTGGTAAAGAAGGTTCTGATCCCCCCTTAACCTTTTCTAGCTTTATACTTTTTTGGTTACCCCCTCCTACATTCTAGAAATGGGTAGGAATCAGCCACATTCAGGTGGATAGTATCATAGCTTTCTTGAAAGAACAATCTTCTGTTTGGGACACCTTACTGATACCATTTCCTTTTCCCCACATTTAGACGATTGTGGTCTCTGTCGACCTGGTGAGGTTTGACCCAAGGGCATCGTCAATATCTTGACCAGAGGGTGCCAGCACAATTGTCCAGATATCAATGTAGAAGAGCTGTGGTGAGGAAGCTGTTACATACATAATGTGTCTTTGAGTTCCCTGCAAATAGGAAAAGTATCTTCTACTTTTTTAGTTGGTGGTCACCACAAACAAGGAAACAAACTCATCTGCTTGTAGCAGTTTGTTTTTACACAGCTGATGAATTAACACAGTCACATCCAGACAAACTCATCCATACGCCTATGCCTTCAGCCTATTATTCCATAAAACAAACATCAGTTTATAATACTAAGCCTATAAATTCAGTTACACTGGACACAATCTAACATTGCATGTTGGTTAAAAGGAAGCATAATTCAATTAATCGTGGATAGTTTCAGAAGGTCACAAATTTAGTATGCCATAAATTCAAAACTCCTTGGGGGTTCTCACACATATTCCTATCTACATGTGTTGTCAATCTCATATAAGTTAAAGATCAGCCTCACAGTTCCAGTTAACATTGAAAGCCAGTGTAGTGTAGTAGTTAGGATTTGGGAGATATAAATTCAAATACTTACACTTTCATGAAGCTTATTGCATGATTTTGTCCATTAAACACACCTTCGGCCTAACCTACTACACATGATTCTTGTGATAATAAAATTGGAAGAAGTTTGCCTGCATCTCTGAACTCTTCGGAGATACTAGATAGTCACATTCTGTGAGACTGTTTACACTCATTTTCTGGGACTTCTGCACACAGGTCTTACTTTTTATTGATTATAACTGCGGTTTGCACACTAAGGTCTTTTTTCCTTGTTGTTCCAGATCTTTTTTTTTCCAACGTTGCTTTTTACACAAACTCTCTTTCTTTCATACATATATCTCTTGAATAAACACTCACAATATTTCCTTGCAGGAACCTTGCACCTTGTTTTTCAGCACTATCTTTGTTCAGCTGAACCTTACATACACATACGTTCAATAAATTATAAGACACTAGCTTTGCTTTTCTGTAGATATCCAAAGACAGAAGTAAAAGAAAGTTGTTTATAAAATCACCCCCCCCCCCTTTTTTTTTGTGAGTGTAGAGCAACTCATCTGGCCGTGGCTTTTAAATTAATCTTTCAAGCACACAAAACACGCTGTCTTTAATACCTGTAGTTTCTTTTTTCTTAGAAGATTCCTCATGCTAAGCAGCCTTTAATGTTTCAGGAGATGATTGTGCTATGAAGAACGAAAAACAACCACTGAAATGAACCTGTTTCACAGAGTTACTGGGTGCCATGTGGGAATTCTTAATGCTTCAAATATTTATTTATGAATTAAATGTTATTGTTTTACATGACTTGCTTTGCAACTTGATCTCTGTGATTTTCAGTCTGTCTCTGCTTGTTAGTATTGTTACCTTAAAAAAATGAAAAGGTATCACAAAAAAATGCCAAGTCAGAGTGGTAGAACATCTGCAAACAGAAGGTACAACTAGGTTCAGTTATAGTGAAAGGAATCTGATAATAGATGATGTGAAAGAGCTCTTCTTGAGACCCAGGAAAGCCGCATCTGGTCACATTAGTCAGTACTGCCATTGACAGACTAATATTTGGCCACTTTTACTTGACATACACAAAATCTTGGTACATTTTCTGGTATTTCCATTTAAAGGATGTTGGGTTGCATGACAAGGAGAGGTCAAAGGAATTGAACAGCTACTGTGGATAAGAACAGGCAGTACCGGCAGGCCAGTGATCCGACTCAGTTTGACCACCTCAACACATACTGAACTCAGGAAAAGAGTCCTCAGAGGATGGCCAGCACAAGCGGGAGACCACCTGGAGTGAGGATGGGAAGACCAGGAAGCTTAGGGAACACTCAGCACTGCAGAACACCACCCACATTTTCTTCTAAACCAGGGGTAGGGAACCTGCGGCTCTCCAGATGTTCAGGAACTACAATTCCCATCAGCCCCTACCAGCATGGCCAATTGGCCATGCTGACGAAGCTCATCAGATCTGGATGGTATCTGGAGATGGCCCGCAGGTTCCCTATTCATCAGAACCTCTGGATTCTGAGGCTTCTGATGACGGACCTGCTGTCAAAAAACTGAGTCCATTCATTTTCTTGTCTTCCAAATATTGGTTCAGGCTTCAGGTCTACAAATGAAGGTAAAAATTAACTGTGGTGCTGTGTGGTTTCCAGGCTGTATGGCCATGTTCTAGCAGCATTCTCTCCTGACGTTTCGCCTGCATCTATGGCTGATAGGATCCTCTGAATCTGATCTATCAGATCCTCTGAAGATGCCAGCCACAGATGCAGGCGAAACGTCAGGAGAGAATGCTGCTAGAACACGGTCATACAGCCCGGAAACCACACAGCACCCCAGTGATTCTGGCCGTGAAAGCCTTCGACAATGCAAAAATTAACTGTACTGAGCTTGAGTTTTAGCTTCTTCTGAGCTTTTGAAACTGAAATAAGAACCAGGTGCTGAGAGTAACACATGGTTTCCATGTTGACTCCCTAGGTCTTTAAGGTTAAGAACAACAGAGCCACATTCCAATTAGCTGATGAAATTATTGCCTTGTCATCTGTAAGAAAAGGGGAAGGGGGTTTAAACCAGAAGATAAATCCTCCCATCTTATCTCACACTGATCATTCAAGTCACCTGGCTAGCAGGGTGTGATAAACTTATATCACCAGCTACAGATCTGATTGGTAAATGGGCCCTGGCCATCTCAGATCCCCTGGCCATAAAGCTTATCCTTTGCAGCCTATATTTTCTGCATTCTTGGAACTTTCATTTTATCGATGGCTCCTTGATACATTTCTGGACTTTGTGATTTATGAGCTAGAAATGCTGCCTATCCTGATTCTGGGCAAAGTGGATTTTGAAGCTAGAGGATTTCAGCATGAAGGGTAATATCTTGTATTTTGAACCAGTACTGTGTAGTTAGTCCTTTTCTGTTTTAGGTTTGTTATTTTCAATTCTTACTGCTTATTGTTCTCATTGAAGTATTCTTGCACAATTTTCATAAATTCCATTTATTGTATTTTGTCTTCAGGTTGCTTCAATCTAGTTCCAGTATCCAGACTACACCTACCAGGTTTATCGTTTGTGAAACTCATACTGCAAGAGGACTATCTTGCAGAGGTGAGTTTCTTGATTTTAATCCCAGGAAGGTTGGAAGTCAGACTCATACCCCAGGTTATTGTATTTTTCAGTTTTGCTGATGCCTAAAAAGAACTCCCTTGGACTTGGGGTACTCCCTACCACTTGCTGAAGGGTTAGTTCCTGGTGATCCTGTCAATGTGCCAGATTTGTTACTGTTTCATTTCATCTTTATTACATATCATGTTTCTTGAATTTGTAGGAAAGCCTTTTGTGGAAATATACATATTGATTCTCTGGAACATTTATTTGAACCCATTTAGAACAATTTTAAGTTAATTGGCTCATATGATTGCTACTATTTGGATACAGTATTTGATGTTATATCTTTGATTTGTATTCATGTCTACAGGTGCAGATTGGTTGAAGTTGTTCATGAAATCATTCCATTACCAGTGAATGATAGGCATGTTATATGCCCATTTTTTGTTTTGCTGTTAGGCATGATTCTTTATTGTGAGTAGATACTGGGACTAATTAATTGTTTTTTCATGATGTTTTGTGAACCACTGTTTGGGTAATTTTTTGAGTGATAGAAGTTGAATAATTTAGACTTGCACATAAAAGTTCTGGTGAATTTATTTAAAGATACAAGTACTGGGAGTCATATATATACCTACTCCAACCTCATAGTATGGTTAACCCACCTTGAGGTTGGCTACCCTAAGTTCCCCTGGATGAAATGGATGCTTTGAAGGAAGGCGTCTGTGGCATTATACTACCACCTGGAGGTTGGAAACCATAATAAGCATGTACGTACACATAGACTGAGATGTGTCAGATACCACCTTTGTAGTTCACCTCCCCAAGCTACAGAACCTATTTTGTTCAAAGGGGTCACCAGATGTTGAATGTAGCTTTTTAGATCAATCTACAGTCCCTGCAAAATTCTACAGTTCTTCCCAAGCACAACTTGTTGCCTTGTTGATGGCAACTGTTTTCTTTCTTATCTAAAGTCAGTCAAAAGGCTGAGAAAATGCAAGTTCCCATGTATTTTATAGTATGCCAAATGCACAAATCCCTTTGCATTAAAGAAGATTGTTTGTTTGACCTGTGCAGATAACTATAATTCAATAAATATGAGGTACAATTCATGACCACAACAAAACTCATAAAATATACTTTTTTTTTTGCAGTAAAACTTTGAACTTGCTGAAAATCTAGCCCAGCCCCTCGTGAAATGTGGGAAGAGTGATTTTCCCCCACTGGCACATCACTGCAAAGTCTTTGATTGCTTGCAGTTGTTAAATCCTAATAGTTCTTGTTATAATAGGTATTTTAACTTGGACATCTTGGCCTTTTCCCAACTTAATTAGACTGGGTGGCTATTAAAATTGGCTTTTGCCAACAGACATCTCAATGTGGTCTTTGCAATTACCTCAGCATGTCTTAAATACAAAGTTTCTTTGCTGCTGGTCATAGTTGACAGATGGGGGTTCATGATTTCTGGTTTTATAAAGTATAGTCTGCTTCATTTCATTCCCTCTTCCATTTTCACAGGATCATATCCAACTTTGAGGTTCTACACTTACCAACAGTATTTCAGCCAAACAGTGTGTGATACACTATTCTCCTGAAAACATCATGTTCCCAAAGGGAAATGATCTACCATAGGACAGAGAAAAACCCAAATAAACCAAATGTAACAGTTTATAGAGTTTACTCAAAAGTATAACATGTATCTCACAGTTTTGTGATCTGTCAAGCACATGTTCAGCCTACCTTTACTCCAAAGAGTTCAAGGCAACAAACACTATTACCATTTTCTTGATTTTATCCTCTCAGTTCTGAAAAGGGAGATTCCCAGCTGGCAGTGGATTTCCCCTGGTACCCCTCCCTACTAGCAATCCCTTTTAATGAATACTCACATACACTCCAGAAAGATGATCCCTGGCATTTTAAGACCAGTGTAAACAAAAACCTATACAGATCAGAGACAGCAGTGAGAAGGGAAAAGCAGCAAAATCATAGCTCTTATTAGTTCCACAAGCATAAATAAGATGCACCTGAATAACCAGGGGCAGCCATTGCTGCCGTGGTGAGCAACGCAGCAAGATAAGAGGCATGCATGGCCTGGTGGCAAGCTGCAGAACCGGGTGCAATGATTGGCTCCCCCCGAAAAAGGCGGGAGGAGCCTGGGTATATTTATGTTGAAGCAGCCTTCCCGGTCCGGCCCTTCCGGCGAGAACCCGGCAAGGCGTGGTGCGTGTTTTAGGAGTCTCGGCATTAGGCCTGGAAGGAGACTGGCCTTTTTCTTTCCCTTTTCCTTTTTTAGCTGATTTTCCTTTAACCTTCACTCTGGCCCTCTTTGCTTCTCGTTTCAACAGCTTTTCTTCCTTTTCACTTTTCTGGGCCGGTCTCGCAGCCGCCATGGGGCCGAAAAGGGACAAGAGCAGGCAGCCTGCTGCAGAGGCGGCGGTACCATCGGGCAGGGCGCGTGCTCTGCTGAACAGGGTCCGGGCCCAGACTGGACGGGGGGGCTGTCGGACTGATGGCCAGTTGTTGGGCTGATATCGAACGCAGCTGGCGAAGGCGGCAGCGGGCTCGGGCTTGTCTCCCCATCGGCGAGAGGCGGCCCGGTCGGCTTGGCGAGGACAGTCTCCATTAGGAGGGGCCCTCCCAGCCCGGTCCGGGGGGGGTGCAGGCCCGACATCTTCCACGCCCCGAACACGTGGGCCATATGGGCACCGATCCTGCCTTGGTCCGCCCAACCTGGCGGACACCCTGTTGCATCTTTCTCAGATCCTCGGCCGGGCGGCCGGCGAAGTCGGGCCCCACTTCGGGGGTCAGAGGCCCTGAGCCCACCAGCGCCCGGCGGAGGCCGGTCGCGGCGCGCGGAGGGCCTGGCGGGCGGCGGATGTGCTGCACCTTCAGCCACCGGTTAGGCGCATCCCACATCGGATTGGATCGTCCGTCCAGCCCCACCAGGCGCGAGGGCAGGAGGAGGCGGTCGTCAGGGCGTTCCACGTTCACTCAAGAGCTGATCCCCAGCTCTTCGTGTCGTCGGGTGGAGTCTACGAGGATGATGGCGCTGCAGAGCTACTGGGAGAATTTTGGGTTATTGGGGAGAGGGTGCCTGCTCTCCCACCGTGGCTTGCAAAGCGCGAAGAAGCGTTTCGGTGGCGACGTGGCGCCATCCCCCGGCCCGGCTCAGGACGACGGCGACAACCAGCCCGGGTCCCACCTCCCCAGGAAGCTCCGGGGCGAGCGCTGGATGGGTATTACGATGGATATCTTTAAGTTCCTGCGGCGGGAGGGGGAGTTGGGTTTGTCGGGCGCGGAAGGCCGACAAAAGCGAGGAAAGGACCAGGCAGTGGCGGCGAATTTTTAACAACTGGCTGCAGAAGGGCTTCACCGAATTCCTGGCCCTCATCGGTGGCAGCGGTATCCGCTTCGCGAGCCTGGCACCTGGCAGCTCACATGGCCCATGTAGCTTTCGCGGGCTCCGAGCGCTGGCTGGGAAACTGCGGCCATCAAACTTACGGCGAGGCCACATCCGCCAAGAGCGCTTCAGCACAAGTGCCTTTTCCGTTGGGACCTCATCCACGACCAAACCTGGATGGTGGTGGTCCAATGTCCCGCCATGGGAAGGGCGGCGGATCCTCCTGTTCCCACAAAACCCGGCCAGCAGCCTATCCGAGGCGGTGGGGGCCAGGGTTGTGTTGGGAATTCAACAAAGGTGCTTGCGCCAGCGGCAAAATGTAGATATGAGCACTCTTGCTCCGCTTTGTTCCGGCAGCCACAGCTGGACCAGCTGTCCCAAGCCGGCGGGACGCCTTCTCCCTTTACGGCAGGCCGGTGGCTTCCGGCGCCGGGCCCTCCCACAAAGATACCCGATTAGCCGGGCAGTGCTTCCGCCCCGCGCCAAAACACTGAAGATGCTTCGGCTCAGCTGCAGTCTCTGGCCCCTTCCCGTTCAAGTGGGGGTGCTGTTGGAGTGGCTGCAGCTCACCACCCACCCAGACAGGGGAATGGCTGCGCGCCTGCTGGGGGAGGGTTTCCTCTTCTGGCTTCAGCGATTTCCATACCAAAGGCCCACCGGAGGAGCCTACCATGCCAACAATCTAAAATCATGTCCGCGATCTACCTGGGCGGTTTGGCTGATAAGCTCAACAAGGAAATCAGGCGGCCCGCTGTTGCTGGCCCTTTCATGTCACCCTCCCTCCCCAACCTCAGGGGTCTCCCCAATTGGCGTCGAATTGCCCTAAAAAAAAGCCCGGGGGGGGGGGTTTGGAAGCTTAATTCAACACCTCTCTGCCAGGGCGACTCCCGGTGAATTTTTTCATTGACCCAGGAGGTTTGTTCAGGTCCGTTACGCCACCTTGGGCGAAGTACCATCTCTCTGCATCAGGCAGAAGCCCGAGGGTCGGGGGGGCATCCCCTAGCAAAGTGTGACATTCGAGTCCGCCTTCCGGCTCCTGCCCACATTTCCCCTTGGACTTCGAGCTGCTGGGCATACACTTCCAAGGCAATTGGTACATGTGGACAAGGCCATGCCATGGGCTGCTCAGCTTTGCCTCTCGCGCCGTAGCGAGACTTTCAGCACTTTCGCGAATGGGCTTTCCAGGCAGCGGGTGCCCTCCGGTTTGGTGACCCATTACCTTGATGATTTCTTGTTTATCGGCAGGCAGGGCACCCGGGAGTGTGAGCTGGCCCTTCAGGCTTTTCAGGTCCTGCCAGCCGGAGCTGGGGGTCCCCTTGGCTCCCCAACAAGAGCCGGAGGGGCCGCCACTGCCCTCAGCTACCTGGGCATTCCACCTGGACACGGTTCTAGGAACGTCCTCACTCCCGGCTGACAAGCTTACAGCCCTTTCAGCCCTGCTCCAGATCCGTTCTTCTCCTCGAAAATGCAAGGATGCGCCTGGTCCAGATCCTTACTCGGCCACCTTAATTTTGCCTACAGGGGTGGTGGCCCGGGCAGGGCTTTCTGCTCCCGGCTGGCAAAGGGTCAGCTTGTCGGGCTGCAAGGTCCCCCCGAGCCATCACATCAGGGTGCTCCCGAGGGCATGAAAGAAGACCTGCTGGCTGGTTGTCCCTTCATCCGCTTCTTGCAGCATCTCTCTGTGGCAATCAGCCTTGGAGACCCTGGCCTGGGCTGCAGGTGCACTCCTGATGATGATGCCTCTGGGGCTTTTTTGGTTTCGATTGTTGTTTGTTCTTCGAGGGGTCAGTGAAGCAGGGCCTTTGGCCCCCAGAGTGTACCGCACCCAGCGCCAGGGCATCACCAGGGATCTCACTTTTCTGGAGCTGTTCCCCATCCTGGTGGCGGTGCACATTTGAAAGCGCGACCGTCTGGCAAAACAAGCGGGTGCTTTTCTGGTGCGACAACCAGGCAGTGGATGCGTGTGGTAAACAGACAGTCCGAGCAAATCGGCTCCGGGGTCATGTGCCTGGTTCGCCAATTTGGTTCTTACCTGCCTCACTCATAACATCTCTTTCAAAGCTGCTTCGTTCCAGGTTTGCAGAATGCAGAGATTGCTGATGCTTTTATCTACCGCCAGCAGGTGGATACCGTTTCCGTAGCTAGCCTGGCCCCGAGGCGGAGCCGTTCCCGGCGACAGTGCCGGCGTTCCTCTGGAGCCTTGGCAACGAGCGATCATCACAGGTGTTTTGAACTTCGTTGGCACCGGCCACATGCAGGCAATACGTGACCGAGCCGTGCTTATGCGTTCCTGAGCTTCGCTGCATCCTCCGGGCGCCCGGTTTTAGCGGTGAGGTGGACACTGGCCTCCTCCTCGGCGGTGGCTGGTCGGCTCCATGGGCGGGGGGGATGCACCAGCGCACCATGGGGGTGCACCTGGCGGAGCATCGCTTTCTACTGCAAGGTTTCCGGTTTTCCTGGCGTCACCAAAGGCGTTTGTAGTTCGCCGCCTACAGTGGCTGGGTGGCCGGAGGAGTGGAGCACCAGACAGGGGGACCTCAGGCGATCCCGGTCACCAAGGAAGTGTTGAGGCCCGGTCACCCGGGGTTCTAGGAGCAGAGTGTCGCGCTTAACAGCTATGGCGCTTAGCTTTTCGCCCGCCGCCTTCCACCTGGCACACCACGGGGATTTCAGGCCTGGGGAACTGGGCGCCCCTCCCAGGGGTCGACCGTCCAGCACCGCGCTGCAAATGGAACACCCTCGATCCGCAGTCGAGGGGACATGGTCTACGGCTTGGCTGGCCCATTCAAAAAACCAACCAGGAGGGCAGCGGGGGTTTGGGTCACCATGCCGGCCCTACCGGCCGACGCCACCTGCCCTCCCGCAAATTAAATTGCAGTGGCTCACGGCACAGGCCTCGGGTGGCTGGCATGCTCTTGAATTGCCTGCGAGGATGGGTCCCCTCACCAGGGTTCAGATACTGGAGGTGTTCAGGGCATGCTTGGCTGCATGCGGGCTACCCGGCCGCGGAGTTCGACACTGCACTTTCGTTCAGGAGTGATGGGCCGCATACGGCCTTGACGGCAGCAGAGAGAGCAGGGCGGAGGGATATCCGCAGATTTGGGCGAGGTGGCAGTGAGGGCCTTTCTGGGCGTACGATACGCCCACACCTGACTTGTTGATTTCCCTCCTCCAGTGCCTCCAGGGATGCCATATGACTGTCTATGCGGCAGGTGTGGAGTGCGGTGGGGAGCTGTACAGCCTTGTCCGACAGGAAGTCGGGGACTACGCCTGCAATTCGAATGGGGCCGGCATCTCGGACTCGGGAAGAGCACATAAGAATTTCCCTGGATGGGAGCAGGGGCACATGCTTTGGCATGAAGCTAGAGCCCAAGGTCATTGAATACATTTTCAGCTGGATTTTTACATCGGACCTCCTGGTCTCAATCCACCAGCAGGAGGAAGATCTCCCTGCCAGAGTCGGACCTTGAGCTGCGTTTTGCGGTGGCCCGCCCGCGCTCAGGAGCTTTGCCAGCCACCCGGCCCTAATATGACCTTGGTCTGCAGTCAGAGATGGTGCAGCGGGCTCATTGGAGGCCGGAAGCGGTGGATCCCTCGGCTTCGTGGACAGGGCCTGCAGAAAGAAAAGTTAATAAGGCTGACGCCAAGGTGGTGCTCTCCCCACCGGGGGAAGCCCGGTGGCAGAAACTACTCGAAATCACCGGGGCGTCATGGACCTTTTTCAGCCGGATGGCGATCCGCCCTGTCCTATCAATGGGGGGGGGCATGGACTTGTGGCTTCAGTCAGTTCAGTTTACTCTTAAAATTCCGTTGGTTAAAAGATTTGAGACGAAGGCTCCGGGCTTGAGGAACTTGGGCGGTGAAGCTGCAAGGGTGGGCAGCTGCGTTGGGCGAGGTTTTACTAGCGGTGTGCGCACATCTGGGGAGAGAGCGAGCCCAGCTTCCGGCAGGGGCTCCCAGGCTTGCGCCCTATGAGGGCCGGGGGGTGGGGAACCGGGCAGGCTAGGCGGGCCGGCAGGTGGAACGCTACCCGACACCCAGGGAGTGGGGTTGGGTTGGGCCGTTAAGCGACCATGGAGCTTAGCCGGTGCCCGACACCCAGCAAACCGCGCGGAGGGGAAGGCGGGCTGGGGGCGACGCTGGGGAGCTCAGCCGGTGCCCGTCTCCTCAGCAGGGGCGGGAAGTGTGGAAGCATTCAGGAGTATGATCTTTGGGCTTCCCTTCCCGCCAGTTTCCCATTCATTGGGATGTGATGTGCGACCCGTTTGCCGCCCAGCTCTGATGTATATAGTTCTTGTTTATATGTTTGTTGTTTAATAAACGGGCTGCGGCCCATTCCTTTCCAGCCTGTCGTTGTGGTGTGCTTATTGAGCGAGGGAGTCTCACCATCTACAGCAATGAAATCCATAAGCGATAGTGCTATTTTCCAATGGACTGTGTTTCAAGGTCAGATTCCAAAGCATTTTTGAGGAGTACAGGTCTATCTGTGGCTATTATTCATGATAGTTATTCATGATAGATGATGGGGGGGGGGCGCTGCCGACTCGGTTTTCTCCTCAAAAGTGGCAGCAAAGTGTTCCAGCGCATCCCTCTGATGCTCATCTATGATATTCGAACTCCATCTGGCAGACCAAGGTTCCAGCCCCATCCAGATGAAGTGGTGTAACGTGATGCCCAGTAAACAATGCTGTGCCCGATCACCCAGATGTTGAACTTGCCACCTGAAAACAGGTCTGAAGAGAGTAAACATGTTAATGCAGTGTGTTAGGTCTGATGTAGGCCTTTTAAGCAGAGAACTGCCACCGCCCAGGGATTGGATCCTCTCTGTGGGTAGCCCAAGGGCAGCAGCAGTGGATGTGACCCCAATGTGAAAGGAATGCAACCCAAAATCCCCATGTGGCGGGTGTAAGTTTTTGAGGCACAGCTGGAAAACACTGGCAGACTGGAAGTGTGACAGGCAAGACCCGTCCCAATGGATAAATAATGGGTCAGGGCGCTGGGAACATATAGACAGGTAAGCAATTATGTCAGGCCAGAGGGCAGGAGGAGCCCCTGGGAGAAACCATCATGAAAATGGGGGTACCACGTGCCTGCTGGTCAGTTTTAGAATGCCGCAGCAGAATGTGTATAGATTGGCCTGAAATGCGACATCCCCCAGAGCAAGAGCCTTGCTGCTGGTGTTTACCCATGAGGAGGACACTATTTTGCTGCTGCGAAATGTGCCAATAAACACTAGTGAGGGAAATCAGTGGCTGTAATGGTTTCAGTAGACTTTGGGAAGGACAGCTAACAATTGCTTTAAGAGGTCCCATGTGATAGAGTGACAGCCATCCCACTTTTTAGCTGTGGCCCATCTCCACCGCTTGACGGATTGGCAGGCCAAAAAGGAGTGGGAAGGGTCTGGGCAGCCAGAAGCCTTGCAGAAGAACGACACAGCTGCCTGAAACAAACAAGATGTCTTCGCTGAATGGCTGGTGCATTGAAGATGGTCCAAGTAACACAGGATAGCTGCCTCATGGAAAGCTGTGTAGGCCTGGCTCGGGCAAACCTTCTCAAGGTCCAGGAAACCCTGCAGCACTCCATGGTACACACACAAAGTAGAAGGGGATTCTAAAAACCCCAGAGCTACCTGAAGCTGCCAAGGTTCCAGAGTTCGCATGGAAATGGCTCTGGGTGGACCTTGGCCTCGGGAGCCAAGGCTTGAAACCTGAGACAGACCGTCTGCTATATTGTTGTTCAGACCTAGAATGTGCTGAACAGAAAAAGAGATGTTATTTATCAGACAAAAGGTTACAAACTGCCTGACCAAGCACATCACCCGCTCAGAGCGAGAAGACTGCTTGTTAATGACCCTTACTACTGCCAGATTGTCACACCAGAATAAGACTTGGTGGTTTGTGAAGTGCTGCTTCCAAATGCAAACTGCGACCAGAATCGGAACAAACTCCAGAAAAGTTGGTCAAAATGCCCATGACTGCCCAGGTCTGTGGCCAGGGCTGGGCGCACCAGCTGCCCCGGAAGTAAGCCCCCAAACCCCAGCTCCCTGAAGCATCTGAGTGGATTTGCAAGGTGGCTTCAGGGGACAGGCATGACTGCCACAAGGATATACCATTAAAGGGCCTTTCCCCACTTTCTTGGATCCCCCTATGCCGCCCGCTGCTCTCAGCGCGCGGCATCCCAGGCGCACGCCCAGGTGTCCCCACGTCCTTAAGAAGGCACCCTTAAGAAGAGCGCCTGGGATGCCACGCGCTGAGGGGGTGCGACAACGCACGCTGAGGGGGCGCAACAGCGGCAGCGTCGGGGTGGCTGCGCTGTTGCCGCCCCTCTCGTGGGGAGTGCCGGGGGACCCCGTGCTACTCTCCTCAAGTAGCGCGGGGCTTAAGGTAAGTGGGGAAAGGCCCCAAAAAGTGATGTAAAAACTCTAACCAGACAGCCAAATCCTTTTTCAGTCACGAGGACAAACTTCTGTGGTTTCCTAATTGCTGCTGTGGCCCCTGATTCAGTGTGATGCAATGAGGCATCCATATGGCAAATGTCCCAGAAGTTTATCTGCCCCACTCCTCAGCGTCAGCAATCTCCCACTCCCATGTCACTGAGATTCAACAACTGAATATCATTATATCATTCTGACATTATAACAGTGTGTGTATTAAGTTCTCTGAATTCCCAGTTTTCTTTTTATAAAAGTCTCTATCCCTTTTCATTGTGGACAGGATACTTGCAGGGTTGTGTCCTACTACTAGTCCCCTTGTCTTTCCTGACTGATAAAAGCTAGCGGGTGGTGCTGGGGAAGCATTCAGGGGTGATGGAGGAGGTAATGCCAGCACTTCTGAAAGAGGCAGTGGTCCACCATCTTTTGAAGGGGTCCTCTTTGCTTTAGCGGTAAGTGGCCTATTAAAAGTGCAATTCTTCACTGAGTTAATACTTTTAAACTCCATTGAAGTCAATTGACTTAGAAAGGTGTAACTGTGCTTAGAGTTGCATTGTAACCTCCTTCAAGGTTCTGTATGCTGCTGGGATGCCATAATACACAGCTGGCTTCTTTGGTCAAGTTGTTCAGGCTTGATTCAAAGTGTGAAGTAAATTGTTATAACAAGTACTCAAGAGAACAGATTTTTCTTTTTCAAAGAAAATACTCAGAGGCTCTTTGATTTTTTTATAAATGTGAGAAGTAGAAAACTTATACATCTGTTGCAATCTTTAAAATTCTGCAGAACGTGCGTGCTTTCAATTCAAGTCTTGTCAGATCTCAGAAGCTAAGCAGGGTCAGCCCTGGTTGGTATTTGGATGGGCAAACTCCAAGGAACACCAGTCGAGACACAGAGGCAGGCAATGACAAATCACTTCCAAATGTCTCTGGCTTTGAAAACCCTATGGGGTCATCATAAGTCAGCTATGACTTGACAGCACAAAAGAAGTTCTTTTTCCTCAAGACATCTGCAGCAGCCATTAACATGACAGGTGTGGTAAATGCCTAAGAAAAAGCACACATCTCATCCAGAATGGAGCACTGGTTAGGAGAGGCAAACTCTAATCTGGAGAATCAGGTTTGATTTCCCACTCTTCCACATGAACCCTGCGGTGCTAGTCACAGTTCTATCAGAATTCTCTCAGACCCACCTACCACACAAGATGTCTGTTGGAGGAAGGGGAAGAGAAGGTAATGGTAAGCTTCTTTGAGACTTCTTAAAAATAGAGAAAATATTATTAAAATCAAACTCTTCTTCTTTTCAGACAGAAAGTCAGGAATAGGGAAAGGCCAAACAATTAAGTTGGAAAGATTGTAACTTGATCTTTGCTACTAGAAATCCATAAACATAGAGTCTACCACAAGATACTGAAATTGGGTCTCCTGTAGCATGATCATAAAGTGAAGAGAATGGTAACTCTTTTGAGAAAAAAAGAACCAATGTACCAGTAGGTTCCAAGGACAGCTTCTTTAGAGCAGCCAGGAGCTGCTTAGCCTCAATTGCCAAATGACATTATTGTGAAAAAGTTCTGAGGTGTGAAGTCAGACTGGATCCATCCGATATCTATTGTGCCCGATCTTGAATGGTGCCAAGAATTCTTTATCCATCTACTCCTTTTCCTCCCTCCCCTTCCCTTTTTTATTTTAGAGCATCTAGTAATCCCTTTCTTGTTTCTTCTTTAAGTCTCATTTCTTTCACTTTCATATCCAGCCATCTGCATTTGAGCCTTGTAGTTCTAAGCAACTAAAGAGGACTCATCACCATTTCCCCTCCCCATTATCACATCCTCCCCACTTCTGCTTTGGAGCCCTGCCATTCTGTTTTTTTAATGTGCTCCATTATTGGAACATTCCCGTCAAGTCTGCTTGATTCCTGATACTCTTTTCAGCACCATTCCTCTTCTAGTAAAACGCACCTCCTTTTTCTCCATTTTGTCTCTTCTGACCCCTTCCTCCCCAGGGGTGTTTCTTGATGGTGTCATTCCCTTTTCTGCTTTCTCTGCCCTTCATACTCTTGCCCCCTTTGTCCCCTGTGCTCCACCAACACAGCTCTGTGACACTGATTCTGTGCCCCCAGAAGCTCTCAAGGCAGCACCCTTGTCTGGAGAAGTTTTCTCTATGAATAGGTTTCCTTTTTTGTATGTAAACAAGTTTCATTGATCTTGCTTTGATTCTTGTACCCTTCCTTCGATACTAGGTAGACCTATCATCAAATGTCAGGGGGAGGGGCATTTATGCTGGGATTAGCTATAGTGCCCTGCCAAATATAACCTTGATATCATATCATTCCACAGCCTGAGGAAACAGTAGCAGGGTATAATGGATCCAATCCTGGAAGCAAGAGTTGGGTATCTAAAGGGTCTGCTTGACACATGGCATTATTCTTCCCTCTCCCAAATTAGGAATGCAGAGTTTTGAACAATGTTCCTTTGGGCACAGCCATTCATATCAAATTAACAACAGTCTTGCCTTGAAAAAGCACACTTGGTTCCAGCCCTACAATGAACTCACAAAGGTCCACACCTTAAGCTTAACAGCAAATTTTCTGCACCGCTTCGTGCCCACTTTCCATCAGAAAAAAGGAACGTTAACTTTATCCTAAAAACCTCCTTCTGATGACTGAGGCTCATCACGCTTCCCGAGTTTCTTTGTTTTAATCTCATCAGCACAGCCCAAAACTGGTCATCAGCTCTCCCAGGCTTAATCTAATCAAATCATTTCCATTGTTGCTGTCTGTGCCTGGAAATTGAACTTTGTATTGTCCCAAGAAACCACCCCTCTTACCATTGCCAGAGGGTCCATTTTTCCTATAACCGGAGCCTCCAAGACCTTAGGCCTTTGCTCTTGGACTACCTCCTAATGCTCTCTGTAAGAAATGCTGGTTGTTTCTCTCACCCCAGCTTGAACCTAGAATGGTAATTGTCACCCTCTCAATACACTAGCCTATTCCTGCTATCACTCATTCCTTCTCTGTATACACAGTGGTCAGATTGCTTACCCACCTCTTACACAGCCAACCTGCCTCCAGCTGATTTCCCCCACTATTCCAAGTGGCAGTCATGACCAATTTGGGTAACACTTTTTCCACTATTGCCTCAAGGACATCCCCTCCTATCTTAGTTTCTTTTCTTGTCTAACAAAGAGGCAGTGGGTGACATACAGTGAAGCCAAGGCTATAAGTTCCACAGAAAAATGTTGCTGTGAGGAATGACAGCAGCCAATCCAGAGCTGCAGCTTCTGATCTCACCACAGAGGAAAATAGCAGAAATACCAATATGTGGATAAGATTTTCAGATACTAGTTGGAATGGAGATTTCTGAGTCCCTATATCTCTGCCTGAAGATGGGAGATGTGTTGCATGAATAGAGCAAAGGAGAAATGCTCAGGGGCTGAAAATAAGTATCCATATAGAGATAAGGATCCTGTTCATCACTCCTTGAAGCTTTTGTGTTTGAGGACTGTTACTCTTAGGTCATCAATGGAATTACCTGAAAAGTTAAAATATTGTTTCATTGTTTTTTGAGTGAAAAAGCACAGAGCCGCCGTGGGGGTAAGGGGAGGAGGGACACTCCTAGAAAAGAAAGCCAATCTTTGTCATTGGAACCCATTACATTTCAGAAATAACTGCACCATCAAAACTTCACATGGCTTGAGTTTCAGAAAGGTTTGCTGCAGATTTCAGCACACATTTTGTACTTAACCTTTCAGGCAGTCCAATCCGGGGGCAATGGAGCTCAGGCTGCATACATGCCAATATCCACTATGGAGCCAGTGTAGCCCCATGCCAGTATGGGTGCCCACCCCACTGATGCAAGAGGCAAATAAGCTAATGGAGGAGCAATTTACCTGGGTGACTGGGTACCACTGGTTCTACGGCACCTGACCTGGAAGCACCCACTTCTTCCTAAGCTCACCAGTGCAAAAACTATGCTGCAACACTAGGAGCATTCTGGGGATGGATCGGGGATGGAACTGACCTTGGTCAGCTTCCACTGCCCACCTAGTTCCCATACATCAGCAGAGCAGGCATCGGAGATACCCCACATTTTTGTGGCATATTCCCATTATCCCATGGGGGGATTCTTGGAGGGGTTTCTTTTGGGGCGGGGGGGGGGGCTTTTTTGTGCCATGGGAAAGCCTTTTGGAGCAGGAGGGGTGGCACCAAAACAGCTTTCTCCCCACCTGCCAGGTCACTCTGGATTGGGTTATTGCCCTTTTATAGAAACACATTGGCCCCAATATTAAAATAATAAAGTGAGTCAACAATCTTAAAATATTGAGAAAAAAACAAAAAAATGATGCTACCTTTAAAAAAAACTCCAGTTTAAAAACTTTCTGGGGGAAAAAAGATTTTGGAAGGACACTATATCAAATGGAAAAGAAATGTAGCATTAAAGACTGTATGAATTTTAATTAGGCACACAACTCTCTATTAATTTATTTCTTTTCCTATGCTCTAGTAATTTAAATTTTATCTTTCTTGTCATTGACTCATAGCTATCTTTTATATTTCAGTAAGTAATTAAAAAGCCAGAACACCTTGTTCTACTGTTAATGTCCCTGGCAAGGTCCGTCTGTCTGTCATTCCACTGTGGAGCTCAGGCTGCATACATGCCAGTATCTTGTTTTATTATACAGCCCTGACAGGTTCTAGCCTTGTCCAAAATTAATTCAAAGTAAAAATGAAAGTGTGAAACACTGTGGGTCAGGTTTCTGTTTTCTGAT